>NW_024528710.1:921174-1221566 GCF_017590135.1 Pyrgilauda ruficollis | reverse complement strand
GGCCGCCGGCCCGCTCCCATAGCCCTGCCGGCAGCGCGGCGGCTGGCGGGGCCCCTCGGGAAGTTTGATGGCTTCTTTGAGGAGAGTCAAAGTCTTGCTGGTGTTAAACCTGATCGCCGTGGCTGGCTTTGTCCTCTTCCTGGCCAAGTGCAGACCCATCACGACCAAGAGCGGCGACTCCTACCATGACATCCATCCCAGGGCAGAAGTGGCCAACTTGACAGCCCACGGCATCAGCTCCATCCAGGATGCAGTGCTGAAGAGGCTCTCGCTCCTAGAAGACATAGTCTACAGGCAGCTGAATGGTAGGAACAGTTCTGCTCTTTAATGCTTTCGGGGTATGGTCGGTGATGGTGAATCGATGCTCGGAGCAGGTGCCCGCCTTGCCTGAAGTTTGCATGACGGACCCCTGCTCTCCCCTCTGTTGTTGTGCAAACGGAGGGGAGAATCGATTTAGCATCTGATTTCCAAGTTCCGTGTATGTGCAAAGCTCGGGGTACCTTGCACAGAATGGAAGGAAATGGTAATAACAGAATGCTGCCTTTCAGATTTATAGCGCGGTCAGAAAATGACAGCGGCACGATTTCTGCATCAAACGAGCCGGGTGTGCGGCGGGTGAACACGGGTTGGAGCAGCGCAGGGTGTATTGATCGGGGGAATGGCTTTTACTCCCGCAGAGCTCGGTTTGGAAGAGGAGTTTTCAAATGGCTCAAGTGTGTTGCATCATTTGAGTGCAGAAGGTCAGAAAGCAAAAGGCACTTTCTCTAAGAAGTTAAGCAAACTATTCAGTATTTCCTATGGCTCAGCGCTGACAACTGCTAATTGAAATCTCAAGTAATGCTTCTCTTTATAGCACAGAAAAGGGATTTCTATTAGAATCTCACCAGGTTCAGTAGTTCAGAGATGTAGAAAGGGAATTTTAAAGATGCTGTGCAGGATGGAGAAACACATTGTAAAGATGTAAGAAATCCAGGTGAGGTATCTAATTAAAACACTCACTGTGGAAGCTGATTTTTTTAAAGTTGTTCCCCACAGATTCACAACTGGGGGTGTAATTTCAATCAAGGGTCTTGCTTATTGCTTCCAATCTCTGTAGCTTTAATCCCGGCAAGTTTCTGTGTGTTGGAATGAGCAGAGCTGGTGTTTCTGGCAGTGTCAGTGTGATTCCCTCTCCGAGTTTGAAATATAGAGCTCATGCCCCATTCTGTGCTGTGCTGAACCTGTGCAGGAGCTGGTGTGTGCTGTGTCTCGGTGCTGAGTCTGAGCTGTAGCTGGTGTCACTTTGCACCTAGGGGGAGAGGCAGGTGCAGGGATGCAGCGTGGCTCTCCAGGAGCACTTGGCTCAGGCAGTGGCTTTGGGGACAGCACTGAAGCACTCAGCTGAGGAGGAAAGTGTTACTGATATTCCTACTGTGTACACTTGCATGAGAAACCTGTCCTGCCTGTGCCTGGCGCTGTGAGATGCTGAAGTGGCACTGGTGAGTGATAAACAAAGGAGAAGCGTGAGAATAACGAGGAATAAGGTAGGAAGTTGAATGTTATGTGCAATCAAACTGTGAAATTGCCTGCTTCTGGATCCTGCTACGGCAGAAGTTTCCAGGAGGATTTAGGCAGTTATTTGGGCAATAACTGCAGCTCAAGATACGAGCCCTTATTCCAGGACATTGAACTAGGATAGGACAAGTGATCATGCAGCAGTCTGCCATCCCTGCAGACACAGGGTGAGCTGGGGTTATCACTTACTGCCCTTCTGTGGAGGTTAACCTGGGGCTCCCCACTCTGCCCTGCCCGGGGGGCTGCTCTTGGTGGTGGCTTGGGTTGGTGAGAGGGGCTGCAGGGGCAGGGACAGCTCGGTGCTGTCCCCGGGCTGCTGTGGGCACGGGCAGCGCTGTCTGGAGCCTGCTCAGTGCTGAGCAGCAGTCATGCACCTACACACCAGGGGAGGCAGAGAAGGAATAGATATGTTGGCATATCACAAACGTTTTCTCAGGGCAGGCAGAAAGCTGAGCACATAAATGTGACATCTTGTCTGGCCTCTACATCCTGGGGTGATTTATAGCAGCGCTGATCAGTCTGGCTAAAAAAATAGCTCTGGCACGGCGCTTATGTAACTTTGGGTCAAGTGTATATTTGGTACATGTGGTTTTGAGAGAAGCTCAGTGCTCTGAGGGGTAGCTGTGGGTTGTGTTTCAGCAGGCCTGGGGTTTACAGCAAGATGTGGGGGGGCCATCCCCACCCACCAGCACTGAAAGGAAACAGTCAGGGGCACTGGGACAGCCCCTGGGGCTGAGGATGAGGAGCAGCTGGATTGGTTTTCCTGCCAGGAATTTTCTGTGCTGGGATAAGTGTTCATCCTGGGCACTTGAGGAACACCTAAAATCTCCTGTCTGCTGGAAGTGTGCATTTGCTCACCATTTCTCTTTGATTTTTGTGCAGGTAGTTTTGTGCTGGTGCCTCACAAACCCCACTTCAGCTCTGGGCCAAGCTCCCTGACCAATGACACACTGAGAGATGAGAATTCTATTTTGGTTCTCAAAGATCACATTTCACTTGAAATCTGACCTGTGGTTTAGCAGCTACAAAATCATGGAATAAAGTTGTCTTGGTTTGAAAAGCCAGGTGTCTGCTAAGAAAGGCAGGAGCCTCCCCTGAAATGGAAAATGTAAACCCCCTCCCTCTGAATTATTATAATTTTCAAATTAAGGGGCCCTCAGGCAAAGATATGGGAGTAGGAATAACAGTTCTTTGTTAGGAAAATTAAAAATACAAATGCGATGATACAAAAAAAAAAGAAAAAAAAGAAAACTGCCCCATGGACAGCAGAGAACTGCCCCACCTCTGACAGATGAAAATAGAATACACACCCAGCTACACCTTTCAACCTTAGACAAAAGTATTATATATAGGGCAGCAAGTGGAAAGCCTGCACCTCACAGAGCACTGGGAAATGTTTAGCCAAAGAGAGAAGCTACAATCCGGTCTGGGTGCAGCCAGCTATGGATTTCTCCTGCATTATAGGACTTGGCTGGATTTCAGTGAGAGTTGAAGCCATCTTTAAGAACGTGAATGTCTTGAAAAGCTCCATTCTGTACAGATAAAATGAGCAATCACCATTGCTGTGGATTTGGTTTGTGAGTCATGTAGTGTAAAGCATATTGGAAATAACAGCTCTCGGTGCTACAGCAGCCCTCATGTTTTATGTGTATGTATTTATTTATCTCTGTAAAGGTTGGCCATAAAAACAAGGTAAACATCACTGCTTTGGCTCTGGGAAAGGAGGGATTTGACACAATCCTTCTGTCTGACTGGTGCTTCTCTGCCATGCTGTTCTGGAAATAACAGCAAGCTCTCTCTTACTCCTCTCTGGGCAAGAAGAGGTGTCCCAAAGGTGGCCCAATCTGTACATTTGCTTTGTTCTTTCTAAAAGTTGATTATTGCTCTTGAACTCGTTGCACAGGTTGTGTGGGGTTTGCTCTTTGCTGATCTAATTGATGGCTCCCACACACAGCGGTCCGAGGGTGCCCTTTGGAATGAAGGGCTTTGTATGTGTAGGCACTGATCTGGGAGTTCAGAGGATTTTTAATTTCTGCAGTCTCTTTTATGGATGGAATTCTCTTGTCCAGCAGATGTCCAGAGAAAGCTAATGGAGGTCAGAAATGAATGTGTGTATTTTACTCTGGGTGTTAACTACAACTTGTCTTTCTGATCCAAGCCTGGTTTTTTATGTGCTGACATTTACATGAGTACAAATTGTGATCCAGCTTATTTCCAACTTTATGGAGTTTTGCACAAATGAACTTTTCAGTTTGTGTTTACAAAGAGCGGGTTTCTGTGCTGTGTGACCAGGTGAGGAGCTGAAGGGAGCAGAGACTCAGAAGGGAGCATTCAGCATTTTCAGGAGCCATGTGCTGCTTCCTGGGAAGTACTGGGCAAAGTCTTCTCATTAGCTCATCTCATTCCTCTGGGGTTAATCTAGGAACCCAGTGATGACTATGAGGAATTTGAGAAATTGGGCATTTATAGGAGCCAGAGACAGCAAAGGTGGTCCAAGCTTTGAACATCCAGGTGGCTGGAGGGTGAGTGACGTGGCTTGAGGAAAGCTGGTGTTTGTGTCCAGTGTCCAAAGGTACTGTGAGACCCTCTCAGTGGGATGGGTCAGTAAATGGTGCTGCCATTGGAAAACAGGGATTGCAGGAGGGAGAGAACTCTCAACAAACCCTGGGTACAGCCATCCCCAGCACCTGCCCTGTCTGAGCATCTGGAAAAGGTGTGAGCAGATCACCTGTGCTGCTCACTGGGGACCTGGGGAATCTCCCAGGCAGCCACCTTCTAGCCTCTGTGTCCAGCAGAGGTCTGGCTCTTGGAGTAAAGCCTCCAAGCAGTGTGAAGGCTGGAAACTCCCTCTCTGGTGCTTTGGGTGCTGGTGGATAGGGGTGAATTCACAGCAGCAGCTGAGTCCAGTAAGTGCTCGGCTGCCTGGAAGCCAGCGTGACAGGAATGATGTGGCATCTGCTTGGCAGTGTGGAAAAATAGTACCAAAAGTCTGAACTTCAAGATAAATACTGGTAAGACAGAGAACAGAAGGGCATTGCTGACTCATCCAGAGCTCTTCTGTTAAATTTTATTTTGTGGTCTCTCAACAGAATAGTTTGGGTTGGAAGGCACCCTAAAGACCATCCAGTTCCAGCCCTCTGCCATGGGCAGGGATGCCTTCCACCATTCCAGGGTGCTCCAAGCCCTGTCCAACTTGATGTATAAGATCAGGGAGACTTAAAGCTATTTGCAAATTGTTGTAAAAGAGAGAGCAGTGATAAAGGAGTGCTGAAGTGAAGCTGGCCAGAAAAGGGGCGAACAGAGAGGGCTTCTTCCCCTGTGCTAAAGAAATGCACAGATTAAACTGCTGCTTTTACCAAATGTTAATGTTGAAAAGGAGCTTTACATTCCTTGGGGGTGAAATAAGCCTGTGTTCATTTTTTAAAGCAGTCTGCATCTGTGCTTTTGCACATGGAATAATGTGAACATGCTGAGGTATGGCCACGTGCATGCCAGCAGCCTCCTGTGTTCTGGCTGTGCTCTCATCTGCTTATCCAATTAAGAAATTAACTTTGGGAGGGTTGCATATGGACATGGAGGGCGACACTGAACCACAGCCCTCAGCACGGTGTTGCTATCCTTGTAAAGTGGCACTTAATTAACTTAAAACACTTTGGAGATATGTGGATTTGCTTCCCATAAGGATAAGATAATGCTTATCTGCTCTAACACTTATCATCCTCCAAACACATTACAAACTTAGCTAACCACTGAGTATAGAAATTATATATGTAAATAAGGCAGACTAAAAGTGGTTTTATCAGCATTTAGGCGAATGTAATAGCACTACACCCACAGACTGGTAATATTAAGGTTTTAACAGGTAGGTAATATATTAATTTAAATGCTAAGAAATTCCCTGATTAAGATAAATAACTAAGTGTAAATAATTGAGAGAAGGGAAAGGTGTTTGTAGGCAGAAGGGCTCAAACTATAATGATGTTATTGAGCTAAAATAGTTCTTTATACGAGCAGAGCCTTGGTGGGTGAAATCCTTTGATATAAGAAATGATGATGTGCAGATAAGGGATAGCACAATGGGGATGTAGCTGCTGTGTTAACTGATGGTTGTCACACAGCAGCTGGAATGCTCCTTCCCTGTCTGTCCCACTGCCAGGATGTTCTGAAGTAGAAAATAACTGTATTATGTAGGATGGCCTTTACATATTATATAGCAACTTAATGAAAATTGCCACTTTAACATTTAGGATATACCAAACAGATTTGGTTTCCGTATTCTTTATTAGGAATAATGAAAATTATGCATTCAGTACCTGCTTTTAGAAGTTCTCAGCCTAAACTTTCTCACAGCAGGAGAGAGGTCTGCACAGGCTCAAGGCACCTGAGAGCTGCTGCCTGTAAATTATTCTTAGCAGGTTCCTGAGAATTGGGTTTGATACTGATCAAGGAATGAATAAAGGAAGTACTTCTTAGAGAAATAATAGAGTTAAAAGGTGAAGCTTAAGAAAGACATTTGGAAGCATCTGGAAGCTCAGACGTTAATGTGACATTTAGTTTGCAACCCATTTGACAAGGAACTGATAGATAATTGTGGGGTTTGATGGTTGTTTGGCATCATGATCCAAATATTCCCTGACATTGACAATGAATGAGTAATAAGCCAGTAACACATTTGTCATGCAGAGACAACGCAGGATTCATGGGATGCAACAGCAGTGACCAGAATACAGTGACAACAGTGGTGTTTTAGTTTTGCATATTAATTCAGGCCTCTCTGAATGGAGAAACAACCTTCCCTGGCTGGTAGAATTCACAAAGGTATGTTAGATTTACACTGCCTATTTAGTTGTGCAGCTATGAGAAATATCTCCCCAGGGATACAAAACACCCAGGAAGGTGCTGTAATTATGTGAATAATAGTCCTGCTCGTCAGCCTCAGTCTGGATCAGGAGTGTCCTATTGTGTCTCCAGGGAAAGATACTTGGAGTTGGATTTATTTGGAGAAGCATGGGCATATAGAGGTGTTTCAGTGCCTGGAGGCTTCCAGCTGCCACTCCAGAGGGGAGGACCAGGCCCATGGTGTTTTCCTTGTGGGCTCCCAAAGCATCCTGGATACCCCAAGCCCTTTGGGATGGCAGCAGGAATTGCTGAGGAGCAGTCCTGTGCTTGCCATCTTGGAGACCTCCCTTCTTGACCAGGCAGGAGTGATGGATGAAGTTGGCTTTAGGCATGTGCTGTCCATGTGCCTGGATTCTGGGGAATCTTCTGGTCCATTCCAGGCCATCCTCCCTCCTTATCCTCTCCCGGCAGAGAGCAGGAGTTGCTGATCAGAAAATGCAGCCTGTGAGAAACCCACCTGTTAACAACAGCAAAGGGAAATGAGCCTGCTCAGGTAACCAAGGAGGTTTTACTAATTTTGTGATTCACACCACTAATCTTTGCCTAAAATGGAACATCTGCTCCAGATGTTGCTGGCAGGCTGCCACTTCCCAGCTCCTCAGACACGCCTGAGCTATGGGGTGTAGCTGAGGGCATTCTGCATGCTGATAGATTACATTTAAAGGAGAGGCTTATTTTTGGTAAGATGTCCTTATCAAAGTCTGCAAAGGGCTGTTCAAGCTGAATACTTGGAGTATTGACCCTCCTGTGAGTCAACAGCAGTGATTCAACTCCAGAAATGTATCAGAGCAGCATGGAGATTATTTTTCCTAAACAGTTCTGGGAGTACAAGCAACTGTATTTTCCAGCTCCCAGTCCCCATGGTCAGATTTGTGCTAGAAATTGTTGAATGCTTTACACCTTATAGCTACAAGCCTTGCTATTTCTGCCTATAAATCTAATAGCTATCGACCCACATTCTGACATCCCCTGACGGTTATCTAAAAATAATGCAGGAATGATGCAATGAGACGTAAAACTGTGAGGAGAGGGCTGTGCTGAGCCATCACAGCCTCCTCTGGGTGCAGCTCACGGCTCTGCTGCTCGGGTCCTTGGGGGGATGCAGTTTCCTGAAAAAGGAAGAAAATTCCTGGTGAGTTGGATAAAAATCACAGTTTGCATTTTCCTTTTTAAAATCTGATACTTGGCACTCGCTGTGTAATGAATCCCAGTTCTGTGATCCTGCCCTCCCAGGGATTCCTCCCTGGGAGTCACTCTGATCCCTGATACCCCAGAGAGCCATGCCAAGGGCTGTCTGCCATGTCCCAGCACTTGTTCTGCCTTGGAACAGGAAACACTGACAGCATCACCAGCTCTCTACTGTGGGAGTAATCTGAGAACTCTGCTTTAATGGATTTGTTAAAAAAAGGATCTCCCTGGGCTCTGTGACCCAGGCTGCTGTGCAGGAGCACCATTCTTCCTGCTGACAGGGAAAATGAGAGATCTCTGGAGCTCTGGGGCTGTGTCACACACAGTCAGTCAGCACATCTCACTCACAGCTGGTGGGCCGTGGTGCACAGGGGGATTTAATTCCAGAGCAGTAAAACCAATGGTGTGGTGTGTCAGTGTGGGATGACCAGGAGGGAAGGGGAATCCTTGGTCCCTCTCCCCTTTAGTACCCTTATTATGTGCAAGTGGAAATGACTTAGAATCACAGACTGGGCTGGGATGGAAAGGACCTTGAAGCCCATCCAGTGCCACCCCTGCCAAGGGCAGGGACACCTTCCACTGTCCCAGGCTGCTCCAAGCCCAGTCCAGCCTGGCCTTGAGCACTCGCAGGGATCCAGGAGCAGCCACAGCTGCTCTGGGTAACCTGAAGAATTCCTTCCCAATATCCCATGTAACCCTGCCCTTTGTCAGTTTAAAACCCTTTGGTCTTGTGTCACGTCCCATGGTTTGAGGTGTGAGTGCTCTCAGCACCTTCCTGGCTCTGGAAGGGAAGGCTCAGGCTGGGAAGAGCCGGGCTCTGCCATGTGCTGCCTCTGAGCATCCTTGATCCCTCTGACTGCATTCCCCAGCACCCAAAAGGGATACAGGACTTCCTTTGCTCCTGTCTCCTCTATGGAACAGCAGGGCCCTTCTGTGTTGATGGGCCCTGGAAATGCAGATTGCTGTTCCTTGGTGTCTAAGTGCTGACACAGAAAGCAGAAAGCCATTACAAGAGAGAAATCAGCAGTGGATTAACAGATACCAGCAGAGCCCCAGCTGAGTTATTCTGGGTGTTTCCTCGAGCTGCAGAGCCTCAGAGAGCCACACAAGGTTTCTTGCCTGCTGGTTGTCAGAATTTACTTAACCTTAGTTTTAATCTTCATTAGCTTATGCAGTATTTTGGGTAGGGTAATGGCCTGCCATTGTTGTGCCTGTTCTCAGAGCCTAAAGGTAAAGTGAGAAGGTTAATTTTTAAATAACAATTAGAATCTCTTCGTGGGTCTTTGCCTATATTACACTTTAAATGAAATCATGAGGGCACTCACGTTTGCACCAAATTACTGCTAATTCTTCCAAAGCAGTTGCTTGATCACACTTTACAAACACAAAGCAGAGGAGGAGAATAAAAAAGTGAAAAGCCATTTAATGAATTTTAAAGCTCGCTTCTATTTCATTATTGGTTTTTAAATTTTTGTTGACCTTTGTGTGTTTTTAGTATTTGCCACCTTCAGAGAGGTAGGCTGGAACACTGAATGCTTTAAATAGCTGGAAACATAAACCCCCTGTTCTGCTGGATTTTATTGCACTGTTTCCTCTTTGCACTGACAGGACAATAACAGTAATAACCATTATTTACACCATTATCCTCGTATAAACCATGTCGTGCCTTATCCTTTACTAAGTGTAGCCCAAACACCATAATGTGGGATTTCAGTTTGCTGGAAGTTGTTGCTCTTGTCATCAGGAGGGACTGGTGTCACGACTGAGGGCAGCAGGATCCAGCAGGAAAGGCTTGGGGCTCAGTTTTAACTCTGATGTTTTGTGTGATGCTCCACCAGTCACACAGAATAATATTAGGAAAAATATGTAAGTTAGGGATTTATGTTTCCTTATGTAGTACTGAAGGGATGTCTCAAGGACAGGAAGAGATGAGGTTTTTATGTGGGGAATGATATGAGAACAAAGAAAACCTTGCAGGCAAGTTTTGGTTATTTGAAGATACTTGGAACGGGCATTCCAGAGTGTGGAACAGCAAAAGTGAGGCAGGAGAGATGCTGGGTGTGCTTCTTCCTCCTTAGGGAATCCCAAAGAGTGGCTCAGGCTGGGCGGGAGCCCAGAGGTCCCTGGTGCCACCTCCCTGCTCAGGCAGGGCCATCCCAGAGCACAGGGCACAGCATTGTGCCCAGAGGGCTCTGCAGTATCCCCGCTGAGGGAGACTCCAGCCCCTCCCTGGGCAGCCTGTTCAGGGCTGGGCAGTGCCCAGGGCAGAAGTTCTGCCTCCTGTGCAGGGGCAGTTCCTGGGCTCAGTTCCAAGGGCTGGGCTGGAGCCTGGATGAAATGATTCCCCCTCCCTTAGGCTGTGACCTTGCCCAGTGGCCCTGGCTGGTTCCTGTCCCTGATATTCGATGCTATAAACCAGTGAGAAACAGGCTATTCCCAAACCACTTAATACAAATCATGCAGACTGGGGCAGAAGATTGGGTGGAGCGAGAATTAGACTTAAAGTTGTGTTAATTCCCCATCACTTTTGGATTTCAAACTCCTCTTGGTTTAAATCTTTAGTAATTGGTTATAGTGTGCTTTTATACTTTGTAATACTTTGTAATAGTTTTGGTTTTGTATCCCCTTATTCTCCCTAAATGATGTACCCCTTTTTGTACCCCCTTCCTCTACCTGTGTAATAATTCTCCTGTGTTGGGATCATCCCCCAAATCCCCGCCCTGGCTCTCTGTCAGTCACTCAGCATCCCATCCCTTCTATCTAGAACTTTCGGTCAAAGCCATCGAGTGATTAGTCCAAGGCCAGGGGTCAGCCTCCCTACGTATTATTTTATATGCTATCCCAAATGTCCATCCCTAAGGTTTCGTCCCTGAAGGGTCTTTATTGGTCAGCAAATGTATCTACCTTTGGTTTCCTCCCCCCCTTTAAAAATGTAACCTTGAGATTCCTTTGTTTCACTCTGAGCACGGCGCCCACTGAGGAGTGGGGCTCCCTGGGGAGCTCCGAATAAACCTTGGACTGGCCCCTGACTGCTGAGAGTCAGCCTTTTACTCTCTACCGATGTCTCCTTTGTCTCTTCTGCTGCAAAGGTGACCAGCCTAGCTGCCCTCAGTACCCTCGGGGCACCAGAGTGTGTCCCCCCGCTGTCGGTCACTTCAGGGCTGCCCCCGCTGTTTGCTGACCCGGGGCTGGCCGGGGTTCACTGGGAGGCACCCCCAGGGAGACGGAGACAGTAATTGATGATGATTACTGTGAAGGGAAGATGAAACAGAAAATGAAATAATAGAGTCATAGAATATCCTGAGCTGGAAGGGGTCCACAAGGATCATCCAGACCAGCCCATGGCCCTGCACAAGACACCCCAACAGTTAATAAAGCAATTATTAAAGGGACACACAGAGGGACCCTGGTTGTGGGAAGCTGGGGGAACCAGAATTTCAGTTTGGAGGAGCAGGTGCTGCTGGTGTGATGGGGGCTCTTTGGATAAAGTACCAGTCTGGTTTTCAGGCCCCTCAGGTGGAAGTCAGGAACAAACCTGCAGTCTGAGGAGAAATACATGATTGATTTACCCCATGGGATGACAGAGCTGCTCTCTCTGGCACGAAGGGAAGTGGTTCACATGTGGGGCTGTTTGCTCAGTGCTGTTAGGAGGGGACAGTGAGTGAGGTGCATCATGCAGGTGATTTATGGAGGGGCAGATGCCCCTCAAACCTCCTCTGTCAGGAGTGTTTGGAGGTAGTTCCTGCCTTTTTCAGTGTCTGACATGGGAGGAGTTGTGGGGTCAGGTCATATTGACTTGAGTTGCCTTTGGATCAAGCACTGAATCAATACTGACTTTCTGGGGGAGTTTAATCACTGTTCTGACAGACATGAAAGGGGCTAGGCAGTAAAATGGGATTTTACACTTTTATCAGTCTTTTCCTAGTAAGTTGCTAAACTTCCAACTACTAATTAATGCTGTGTCCCTTCCACGAATTTTCCTTCCTACTGATGCCGTCTGTTTGATCTGAGAGCAGCACCAGACCTTGCAAATTAGGGCTGCCAGCCAGGCTGCAGTGGGGACAGAGAACAGGAAGGAATAAAACTTAGACATTGTTATAGGTAAAAATTGATCCAGCCAATTAAATAAAAAATAAAATAGAATTTATTTGTCACCGATATACAGTCCTGACTGCCACCAATCAAAAAATAGCGCCGACCCTGGGATTGGAGCGGGCGAACTATGATCCAGCCTCTATCGCACCGAATCCCCCTGTTCACCACCGAGACCCAGCAGAGTTCAGTTTTTATACTCTTTTTCTTGCCCGCAGCAGAGTCCCTTTGTCCCCTCCTGGAGTTCTTCATATTCATGTAGTGTCTGTTCACTGTCCCGTACTGGACAAAGCCACGTCCGGGAATCGATGTGTATCGGAGCCCAGTTCCCGGAATCCTTCATTCAGATGTATGTTCCTTGGTGGTCCTGTCTGTCTGAGGTGGACATCTACATGGGCCATCATCGCCAGGTGTCCT
Organism: Pyrgilauda ruficollis; assembly: GCF_017590135.1. Taxonomy (NCBI): domain Eukaryota; kingdom Metazoa; phylum Chordata; class Aves; order Passeriformes; family Passeridae; genus Pyrgilauda; species Pyrgilauda ruficollis. The sequence goes on along the minus strand of NW_024528710.1, from coordinate 1,209,416 downwards.
CGGTCCTGCCATCGGGGAGTGCCCATCTCCTGTGTGAGCTGGGTTTTCTTCGTATGTTAGCAATGTACCTCCTTCCTGGCTGCGAGCTGTCCTGCATGGCAATCACCCCCTCCCTTCTGCTGGCATGATCTTACAGGTTTACTTTATATCACATTAATAAACTTATATTTCCAGCGCGAATTATCCCCTTATCTATAACAACATCACACTGGAGGCCTTCAGCGTAATTTATGCTCTTTGTGCAGCAGTTTGGAAAATCCTGGAATTCCCTTGAATGTCCAGCTCTGCATATCCAGGAACACCTAACTCCAATTCCAGAAATTCCAAAGGCATTTGATTTGGATATCTATATTTACTCCAAAGCTACAGACCTGGGTGGAGAATTTCTGGTATCATTTTATTCTGAGGCTGCCCAGAGTTTTCCAGCATGAGAAAGTGCTTTAATTTGTTTATTATTTTTCCATTTCAGTTAGACTGAGATAGTCGGATATTGTCAAGATCATGTTTGTCTTTAATGACATCAAACTGGTCCACATGTTTCTGGGAAAAATGTGTGAGAAGAATCACAGAATGTCCTGAGCTAGAAGGGATCCTTAAGGATCACCCAGTCCAGCTCCTGTCCCTGCACAGAAACCCCAACAATCCCACCCTGGGCATCCCTGGGAGCTCCTGGAGCTCTGGCAGCCTCGGGGAAGTGCCCATTCCCTGTTCATGTACCAAGAACAGGCACCATTGTCCTCATGGAGGGACAAAAGTGGCTATAAAGGGAAAATGAGTGAAGTGGTTGAACTGGCAGCTCAAACTGGAGCTGAGAAATCATGGGAGCAGAGAAGGGGGCAGATGAGGAGGCTGAGATGGGTGGGGACCTATGGAACTGAGGGATGGGGCATGGGATGGGACAGGGTGTCCAGTCAAGGAGCTGCAGTCCTGGGGCATCTCTGGTTTGCTTCAGGAATATTTGAATGTGTGCAGCTGCTTATTTTGTTGCAAGTAGTGGAAAAGGGCTTGCTGCAAAAAAAAAAAAAAAAAAAAAGTGTCTTTTCAACTCACTACTTTATGTATATTAAGTATAACTAAAAGGAGAGGTACTTCCAGAAGCCTTAGTGGCAAATGTAGTCCCTGAAGTTTGTTCTGGTTTGGTGATTCCAGTGTGAGCCTCGCTCAGGAGATGAGTGGGTGCAAAGCAGGGCAGGTGTTATTAGCTGTGCAAAGCAAAACAATACAGTTGCTGTGGAAAAATTACAGGGTTTGTGCTGAAGCAGATATTTAACCTTTGTTTTTACAACTCCAGAAATGAAGCAGTTTGTTTCTTAATGTGGGTTTAATGCTGCAAGTGTGTGCTGACTGGGTTTTCATGTGGAATTGAAGAGATGCTGGGCTATTAAAGTCTGGTTTAACGATCCCTCTTCCCATAACTCCTAATATTTGCCATTTACTAATTATGATGTTCCGAAGTAGTTTGCATTTGCAGTAGATGTTTTAAATGCTGTAGCTGTTTTAGTTTCAAGCTAACTGCTGGTGACTTTTTTTTTAAAGAAACATTGTGTATTGGTGATTTTTGGAGGCTGGCAGGAAGAGCTCACCTCAGACTGTTCCTTATTAGGAGGTTTTTGATGTCCAGGCCTCCAGTGGAAGCAGAATGAGAAGAGGCAGAGGGGCAGTGCTGGAGAACACAGAAGCTTTCTGTGAGCATTGTTTTGTGGTGTAAACTTCTGTGAGTCAGCGAGGGTGTGCCCAGGGGTGGCTGCTGTGGGGTCCCTTGTGATTGGGGATGTACTGCTCTGTTTGTTTGTGTTTTTAAATCCTTGGGATTTTCTGGCAGTTTTATAATAGGGGAAGCGTGTCTGTTTGAGAGGTCACAGCCTGGGCAGCAGCTTCTTAAAGGAGACTGTGGGAATGAAAAGGTCAGAGTGGTTCGTTCATGGCCCATTTTGCTGCTCCAAGGGACAGTGGGATGAGACAGGTGATCTCATTTAGGGCCCCTACAGATGTTGTGAGGACACTGACCTTGTGTGAGGTTTGCAGGGCAAGACAGCGACAGAGAGGCTTGGTGGCCCAGGGTGCCCAGCCAGGGTCACCCCCCCACAGCCTTATTGTGTGAGTGACCTCCCTGCACAGAGCTAAGAATGACTGAGAAGTGGTTAAAAAACCCCCCACTCGTAAAGTGTGAGTTAGGCTGGGGCTGTATTTGAAGGAAGAAGGAAATGAGCAACTCAGAACTATTGGGATGCTCTGCAAACAAGGATAGCCTGTTAGCTCAGCTGCCTGTTCCCTTTGCATGTTATTTTACCTTGTATTTTACTTGTGTTGGTTTTTTTCTTAATCCCGTTTCTCAACCACCTTCACTAGAGGCAACTCCAGCTGTGACTTGACAGCTGCTACTGTCTTCTCCAGCATGTGCTGCCAAAATCCCAGTTGATTCTGGGGCTGAAGGCACAGCGCTGTCTCTTTTCTGTATTTCTGCCTACTATGAAATCATACATATTAATATTAATCATGCTCTTTCCAAATTCAGAAGCCTCCAGGCCTATTGCAATTTTTTTTTAAATTTAGTTTCTGTCAGGTGTGCCCAGGCAGTAACAGGGCTTATGAGCCTGGCCCAGGGCAAAGCTTTGGGGTTGGGTGGACGAAAGTCTTGAACTAAAACCTTAAACTCTTAAGGAAGCTTGAGTGCGGGTGAAAACTTGGAGTACACTCTCTCCACCTGGCATTCTGTGAAATAATTCTGTGACTTGGGGCTGTGGTGCCAGGGGTGGGATGTGCTGCATGTCCTCGTGCTGAGCATTGGGTGTGATCCTCCACACACCTGCTGTGGGAACCTTGAACTGAGCTCATTTCCTGCTGATTTTAGTGCCAGGCTCCCTTCCTGCACTCTAGAGAGCAAAATGCTGCTGCTCTTGGAGGCAGAGTCTGACCTGCAACCCCTCCCAATCCCTCTTCCAAAAGTATTAGAACAGGAAGAGAGATTTTCCCCTTCTTGCCTGCTCCTTCCTTGGCAGTTCTCACACCTCCATGCTGAGCCTTGGCTTAAAGCCTTAAGAGCTGAAACTCAAGAAGTTGGGGAGGGGGAAAAAAAAGCTGATCGAGGAATCTTCTGCCTGGATCAATGGAGCAAAAGAACAGGCTGAAGTTGCACAATTGGGAGTCGGGAGAAGTTTGCTCATGTGCTGTGTCAGGAGCTTGTACAGGCGATTATCTTCAGAGGTGCATAAGGCAAAAGCTTTTCCAGTCTAAGGAACTTCCTTTTTACTTGAGTTTTAAAATGCTGATTTTCGTTTATTTTTTATAACAAAATTGCTGATAGGGGCATTCAAGTAATAATGAAATTTTGTGGTTCATTTTCTTTGACTTCTTTTTTAGATGTCACTACATAAAACCTTTCCAGTATTTGCCTCCTGTGACCACTGGGATTCCTTTTCCTGCCTTTGGTTGCATTTCCTGCACTCTGCACACTCAGTCCTGCCAGACCCCCAGAGCTTCCCAAAAGGAGCTGGGCAGGAGCAGCCTGGGGTGCCCAGCCTTGGAGCAGAGCTTGGCTCCCCAGGTGTTCTTTTTCACCTGTTCAGTGACCAGAGCTGGAATTGGGAGCAGCAGGAACATGTTCTGTGTGTGCACGGGCACAGCTCAGGAATTTCGTTGTTCCTTGAATATTGCCTGTTCTGTGAAGCCAGGCTGGGAGATCTGGGAGTGCTCACCTCCAGAGGAGAAGGCTCCAGGAAGAGCTCAGAGGCACCTCCAAAGCCTAAAGGGACTCCAGGAGAGTTGGAGAGGGACTGGGGACAAGGGATGGAGGGAAAGGACACAGGGAATGGCTTCAAATGGACAGAGGGCAGGGATGGATGGGATACTGGGAATTAGGAATTGTTCCCTGGTAGGGGGGGCAGGCCCTGGCACAGGGTGCCCAGAGCAGCTGTGGCTGCCCCTGGATCCCTGGCAGTGCCCAAGGCCAGGTTGGGCAGGGCTTGGAGCAGCCTGGGATAGTGTAAATTATCCCTGCCCATGGCAGGGGTGGCACTGGATGGGCTTTAAGGTCCCTTCCAACCCAAACCATTCCAGGATTCTGTGAAAGCACTGGCAGGGTTTAAAACTGCAGCCCAACCTGTACATTTTTCTGAGGAGTGGGCCCTGCCTGTATCCCTTTGTGTGGAGAGGCTGGGAAAACCCAAGGAACTCTGGTTCCATCATTGCAGGTGTAAGCTCTGCTCTTTGCAAGGATTTCAGCAGGGCTAGGATCAGGCTTTGCTCCTGAGCTTTGTTAATTGCCAGTACCAATTGGAATGCTCTGTGCTAGGCTAACGTAATAAAAAGGTAGGGCCTAATTTTCAGACTGAAATTGATGTAAGCTGAGCTTCTCTCATGTGAGTCCCTTGAGCTTTTTCAGTCTAATTCAAGAGATTTTTTTTTTCTTCCTTCTTCCCCTTGCTAGGTCACGAAGAGCCTTTGTATTCCATTTGCATTGTGTTACCTGTCAGGGCTTGTAGCTGTGGGCCACATTCAGAACTACCTGGAGGGCAGGTACCTTCCAGCTGTCCTTCATTTCTGTGCCTCAGGTTGGCTTTTCTCACAAGTACGGACACTTTCATATTTATACCCGTGACAGAAATAAATTAAATTAGTCTGAAATCACCCTTTGCTCTGACAATGCTCTGCACTTTCCTTACATTAAGGAGATAAGAAGACGAACAAACCTGCTTTGAAGATGAGCTGATTTCCATAGCAGGCAGAGTGACCTACTTAAAGGGAGAGGGGGAGCGAGTGGTGCTGGAAGTGGGCTCTTTATTTATTTATATAATCTCCAAGTGTCTGTGTCAGCTCCCCTGGCTGAGCCCTCTCCTGACACTCACCTGGCAGCGACAGAGAACGTGGAGCTGAGCGAGCACCGTTTGTCCCACAAGGATCTCCTGTGTGTGACCAGCCTGGCATTGGAGGCTCTGGGGAGGTGACACCATTCACACTTTTGGGAATTTAGGGAATGCTCATCTTGGCTTCACCTTGTGGGAAATCTGCCAGGTTGCCTCTCTCAAATAAAGGGGAGCAGGCACCTCACTTTGGGGTCTTGAGGGTCATGTTCAGAGCACAGGAACATCCCTGTGGGGAATGGCCAAAGGGCACTAGAGATCCAGGGATGCCCCAGGGGATGGGTTGGAGCAGCAGGTGGGTGGTGAGGTGTATTTGCTCCTGGTTTTGCACACTCCTGGTTTGGCAGCCAGGTGACACAGGGAGTCGTGTGTGTGCCATCCAATGGACACAGCCTGGGTGGGTGTGGGTTTTGTGGCCTGTTCTCTGTAAAATGGGCTCTCTTAGTGATAACCTGTCTTTGACTGGGATCAGGTGCCACCCTAGGGGGAGACCTAACTCTGCAGAGCAGTGTCTGCAAGGCCACTGCTGTCCCTGGGGTGAAGTCATTGGGTCACAGAATCATCACAGTGGGGTTTGGGGACAAAGGGACTTAAAGCCCCTCAGCCCTGGGGTCCTGCTGTGGGCAGGGACACCTTCCATTTTTTTTTCTTCCTTCTTCCCCTTGCTAGGTCACGAAGAGCCTTTGTATTCCATTTGCATTGTGTTACCTGTCAGGGCTTGTAGCTGTGGGCCACATTCAGAACTACCTGGAGGGCAGGTACCTTCCAGCTGTCCTTCATTTCTGTGCCTCAGGTTGGCTTTTCTCACAAGTACGGACACTTTCATATTTATACCCGTGACAGAAATAAATTAAATTAGTCTGAAATCACCCTTTGCTCTGACAATGCTCTGCACTTTCCTTACATTAAGGAGATAAGAAGACGAACAAACCTGCTTTGAAGATGAGCTGATTTCCATAGCAGGCAGAGTGACCTACTTAAAGGGAGAGGGGGAGCGAGTGGTGCTGGAAGTGGGCTCTTTATTTATTTATATAATCTCCAAGTGTCTGTGTCAGCTCCCCTGGCTGAGCCCTCTCCTGACACTCACCTGGCAGCGACAGAGAACGTGGAGCTGAGCGAGCACCGTTTGTCCCACAAGGATCTCCTGTGTGTGACCAGCCTGGCATTGGAGGCTCTGGGGAGGTGACACCATTCACACTTTTGGGAATTTAGGGAATGCTCATCTTGGCTTCACCTTGTGGGAAATCTGCCAGGTTGCCTCTCTCAAATAAAGGGGAGCAGGCACCTCACTTTGGGGTCTTGAGGGTCATGTTCAGAGCACAGGAACATCCCTGTGGGGAATGGCCAAAGGGCACTAGAGATCCAGGGATGCCCCAGGGGATGGGTTGGAGCAGCAGGTGGGTGGTGAGGTGTATTTGCTCCTGGTTTTGCACACTCCTGGTTTGGCAGCCAGGTGACACAGGGAGTCGTGTGTGTGCCATCCAATGGCCTGGGTGGGTGTGGGTTTTGTGGCCTGTTCTCTGTAAAATGGGCTCTCTTAGTGATAACCTGTCTTTGACTGGGATCAGGTGCCACCCTAGGGGGAGACCTAACTCTGCAGAGCAGTGTCTGCAAGGCCACTGCTGTCCCTGGGGTGAAGTCATTGGGTCACAGAATCATCACAGTGGGGTTTGGGGACAAAGGGACTTAAAGCCCCTCAGCCCTGGGGTCCTGCTGTGGGCAGGGACACCTTCCACTGGGCCAGGTTGGCTGGTGTGCATCTGGATCAGAGTGATCACAGTCATACCAGCCATGGAAGTGCATCCTTTGTACCCTAAGAGCTGATGTTCCTGTCCCTGTGGGTTTGTGACCACCCCTCACTCAGGTGCTGAGGGCTGCTGTGCCCTGCCAGTGCTGCTCCCTGGGCTTGTGTCTCAGCTCCACTTGCATCACCTGCAAAATAATTTCTAAATCCAGAGTTGGTACAGCTCAGGCATTGTAAGAAACTGTGATGATCTGAGCTTTCCCAGGCCCAGAACTGATGGACACTCCTGCTTTTCCAGGGTGATGTCCTGAGTGTCCAGGCTGCTTGTTGGAGCTGCTGGCTGGGACAGTCTGCTCTGAGCTGAAGGTGTTTATGTAGAGATGAAGATTTGTTCATTTAGGCAGAGAAGCACTAAAAAGTTTTCTTTGCCTACCCTGCAGAGGGACAAATATTTAGCAAGAACAACGTGTGTCTGATTGTCTTAGCCTGAAAACGCCTGCCCTGTGGGTAGCTGGGCTTCACTGGAGCCATGTGCTGAGCTAACAAAGCCCCTCAGGAATTCGGTAGGATCTGGGAACTAAGTTAAAAATTAAGCACTGACGAGTAGGTGAAAAAAGCCTGTTCAGAGTCACCTCAGGGCATTAGTGCTCCTGTAACAACTTTGTTCTGTGCCATTACTGTCCCCTGTTGCCTTTTAATAACATTTCTGTTTCTCTGAGTCAAAACTCAGCTCCTCTAGACTTCCATCCTTCACTAGAAACAGCAAATCTGTGAAGTCTGGAGGAAATCTGTAGCCTGCTTTAAGTAACATTTGTAAAAAATAAGTTTATTGGCTCAATGCAGGGAGGAAACCTCAATAGCCTGAAGAACTTCTATCCATGGAGGGTGGCAGAACTCTGGAACAGCTGCCCAGGGAAGTGGTGGAGTCTTTATAGACATTCCAAACCCACCTGCTCTGGGTGGTCTCCAGAGGTCCCTTCCAACCCCAGCTATTCTGGGATTATGTGAAAATGTGTGAATATCTGGGAGGCTGCAATGAGGAACCCTGTCTTGGTGGGGTTTTTTTCTATTCAGCATTGCAGAGTTCACCTGTCCTCGAGCCTTTTTCCCAGGGTGGAAAGTCCCAGTTTATTTTCTCATCTATAAAAACACATTTTTAAAATCTTGCTGTCCTCTTGCTTTGAGTTGCTACATTTTTTCTCTCTCTCTCTCTGTTTGGCTTTTCCTGGAGCTGCCCAGAGCTGCACCCAGCAGTCTGGTGGGAAAGGTGTCTGAAATAAGAGTGGGATGTTTGGGCCAGACATCAGCAAAATGGCACCAGTAATTGCTGGACATGCAAAGACATTCCTGTACCTGTAACTCCTGCTAGTGATGCAGGAATTGCTGTTAACTCCTGCTCTTAAAGTGGTCCAGGGCTCAGATGGACAGGACAGTGTCTCATGGAAATGAACCTGAATGGCTTCAGTGCCTCCTTGTCCCACCATCTTTCTTGTCCAGAAGGAAAGGCTGGAAGATGTTCCAAGTCCTTCTGCTGCTTAACAAGGTCTGTAGAGCCTCAGAGCCTCAGAAAATCAAAGTAAACTCTGAAACCTGAGCCCAGAATGACACAGACTTCAACCACTTGTGGAACTCTAGGCCATTAGTGTTATCATCATCAGGATTTCTGGAGTTCTTAGGAGCTGCACCCCCAAGAGTGTGTCTTACCTGTGGTCAGTGGGGTTGCAGAGGGACTTCCCCCCTTTTCTCTGAGTGTGCACCTTGTGGAAGTTTGGAAGCTCTCTCTGAGCAGAGCTCTGCAGGTCTGTCCTGATGCCAGTCTCCATCCTCAGCTCTTCTCTTGCTCAGTGGTCCTTGCAGCTTTTCCAGTCCCACATGCTGGACTCTGCTGCTGATGCCAGACAGCAGCAAAGCTGTGATTTATTTTTGGGAGCAGTTGTATTTAATGTGTGTGTCGATAGGATGTACTTCAGATCTGCGTGTCCTGACACTGGAGAGTGTAAACAACCCAAACAGAAATGGAAAACCTTTTACAGCCTCCTTCTGTGGCATTAAAATGAGTGCTGTCTATGGGAGGAATTTAATGATTCCTTTCAGAAAGATTTATTTTGATATAATATTTTAAAAAGCTCACTTTAATCTGCTCTACTGTTGGAGAGCAAACAAGACAATGCCTTCCCTAGACATTTTGTCATTTGATTGAACAGTAAAACAAGTAAGTTCTGTTAAAAATCTAATTTTTGCACAGCACTTAGAGAATTATATAATTAAGAACTACCAATGCAGTCATTCAGGCATAGCCCTGGGTGGTCTGTTAGAGGGTTGTAAAGTGCAGGGGAGTGTTTGATGTCCATGACTGGAGTTTCAGGGTGGGATTCAGCACTGGGGACTCTGCCCTCAGTGCTGGCCCCAGTCCCCGTGCTGTCAGGTGATGGTCAGGGCCAGGTTGTCACCCTGAGCCCCTCTCGGGGCTGCAGAGCCTCTGCACGAGCCAGCCCCAGCCTAAGCTGCAGAGGGTTGATGCTCCAGGATGCAGAGATAACCCCTGCTGCTCCCAGGGTGGGGCTTTTGTCTGCTCATCAGTCTGGTGTTAACCTGCCAGGGCTGTCAGAGCCTGCAGGAAGATGGAGTGGGAAGCAGTAATTCCTGCAGGGAAGCTCTGTAGCTCTGTGTATTCAGCAGTGTCCTGGTGGGATGCAATGAGCTTGCACCATGTGAAAACATCTGCAGGCAAAATATTGTTACACTGGCAGTGTCTGCCCTGCCCAGAGAAGGGTCCAAAAAGCTGCTCATGTTCACTGCAGTGGGGGCAGGGAGAGGTTGGGAAGGGCAGGATATTCCCAAATATCCAAAGCTTGCCAGTTCCCAAAACAGGATGTTTTCTACTCAACAGAAAACCCCTTGAGAAGAGAGAGGGAAGTCTCTGGCTCATGGCAGGATTAACTCTGGGAAAGGCTGTCCTGAAAACAGGGCTTGGGGATTGGTACAGACTGGGGAATACCTGCAGAGAGAATCAAAGCTGAAAGCTGGTTTTTCCTTCCTTGTTACAGAGCTGTCTTCAAATAGGTGGTGAAGGACAGCTTAGATTTCAGAATTGTAGCCTCTTGCCTGGAGCTGAAGGCAGTTTGCTGTGGATGATGGCTTTGGGTGAGTGGGAGCCTTTTCCAAGTGTTTATGGCCCTCAGCTAGCAGTGCCAGCACAGCAATCTGGGATCAAAGGTACCCAGGGCACTGTGGGACACTGGAGCTGCTTCCATGTCACAGCTGGACTGAGGCACTGGTGAGGTCTCTCCTAGGGTGTGACGCACATCTGGATGAAGAACCCCCGCATCTGAACCCTCGCTGTGGGTCAGCAGGTCCTTTGCCTCTCACCATCACTCAGTTCAGTTCTGCTCTGTGGTGAGATTATAAAATACAAGGATTAAGCCTGGGCTTTAAAACCTAAAGCATTCCTGTTATCAGCTGCTCTGTGTGGATGGCACTGGACAAATGAAGCTGCTGCTGAATGCCCAGAGTTCTGTCCTCAGGGCTGGGGAGCTGGCAGGGCTCAGCCCCAGGGAGACAAAATGCACAAACAGTTGAGCAGGGATCATGACAGTGTCCTTTTTGAGACATGCTCATCTGAGCCATAGGATAAAGACATTCCCGTGGGGGTGGCAGTGCAAATCCAGCCAGTGGAGCTCTTGGATGCAGCTGTGGGAGAGGGAACAGATGGGCCCTTGTGTGCAAACTGAGCGTGTTCCATGCCCGTCTGTTGTGGGAGTGCAGCTCCGAGAGTGCCAGGCCCTGAAAAGCCCTGGAAATCATCTTTTCTTCAGGAAATTAATTAACTAGATGTTTTTCCTAATATGTGTGGACTGACAATTTGTGCTGTTGCATGTGGAGCTTCTGCATCACTGAACCTTTTGATTCCCTTCCTCTTGCTCCAGTGAAGCTCCTGTAAGCTCCTGTAAAGCTCCTGCAGTTCCCCTGGGCTGGGAGCACTGCTGCCTGCAGCCCCGGCTGCCTGCCAGAGCACTCAGCCTTTCCTTGGGTACATATTAACGAGACTTCACACCTTCTGAAGCCCTGGGATGGATAAAGAGTCACAAAATGACTGAGACACCTTATCTTGGTGAGGAGAAGGGTTGGATGCCGCCACTTCCAAAGGGTCAGAGCCACTGGGATGTCCCTGGGCTGTGCAGGCTGGGGCTGCTGGGCAGGGTGTTTCACCTGGACCTCTGGAAGAAGGGAGGGCAGTTTTAAAGGCTTTACTCTGGAAGAAGCTGGAGCCAGAGAGAACATCTCTCTTAGGAGCAAGAGGAGGAGCAGGTTTGGATTTTGAGAAGAAATCGTTGTGTGATGTTTCTGCCCTTTAAATGGTCTGAACTGCACCTGGTGCAGCTGGATGGGACCTTGCTGAGGTGACCTCCCAAAGAAACAGTGGGACTGGTGTCCCCAAGAGATCCCAGGGCCAGCAGGGGGGACTGACACCACTCAGTGCCTCCTGTGCAGGGAAAGGGGCACTGGCAGCTGAGCCTTCCTGAAGGGTAAAAACTGAGAGCTGGAACACACAGACCTCCAAGAGGAACTGAAGTGAAAGATCTGGGATGCAGCAGTGTCCAAATTCCTCTCTGGGTTTGGAGGTGAGGTGATAAGGAGCATGTTGATTATTTAGGGTGGAGTTTGATTTTTTTTGTTAGGTTTTGGGTTTTTGGCTGGTTTGTTGCCATGTAGCCTGGTGTGCAGCAGTGGTAAAAGATGGCAGCAGTGGTGGTCAGCAGGGAGAGGATTTGATTTCCACTTGAACATCTTGGAACCTCCTTGTTTAAAAAAATACAATCTCCTTGTTTAAATAAGCTAGTCACTTATAATGGTAAACAATGTACCCAGTTCTATACAGAAGGAAATAGGGAAGGCTGTCAGACAGCAAATCTCCACTTAGGGGCTGTAAAATCAGGCTTTTTAGCTTTTCAAATGTCATTAGTACCTGTTGTTCAAGTATGCCTTGGTAATTGCTGAGATTTTTGTTGTCTACATGTTGCATTTCTGGGCTCTTTCTGTACCAAGCCTGTGATAAGCAGCTTCCCTTTGGCAAGAGGTCCCTGCATCCCTCCCACTGTTTTCCCTTTATGGCTTAATTCCCTGGGCTTTGCCACACTTTGATTTTATTTCATGCCCTGCAGCACGAGGTCTTCAAATCGTTTACGTCTGTTAAGCAAACATCTCTTTCTGGGATTGATGTTTTAATTTAATAAACCACTTCCTAATGGGGGTCAGCTGCAGCTGTGAATTTGTAATGAGTTTCTTGGGAGCCTTTTGGAAGGGCAGAGCCTGGAGGTGCTGGTTCTGAGCCTCTGCAGGGTGATGTGGCAGAGGGGTTCACACAGTGTGAGCTCCTTGTGTTGAATCAGCTGGTGCTGCCTGAGCCCCCGCGTTTGCCCTTCCATGGAATCCCAGGAATCTACAGGACCCAAATAAAGGTGGATCAGAGGCTCAGTTTGGATCCAGGTGCAGACAGGAAACTGGAGGCAGGAAATATGTGTGGAAAGATGTTGTGTATCCTTGTACAAAGTCCAGGGAGCTGTTTCTAGGAGTTTAACTAAGGGATGCTCTTTTGTAGCACACGTGGGAGATTTTGCCCTCAAATGCTTTGGTGCCATAGAATTGTTCAGGTTGGCAAAAAGCCTGAAGATCGTCAAGCCCAGAGCACCACCATGTCCCCACTGAACAGTGTCCTCAGGTGCCACATCCACGGGGTTTTTTGAACACTGCCAGAGAAGAAGACTCTGCCATTTCCTTGGGCAGCCCCTTTCAATGCTTTACAACTCCTTCAGTGAAGAAATTTTTTCCAGTGTGCCCCCTGCCCCTCCCCTGGCCCAGCCCGAGGCCGTTCCCTCTCCTCCTGTCCCTGTTCCCTGGGAGCACAACCCGACCCCCCGGCTGTCCCCTCCTGTCAGGAGTTGTGCAGAGCCACAAGGGCCCCCTGAGCCTCCTTTTCTCCAGGCTGAGCCCCTTCCCAGCTCCCTCAGCTGCTCCTGGGCTCCGTTCCCTTCCCTGGACACGCTACAGCCCCCCAGGGTCCTGAGGGGCCCAGGACTGGCCCCAGGATTCAGGGTGAGCCACCAATGCCCAGCACAGGAGCCAGGCCCTGCCCTGGTCCTGCTGTCACTCTATTCTTGACACAGCCCTGGTGCCTTTTTTGGCCACCTGGGCACACCTGGGCTGATGTTCAGCTGCTGTTGACCAGCCCCTCCCACCAGATCCATTTCCAGCCTCTCTGCCCCAGCCTGGAGCATTGGATGGGGACTGTTCAGCTCACACAGATGGAACACCCAGGCAGGGCTGGTGCTGTCCCACACAGCCACCAGGAGGGTTCCAGACCAATTACTTGGCTCATGCAAGCAGGTTCAGGGCAGGAAATCAGAGATTCCTGAGGGCCCCTGATAGCCTTGGGATAATTCACCTGTTGCAAACATTTTCTTCTCATTTTTGAGGGTCAGAGAAGCCTGCAGAAGCAGATTGCTGCTCTGTGTCTGTGTTTATCCAGGGTGAGTGCGAGCCAAGGTGCAGGAGTTGTGTTGTGCTCTGTGTCTGCTGGAGTTAATTGGGGTCTTGTTTGTTTGCTGAAGCAGCACAGAAGGATTCCAGGCTCTCAGGACACCAGGAGAGAGATTTGGTATGAATTATAGAAAATACATTTATTAGCCAGTGTATTCTTCCATATGTCCTCTCCTGTCTTTGCTGATCTCTAATAAATCAGTGTTTTGGAGACCAAACAGAGGCATGAAAAATCTCACAGTACTAGGTTTTTAATAAGTACTTCCTTGAGCCTTTAATTCAATTTTTCACTTTAACATGCTCTATCCTACTGCCAGTTCCTTTCCTTTGGTAACATTTTAAAGTGTACTTCCTTTGCCAGACTTTTCCAAATGGATTTGGGATGGAACGTTAGGCATCTAATTAAAGTTTGTTTTCTTTCCCCCCACATCTTTGGAAGAAAACTCTGTCTTTTTTCAGAAGATGGACACAAATTTCTATTACAAGTCAGTGAACTTCATTCACCATTGCATTGAAGTATTTTGCTTTCCAATTTTTCTGCCCGCTCTCACCAGGGCACCTCTAGTGAGACTTGCAGCAGAGGAACCAGCTCATTCCTGTGGCTGTGCTGCCTTCTGGGGCATAAAATACCCTGTAACCTCTGGTTTTATCCATGATGGCTGTCCTGGACCCATTTTTGTGTTGAATTTCCCCTGGGGACTTTACCTGCTGAGGCCCTGGGGCTCACTGCAGTCATTGTTGGGGTGGGTGAGGCATTGAGCTGAGCTTGCCCCTTGTCTCTGCTGTTCCCCAGGAGCTCCAGCCCCACTGGATTCCCAGCACAAGGCTCGCCCAGCCTGGCAGCTCTCCTGGTCACACCCTGCAGCCTTGAGCTGCAGTGTTCCCCTTTACATCTTCACTCTTCTTGTCACCCTCCTTTTCCTTCCTAGTTCTCTGTTCTCTTGCTCTCACTTTTTTTTTTTTAATATATATATATATATATATATATTTGCCCCCATTATTACAGTACCTGTTGGAGTTATGCTTTAGCTCAGTGTGGCTGAAACTTCAGCAAAGGGGGTTCCTGTCCTGCAGAGCTTCACTCTGTCTGCAGAGCTGGCAGGGGACAATGGGATGGCAGAGCTCAAGTCGAAATCAGCTCAGTCCTGACTGGAGGGCACTTAAAGCAAACCTGAGCTTGCAAATGTGTCATAACTCATTTGATTGGTTTAACTGCTGCTGGTACCCCACGTTATGGAAAGGGTTCTGGATGCTTCATGTTACCATCTACTGACCCTGCCCAGGCATCTCTCGTTCTCTGGAAACACAGGTAGATTCCAATGAGAATTAGGCTCCACTTAGGGCTGGAGCTGTGCACTAAATAACTTGTTCAGCACTGAGGGAAAGCTCCTGTTGTAACCAGGATCCTCTGACTGTGAGGAGTTGGTGTTTTCCTGGGTTTGCCTTGTATTTCTCTATTAAGGACGTGATTATCCTGTAGTGAGAGGCATTGCTGTGCTGAGAAATCTCTGCTTAGGATCTCCAGCCTGAGCCATTATCATGAGAAGAATGGATTTCTCCCCTTCTGTGTATTAAGGACATGTTGTGACTTTGTGGAATCACTGCAGGAGTAAATGATGTATGAAATGAGAAATCTCTGCTCGGTGTGTGCACGCACAGCTGGGGTTCTCAAACCTTCAGCTCAGAGGTAGCCAAAAAAATCCCTGAAGTGTCCAACATGATTCTTCTGTTAAAACACCTTCCAGCGGGTTTGGTTTAATGTTTTTCCTGGTGCACTCACAAGTCTTGAGTGATCATTGCAGGGAGAGATGTCCCTGCCCAGTGTGGAGAGCACTCTGTGTCACATGAGGAGGCTGTTTCCCTGGAAGTTTGTAGCCAAGAAGGGATGCTACTCAGCTTGGGAAGAATTTTTTGTTCCTTCAGCATCCCTTATTAAAGCCCTTATATGAAACTTCCTTCTGTAGACATCCCACCTTGCTCCTTCCCTAGGCAGCTGAGCTGGACACACTGAAGCTGGCAGGTGTTACATGCAATCAAGTGAGACTTGGGAAGCTGTGCAACTTCCTGGTTTTTATTGCCACATCTGGATAAAGCCCAAGGCTGGGGTTCAGTCTGCTCACTGTCATTCCGTGCTTCCTTGGGCCCCCTGCCATTCTCCCTTATCTTTGGGTGTGAATCAAGGGTCTAAAAGAATTAAAAGAGTTATGAATTTAGTTAGAATGATAGAAGCAATATATAATGATTAAGAGTGTAGCAAGATGAGTAGAAGCAATGTAAAAGGGTTAATTATTAGCAGATGGAGCTAAGACAATATATAATTTATTTGACTTTGTTTACATTGTATTTGTTGTAGGGTATTGTAAAGATAAAGAACTATAGCTGGACCTGAGCCCCAAACCCAGCCAGAACCAGGCTGGGGAGCTTGAGCTATGGCCAAGGGACCAGAGAACCTGCCAACAAGACAAAGGGAATAGGTTTACCACGAGGAAGACTCATGGTAAACTTATTCCCTGACTTCATCTGAGGAGACCACTGACCCATTTCAAAACCCACCAACCCATTTTGAGCAAAGGACTGCACAGGTGTGAAAGGACTTTAAACTCATTTTAATACAAAACGGGGGAGGCAGGGCCAGGTAATGCATCTGTATAGCTGTATTGGGTAATTATATGAATATGGAAGATTTTTAAGAATAAATAGAGAGCAGGAGCTCCGTGAATTTTGCACACATCTTTGGGAGACTACTCCCTGTGTGTCTGGTGCTGTCAATAAACATCCCACTTTCTAACTTTAATTAGTTAATGAATCTTTTCCACGTTTCAGGTGGATGGATCAGCCAAAAGGCACAAACTCCTCATACTGGAAAGCATCAGCAACAGTCCAGATTCTTACAAGGCAGGTTCGTGGAGCTAAAAATACAAGACTCCACTCTTTTTATTTTCTAAAATAACCTCACCTCCTCACAGGTAATTCAGCTGGAGAGCAATTGGGAATTGATAATAAAGGACATTTTTCTTCCTATCTTTAACAAGAAGGCAGAATGACTGAGAGATAACTCCCTTGGATTCATACCAAGGAGCTGCTCAGTGTTCCTGGGAGAGTGCCTGGAACTCACAAAACACATCATCTGTTTAGTCCAGGCTAGATGAGTTATCAGTTCAGCACTAACTGTGCCTCTCCCTGCTGCTCTCAGTGGGCCCTTCTGCTCCCAGGGTATTTGAGATGAGCCCTTTCCCTTATTCAGACTTCCTGTGTGACAGATTGGTGACATTAACCCTTGGAATACCTCAGTCTGTATCAGAAACCCTCTAAACAGCACTTCTCTGCATCAGAACTTTAGACATGGGTAAGATGAGCATGGCTGACTTCCTGCAGTTTGCAGACACCCTGACCTCTGCTTTTGACCCTGGCTTCTTGGTGCATTTCTCAGGTTTGGGAAATAAGATGTTGTTCTGTGCCATCAGCTCCTCAGGTGTCACCCTCACTACATCTCTGCTAGGGACAAATAAATCTAAGGTAGGGAGTAAGGACAGATGGAGAAAAGGTGATTTTTGTGCAGCACTGATGTGGCCTCTGCTGTGATTTCAGCACATTTGGTCAGCTGGAAGAGCTCTGTCAATGATGGCAGAATGTGGCTGGTCACAGGAGACCAGGGCACAGGGGTACCAGGAGTCCTTGTGGGGAGCTCATTTTGAATCACAATTCTATAGGATCCTTCTGATGAGAAAATTGCTGTTCCATGCATTCCTTTGGGGGCTTCCTGCAGGCTCTGAAAACTGTTTAACTTGGATCCTCCTGGCATCTGAACCGGGGACTGCTTCAAAGCTTCAAGAGTGGCTCTTATGTCTTAAAAGCACGGGGAGTGTCTGCCCATGCAAGTTCATCTGGAGGGGGTTTGCTCTCTGTGGGGCTAGTCTGCTCTTCAGATTTTTGTGCTGCCATTTCAGCCTTGACATTTTAGTGGAGGGTGTCCCTGCCCATGGCAGGGTGTGGAATGAGATGGTCTTTAAGGTCCTCTCTAACACATTCTGTGGTTCTGTGATGACTTTTCTGCTTTTGCATGCTAAAAACTTGCTTCTCCTCCAGCTGCTTTTTCTATGCTTCAGTGCCTGTTTTGTTCTTCTTGAGTGAAACCCACTTCAAACTTCATCAGTTGCCTCTGCAGAGCTTTCACCAGCACAGCAGCACCTGGCTCTAGGAAGTGCATCTTCAGGAGTGCTGTGGTTGTCCCCAGGGCACCCAGCAGCAGAGTTGTTCATGGAATCATTAAGGTTGGAAAAGCCCAAGATCATGTCAAACCTGTGCCCCATCCTCACCTTGTCCCCAGCCCAGAGCATGGAGAGCCACCTCCAGCCATTCCTTGGGCACCTGCAGGGATGGGCACTCCAAACCTCCCTGAGCAGCCCCTTCCAGTGCCTGAGCACCCTTTCCATGGCGAAATTCCTCCTGATGTCCACCCTGAGCCTCCCCTGGCCCAGCCTGAGGCCGTTCCCTCTCCTTCTGTCCCTGTTCCCTGGAGCACAGCCCGACCCCCCGGCTGTCCCCTCCTGTCAGGAGTTGTGCAGAGCCACAAGGGCCCCCTGAGCCTCCTTTTCTCCATGCTGAGCCCCTTCCCAGCTCCCTCAGCTGCTCCTGGGGCTCCAGCCCCTTTCCAGCTCCGTTCCCTTCCCTGGACATGCTCCAGCCCTCAATTTGAGTGTTTTTGTCTCAAAGTGCTTCAGCAGTGCCAGAACAGGGGGATGGTCAGTGCCCTGCTCCTGCGGCCACACTTGGGCTGGCGCAGCCCAGGTGCCTTTGGCCTTTTTGGCTACCTGGGCACACTGGGCTCATATTCAGCCTCTGTCACCAGCACCCCTGGGTCCTTTCCCATTGAGCATTTTCCAGCCCTCTCTCCACCCTGGAGTGTTCATGGGATTGTTGTGACCCCAGTGCAGGGCCCAGCACTGACATGCTTATGTTTATGAAAATGGTTAAGCTGGGCCTTTGGTTGAGACTTTTCATCATAGTCTAAAGGTTTTAGATGCATGTTTTATAGAAAAATTAATGATCTGCTTTTAAAATCCAACCACAGAACTTAACTGTGGTAATCCAGCAGTGTTCACAGAGAAATGCAATAATGTTGTGGTTGAAACCACCATGTCTGGGAGCCTGTAGAGCTGCCTGGGACTGGGAGCCTCTCTGTATGGGTTTGAACCAAGGAGGGGTACGTGGCTCTGCTGAGTTCTGCAGAATGATTCAATAAAGCTCATTTTGTGACACTGGGTAGGAACATCTCCATCAGGGCAAACTGATGGTGCTGGAGGCCTGCAGGCTCTTTAATGCACAGGAGTGTTGTGTGGTCTGTAACTGCCCAGGCCTCCTAAGGAAATGGATGTCTTTCCTAAGTGTAGCTCACAGAGGGTCGTTTTTTGTGTGTGTGCAGGCTCGATTCACCTAATCAAGCTGTGTGTTGGGCTGTAATTGTAAATCCTGGAGATCAATGCATTTCCTTTCCATTGAACAGCTCATGAATGAGTGCAGGGCTGCACAAAGGGGATGGTTAAAGAGGGTGGTTCAGCAGGGTGTTCCCGGCAGGTGTGGTGGTGAGATGAGCCAGCAGTCCCATGGCAGAGGCTCAGTCCTGATTGATATCACCCTCTGCCACTAGCTGAACCTTGGCTGGCTCTATGTTATATGCCCAGGACATTTGGGGCTGTTAGGAATTGGTTTTGTCTCTGTTTTCCGCAGGGAAACGTGCTGATCACCCCTGTTCCTGGAGCACAGCATTTGAGCTGCCTTCCTCCCTGGCTGGGAAGGAGAGGAGGGGGCAGGCAGGGCCAGTGGCTGCCCAAAGGCTCCACCTGCTCACAGTAACCTGCATGCTGACCTCCCCCAGAGCTCAGCCACCTCCCAGTGTCCTTCCCTGAGTGATGGCCTCACATCTTTATCCCAGGAAGGAGGGGAGGGTTTTTCCACCACAGAAGCTGATGAGTGGAACAATCGTTTTTGTGTTAGAGCCCAACACTTTGGTTCCTGCTGGCCACACCAGAGCTCCAGCCATGGGCATCTCTGCCCTGGCCCCTCTGTACCCTCTGAGCCCTCTCAGCTTTCCTCTGGTGACCCTCTCTGCCTGCAGGGGCCTTCAGCCAGGGGGAAGTGCTGGGGAGGTGACCCTGTGTAAGGACAGTGCCGTGGTGGGGATGTGAGCTCCTCTCTGGAGCTGAATTTCACAGAATTATCAACCTCGGACTGCTGGTGTTAGAAAGGACCTTAAAGCTCAGCTTGGTCCAAGCCCCTGCCATGGGCAGGGACATCTTCCATTATCCCAAGTGGCTCCAAGCTCATCCAGCCTGGCCTTGGACACTTCCAGGATACTGCACTAACAATTTTTTAAGCTTGGGGAGCAGAAGTCGTGCACAGAGTGTGGCCTGTGCTCTTCCAGATGGGGTTGGAGCTGGACTGAATTGTTGGGCTCATAATTTAAATTCTGCATGGGCTGCCTGATGTTCAGGAATGCTGGACAAGGGATTGTTTATGGCCACACATGGACTGTGCTGCACACCCAGGGGTCATTTGGGACCCCCTGTGCCTGGGGGATCGATTTGTGCTCGGGAACTTGGGCCACATAAAGCTCCTCCTGCCCCACAGGGGATGTGGCACCCCTCCTGATTTGTTGTGCTCTTGTTGATGCTGATGTTCTGCTGTTTACATTAATGTAATTACATTAACATAAACAAAATATTTATATTAAAGTCACTGCAAGGGAAAAATTGCTTTCCTTATCCTGTCTCGCATCTCCATGGTTGTTTTTCATAATGCATCTTTTAATCTTCACTAATACTCCTATTTAAAAAAACATTGAGATCTTGCAAGTACAGCTGATAAGGAATAACATAACTCATGCTGGAGGAAGAACAGTGTCAGTCTTTCAGATACACAGAAAGCAGGATTTGGAAGTGCTTGGTTTGGACAATGTAAGGAAGAGATTTTCAAGGGCAGAACATTAGATGACATCAAGAGGAATCAAAGGCTATGTTTTCCAAATAATCTGTGTGGACTGATTTTATCAGAAATCAGTAAGACTTACTGTTTTACAGAAGTTAGGCTCAGTTGCATTTGCTTAAATGAAGTTCATCAGTGGAGCTGCTTGGCAGTGTATTGAGACAAAAATATCCCCAAATTCCTGCAGGATTACAATTCTAGCAACCTTTGGAAAAATCAAAGCATTTAACATTCATAGGTGTCTTTGGAAATCTCTGCTCTCACACCATAGCTCAAGGAGCCCAGTTTCCGGGATCCAGTACTAAAATTCCTGGCCTCTGTGCCTGAGGCTTCCTTTTCCTGCAGAAAGCAGAGCAACTTCACTCATCCTCCCAGCCTGAGCTGGCCCCGCTCCAAGAGCTCTGTCCCTGCTGTGCTGAGGATCCAGAGCTGGACACAGCACTGCAGAGGTGCCCCCAGGGCTGAGATCCCTCCCTGACCTGCTGGGAATGCTCTCCATGATGCACTCCAGGAGCCCATTGGCCTCTTGTCCCCAGGACTCTCTGCTGCCTCAGGGACAGCTCATAGTCCATCATGAACTCCCAGCTTCTTCTCCTCAGAGCTGCTCCAGCAGGGCCCCCCAGCCTGTGCCTATGCCTGGGGTTGTTCCTCCTCAGGTGCACGACCTGCATTTGCCTTTGTTGAACTTCAGACAGTTCTTCTCTGCCCTTCTCTCCGTGCCATCTAAAGGTTATAGTAATTATAATTAGTAATAAAAATAGTATCAGAGATTTCTTTCCTATTCCTCTGCCCTACCTCAGAAGGATCTTTAACAGAGTTGCTCCAAGGCAGAAGCTGGTGTGTCAGGCTTCCCCAGAGCAGGTTCATACATTCAGCTGGCAGATACGGATTTGAGCAGGGATGTGACAGCCTTCCCTGGCTGGCAGGAGTGGGATAACGCACGGCGGGCTGGATCTGCTGTGACGTTAATCTGCGTGAGGGGAGAGAGAGATTTGATAAGGCCAACTACACCAGTCACGAGTTGTTTGGCCTCTTTTGTGTCTTGAAGATGAATGTCAGGAAGTACCCAAGGCAGCCCATATTCTTTAGATTTTCGCCCTGAATTATTTAAGCATATTCATGTCTGCTTTCGTACCAAATTACATCTGCCGCCCTGGGACAGATACTGTGGTTTGTACAGAGCACTGAAGCAAAAAGGCAATTTTCCAGCAGCAGTCAGTGATGCTGGTGCCTTTATTTTGTCCTTCTGTTTTACCCATGGTACCTTGTTAAAGGCCACATTTTTTCATTTGCTGTCCTTCCCATTAAAGCAGCACTTGCTGTTCCATTTGACCCCATTACAGTTTAAGGTTTTTTTCTTGTTTCTTTGTTTTGTGTTAGTCCTGCTCCTAGGGGTGGGTTGGAGTTTAAACAAGTGCTTCATGCCTTTTGTACAAGGTATCTGTGTCCCCTTGAACAGGTAGGTGGCCTTTTAGGGACTTTGATTCTTTGTTTGCACTTGAAGTTGGAGGGCAGATACTGTATTGAATGCCATAGGAATACTCATGTTTTTGAAATGAAACAAAAATAAGTAGCCACGTAGGTCAAGTAGCCAAGCAGCTGCTGGACCAGTGCTTCTGGTTCTGGTCCTGCAGAGGATCTCTGGATGCTGACTTTGGTGTCAACACAAAAGTCTGGGGGACTTTTGGGATCCATCCACCATGACTGGCAGGGCTGGAGTCCAGGGTGTGGGCAAAGGTAGTTTTAGTTAAGTTAGAGAGGAAGAGAAGGGAGAGAGAATCAGTGGTGACACCTTGGGTCATGATGGAGCCCAGTGTGGCCTTGGACACATGTGAGCCTGAAGCTCACATGAAATCTTGGCCTCCTTTTAGACTGCAAACCAGAAAGAATTTACCACTGCTCCTGGGTTTTATATCCTCACCTCTCCCTTCTTCACCATCTCCCTTTCCCCCCACTGCTTCTCCCTTTTCCTCTTGTTTTTTATTTTCCCCCACTTTTCCCTTTCCCACCCTTTGACCAGAGCAGGAGAAAGTGCAGATGCAGTGAAGCCCTTCAACACAAGACAGCATTTTGTCATTTGGGGTAAGCACATCCCAGCCCATTGCTTTGCTCCCCCATTCCTGAATTACCCAGCTGCCTTCTTCAAAGTGCAGGTTGTAACTTTGGCAGGGGCTCCTGGGACTGTGCTTGTCAGGATTCAGGTTTCTGAGAGTGTCATTGCTGTGCCTTCCCTCAGACTTACAGTCACTTCAAAAACCCATTACAGGCTAGAATATCAAGGGCACAGTTAAACCCCTCCAGCATCCATCTCTTCAGTACATGAATGGAGTGGATGAGCTATTTCCAGCCTGACACCATGGATCACAGAGCTGCAGGTATTTCCCTGCCAGCACTCAGATCCTGGCCTTGATTTGTGAGGATGCTGAGCACAGGAAGTTTTCCCCAGTGCCAGGCAGTCTTCTGTGTGCAGGTACATTTGGTGTGAGCAGGAAGCAGGGCTGGAATGGGTCATGTTCTCGTATGGAAAAACTGTCAGCCCTTACTGAAAGGAAAGGAGAGGTTGTCCTTTCCAGGTACAACTGGCAGCAGGTACCAGTCCTCAGGTCTGTCTTTTAGCCAGGCATTTGATTTCCTTTCTTGTCTGTACAGGTGTCTCACTGCTCCTTTCATTGGCCCATAGAAGTGGTTTAAGACTTAGACCCATTTAAGCACATCTTCAGTGTTAAGTTCACTAATTAGGGCATCTCTCTAGTGAGGAGAGGCTGAGGGAGCTGGGGCTGCTGAGCCTGGAGAGGAGCCCCAGCTGAGAGGGGCCCTCAGCCCTGGGTGTCCCTGTGTGCAGGGAGGGGCAGAGCAGGGCCCGGGCTCTGCTCCAGGCCCAGCAGTGGCACCAGAGCCACGGGCAGGGACGGAGCCCAGGAACTGCCCCTGCACAGGAGGCAGAACTTCTGCCCTGGGCACTGCCCAGCCCTGAACAGGCTGCCCAGGGAGGGGCTGGAGTCTCCCTCAGCGGGGATACTGCAGAGCCCTCTGGGCACAATGCTGTGCCCTGTGCTCTGGGATGGCCCTGCCTGAGCAGGGAGGTGGCACCAGGGACCCTCCCTTCCAGCCTGGCCCAGCCTGGCATTCCAGGATTGGTACAGGAAAATGGCCCAGCCAGGCAAGGACCAAAACATGCTGGGGAGGATGAGCACAGCTCATATTAAATATATTTTAGTGTTTAATGCCAGGTTGGGCGAGGCTTGGAGCACTCGGGGATGGTGGAAGGTGTCCCTGCCATGGCAGGGTGCGGAATGGGATGATCTTTGAAGTCCTTCCCAACCCAAACCAGGATGGGAAAGGTATCCAGAGCTTTGGGGGTCAGGTGCAGCTGGAATCCCCTGGCAGTGGAACACAGATGTATCTGAAACATCTCCTCTTGGGCCCCCAGGTTCCCAGATGTACCAGGAGCAAAGACTGTCACCAGTTAAGTTTCCTGTGGGACAAATTGGTGTTCTGCCTCTTTCCACTTGTCTCCTGTGACCTCAGGCAAGAGAGCCTCATAGATCACTTCTCTTTTCCATTATAGAGTCAGAGAATCTCCTGAGCTGGAAGGGACCTACAAGGATCATTCAAGCCCAACTCCTGGCCCTGCACAGGCACCCCAAGAATCCCATGTTGTGCTTGTTTGGACAACAGGAGTGTTGTCCAAACACTTACTTGTGTATTGTGATTTAAGTTAAATATGATTTAACTTATAGTGAAATTGGTGGAAACTGGCGTCTAAATACCCTTAAACACCTGGTTGCAGGGTCTTGCCTGGAAACTCTCACTCCATATGTAAACAGTGTGCAATATGCCTAAAGCAGAACTTTCATTTGGCCCAAGGATGGGAAAGCTTTTAAATGTCTTTCTTTATCAGAGCTGGAAACATGCAAAGATGGTCAGTAAGAGAGAGCCCCTCAGCCCCAGCTGGCTCTGGCTCTGTATTTTATATGCAGCCAGGCTCTTTGCTGTTTGCATTGAGCTCCAGTCAACGTAACAGACTCATTCGTGCTGCCTCAGTGGGAAGGAAAATCTGTTGCTTGGAGGACTTAAGTGTCTGCAGGTTGCTCTGGCACGTGTGAGCATCATGCACAGGCATAAGATGGAGCAGAGATGAGTGAAGAGCTCCCAGGATGACAAATGTGCTGCTGGAGAGACGTGGGGGCTGTGCTGGGGGTGTGTGACAGGCTGTGATGTGCTCCAGCAATCTGATGGGGTGATGACATGGGAGATAGCTGGGCTGTGTGATCCTGCTGGATCCCTTCCAGCAAACATCCCTGTGGCTGCTCCTTCCCCCAGTCTCTGGGCATTCTTCACCTTTCTTATCTTAACCATGTCTTGCTGCCTGTGAAAGGCTCTGCTCTAATATTATTGGGCTTTTATTTAGTGCTTGTGATAGCATTGCCCTGGCTGGATCTGTTGGAAGCTGGGTTTTTAAAAGGGTTGCACAGATGTATTGAGATGTTAGAAAACAAGCAGGACTTCCAGGGGGAAACTCATCCTATGAAATCACTAATTTCCCTTCAGTTTCCCTCAAAGTATCATTTAGCTGTGTGTGTTTTATAGCAAGACTGTTCCTCCTTTGCCATTTACTTACATTTTATTTATACTTGCATTGTAAGGCCTGAAGTGTTTGTGCCTCAAAAGACAAAACGCAGAGATGTGCCACAAATTTATTGCTGGATACCCTTAAAGTGGGGAAATTGCCAGTGAGCTGTGGAAGGCATATGTTCTCTCTCTGCTTGGAGAGTCTCCTCAGCCTCCACCCTGGCTGTTCTGTGTGCCTGTCTGCTGCTTTTCCAGCAAAGGTGCAGAATCCAAACTTAATGCAGAGAGGAATTAATTCTGTGAGCACTGTTCTTGCCTTTGCTGTGCACTGCCTTCACACCTCCAAATGTTTTATCCCCAAGCCCAAGTCAGGTGCTCAGAAAAAAACAAGAAATTTGTGGTTCCTCCATTTGTCTTTGTTGCTGCTCCACCTGGCTGCCTTCAGTGCTCACAGAATCCTGGAATGTCCTGAGCTGAAAGGGACCCACAAGGACCATCCAGTCCAACCTGACCATTCCTCTGAGCCTGTCCTGTTCCTGGGTGTACTCCTGGTTCCTGGAAGTGCTCCTTCCCAGCAGTGACAGGAATGAATATGTGTTCCTTAGGGGGGACTTCTGGGGTGTGACTGATGTCATGTTTGGGTTTCTCTTCTACTGCTCTGCTTGGGGACACTGGGGAGTGATACCTGTGTGACCAGAGTGTTTCCATGAGGGGCTGCGCTGCCACATGCACAGCTTCCCAAAGCTGTGGCTTCTGAGGGGGAAATTCTCCCTGGTTTTTCAGGCCTAAGGAGTTTTAGCAAGTCTCCAATCTAAAAGTGATTTAGGCAATTTCTCCATGTTTCTGCAGCATGTGTGACACTCACAAAGGACTCGTAAAGGGTCATGGATCATTCACCTCTAATTTTGATGGTGGTGCAGGGGAGGAATTCCTCCTCTACCTTTATCTTAAACAATTGGGGATTAAAAATAACCTCAGCCAAGGAAATGAAGGATCCCAGGCTGTAGGGTGGGATTCAAAGTTATCCATCCAGAGGTATCATCCAGCCCTAATGGAAAGCCCAGACTCCCCCTCAGCCAGCCCTGTGTGCTGGGTAATGCTGAGCTCAGAACTTTGAGAGTTTTAATCCATGTGATCCCAAAGAGCTTTGGGCTCTTCCAGCTCAGCTGGCTGCACCCAAATGTCAGCTTTTGCACCTAACCTGGGCACAGCCTCCTTAGGGATTGATTTCCCTCCTTCCTCTGGTGACAGGACACTGCAGCCACGTGTTGTTCCTCCAGTGGGGCTTTGCAGAGCAGATGGCCTGGAAGAGTGGTGTGCTGGAAGGAGGGAAAACCCGGCTTTATGGAGCTGCTGCTGCTGGTTTGGGCCATGAGGTATTTGGTAGCTGCTGCCAACACATGGATTGTGTTTAAATTTCACAGAATAGGGAATCATGTGAATGAAAACATGATGTGCTTATTTTAGGCAGGGCAGCAGTGGCCACGTTACTCTTGAGTAGGGGATCAAACCTCAGAAGAAAAGTTACTGATTTTGTTTCCTGGCCCTTAATTGTGATTCCCTGAAAACTTTTTCCAGAATCACTTTTTTTTTTTTTTTTCTGTTACTAATAGCAGGAAATAGGACTGATTAGTATCTGATTACTAAGTCTAGAATATAGACTTATCCTTAAGATAGGATTAGGCCTTGTGTAATAATTTTCAGCTGTTTATTATTTCATGTGACTAATGCATGGCCTAACTCAGAATTCAAAGCCAAGATGAAGAAATGCCAGAAATATGCACAGCAGGGTTTGGTGTTTTGGTTTTTTTTTTAACATAAAGACCAAGTTACATGCCTGTAATTGTCTGCAGAAAGTAACATATGGGGAATTATGGGATGAGGGCCACAATGGCCCTGTATTTATTTCAGGGTCCATATGGGAAGCATTTCTCGTGCTGCTCTGTGGACAGACATTTCTGTGCAGCATGAACACGGTGGTGATGGCACAGCCCACACACAGCCCCAGTGTTTGGGGTTTCATTGCCTCTCTAACGTAAGAGTGATGGAAGTGCCGGGGGCTGCAGGCATTAAGATATCTCGGTTTGAAAAGCCAGGTGTCTGCTAAGGAAGGCAGGAGCCTTCCCTGAAATGGAAAATGTAAACCCCCTCCCTCTGAATTATTATAAATTTGAATTAAGGGACTCTCAGGCAAAGATATAGGAGTAGGAATAACAGTTCTTTACTACGGAAGAAATTATTTTTTAAAAAAAGGCAGGAGAGATAAAGAAAACTGCCCCATGGACAGCAGAGAACTGCCCCAGCAGTTCTCTGACAGAGGGTGATGGAATACACACCCCCAAACCACATCTTACAACCCAGGACATAAGGTGGAGAATAAGAAGTTTCATTACAGCACAAAGTCCTGTCAGCTCACACGAGGAGGTTCCATGAGCTCTCAGACAGTAATACCAAGAAATGGGCACGTGCTGCCCCTCAGGTGCTCCTGGGCATCCTGCTGGTGATTCACAGAATTATCCAAGTTGGAAAAGGCTCCAAGATCAAGTCCAGTCTTTGGCTGATCCCCAGCAGCCCTGAGTGCTTCATGCAGTTGGATCCACCAGGCTCCTGCCTTCTCCCCACGTGCTGTGTCCCAGGAGCAGGCAGCAGATGGGATTTGCTCCTGGAGGAGGAGCAGCTCTTCTCCCCAGCCTGGGGAAGGAGGGGAGGGATGATCATTTTATAACACGCTGGCAAGTGTTTAAAAATAAGTCAGCAGAGCAGCAGCCAGCATTGGCTGCAGATCAGAGTTTTGACATTGCAAAAGATAAAAGCAGATTTGGAAGAATTCTGTTCAGTCTCTGCAGTCTTGGTCATGCAGTAATCCCAGTCTCAAAAACAGGGCAGTTTGTGGGGCTCCTTTGCTTTGGCACAAGCACACAGAGCCCTCAGGCCAGGTCCACTTCCCTCCTGAGGGTGATAAAGTTGTGCTGATTAACTGAGTCTAGTCCCAGAGTCCTGCAGTCACCTTAAATATATTCATTTATTGCTGTTGTCATTAGTTATTTGTACCTAGGTGGTGTTTAGGAAACTCAGTCATGTATCATTGAGTACAAATGAACAATAAAATAACACGGTGCTTCACAGACCTTACAGTTAGTGACTTAACTAATTACTCTAATTAATCTGTGCAAAATGGGGGAATTTGCCCTGGGACCTTTTGAAAAATTAGTAAATATATATTGTTCTTTTTTCTGTCAGATATTTTCATCCTGAGGTTTTTATCTCTGCTCTGGGTTACAGAAGAACAGCCATGCTGGGACATCAAAGCGCTGACAAAAATGTTCATTTAGCCTTAATTTATGCAGAGTATTTTCCAGTGTCCACTCCCCTCCAGGCCTCTCCTTGGGCTGGCAGGATCTCTGCCTGTGCTGGCAAATGGGGGGGAGGGGGGTGTTTTGGGGATTTGGGGTGTAGCACATGGGCTATTTCACAAGACTTGGTCTGAAAACAATTGATCTTTGAGGCTGGTCTAGTTGAAATGAGCAGCACATCCCTTCCAAGCATGTATTGAAAATATGACAAATTATTTGGCCTAGAGCATGTGATACTGTCCTACTAAATGTATCCTCCTGAGAACCTGACCTTTAGAAAGGATGTTTTGTTGGTTTTTTAGCAAGATAATTTCTAGTACCACAAACTCCTGCCAGCCCCAGTTTGGAGCTGAAACCTTGAACAGCACAAATACATTTATTACTTTTGTGATATTTTTTTTTTGTGTGTTCTATTTGCCCTCTCCTTCCCCCTGCAAAACAGAAGAAAAAACCCTGTTCCAACTGCTCCTTATCTGCCAGCTACTGAAATTAGGGAAGTGATGATGGACACGGGTGGGTAATGAGGTTGATGTGCCACAGAGAAAACTTCTCCTGCATCAGAAATGAGATTCAGTAAATGCTCCCCTCCAAAAGCCCTGACCTGCAGCAAACTGGTCCATTTTAGATAAATGAGATCTGTCTTAGGGCTCACTGAAGTGAGGGGAAGGACTCCTAGCAGGTTAGACTGCTCCAAAGCCATCTTAGCACCTCGGGTTCAGGAGTTCAGTTCTTGTTTTAATCCCTAAAGAAGGTATGGACTGTAATTGCCAAGGCTGCAGTGCCTTCAGGTGCTGTCTCTGTGCACCCAGGGCCCCACTGTGGGTTCTGAGGCTCAGAACTCCCTTTTCTGCTCATGCAAATTAACTAAATTGAACTAACAGCTCACTTTGAAGTTCCTGCAGAGCACAGCAGTGCATCAGGGTCACAGTTCTTCCTGCCTTTACTTAGGGAAGCCTTTCACAGACTTAGAAACTCCAAATTTCAGATTTCAAAGTCCTGCAGTCTTTGCTTCAAGCCTGAATTGTGGTTGATGCCAAATCAGCACCAGCCCTTGAGCATATTCAGCTTTGTATTTTGGACTCTGGGTTTCTGATGGTGATGTTTCCATCAATCATTTGAAAACTGAGGACAAGTATTCAGAGCAATAAATCCAGAGCATCCTGGCATTTCACTCAACCATGGATATGTAGAGTTAAAGGGGTTTGGTACCCAGGTAGGCTGAAGTGAGAAGGGTCAGTTTTGAGGAGAAGGGGCATGAATGCTGCCATTAGATGCTGTAATAGTCAGAAACACCAATATTCCCTCTCTGAGAGGAAAAAGGCACTCGAGCAGGGGGGGAGCACTGGAGGATGCTCCTGACGACCTGGAGCACGTGTAGGGGTGAAATGGCTGAGGCAGGAGGGGTGGATCATGGTGTGAGAAATGATACTTTCAAAAAAAATTTAGAAGGTTTAATAAAACCTTATAAAAAATACAACAGAAGACTGAATAGAGAAAGTAATGCAGCACTGGGAGCAAAGAAATCTATCCCCATGTGCTCACCCACACAATGGAGGTTTCACCTTTTAACCCTTTGGCCCCTCCCAAAGTTCTGTCCATCGACTCCTCCTTCCCTGCCCAGGGCTGGAGATCACTGCCTGACACCTTGATTGGAGCTCAGGTGCTGCCATGGTAACGAGTGACCCTCCCAAATGTCCCAAACCCAGGGCACCCCTGATAACAACACAAGGGGGGTAAAACACAACTATAAATCTATAAAACTTCTCATAACATATGTACATGATATTTGCCTTTTAATTGTGAGAGTCAACCTTCCCATTACTCATCTGTAACAGTGGTACAGAAAGTGTAGGATAAGGGGAGGAAGGAAAAGGAAGGGCTGGCTGGTGCACAGGGCAGAATTTGGGGATGGGGATGGGGATGGGCTGGAAGCCCATCTCCCTGTAGAGATTCAGGAGGGCTGTGAGCACAGGGTTATCATAGCAGTTACTGTGGGAAAGGGAAAGCAGGATGTGAATTTCTGGTGTGATGGAAAGCTTGACACTGGAAAAGCAGCACTGAAGTGCAAGTGCAATCCTGCAGTCGCATTCCACTGTGAAAGTGTGTACTGGAAACTCAAGATTTAAGTGCAAAATTGGCCTTTCCTCACTTCCTGCTCAACATTTGTAATTCTCTTTGAATTACAGATCCAAGTTGCTCTCAGGTGTTGTCCAAAGATGGGATATCCTTATCCCTAAACGTGGAGAAGTGGATGTAATGCTTGTGGTTTCTCTCTTGACCACCATCTCAAGCAGGAGCTGTTCTGCTCAGAAGTGAATAATTTCCCCAAGGACAATGCAGTTTCTGGGGGCTGGGGGGTGTGGGAGGCTTGGCCATGGCAAGAGGGAAGAAAAAAGTGGCAGATCCTGGAAAGATGTCCTTGGGAAAGAATGGGGGAAAAGAAATTACCTCCTTCAGGCCTCGAGTGAGTCAGGGGTGAGTGTGACCCTGTCCCTACAGAGGAATGTGTCCCCAGTTTGGGTCCTCAGCTCCTGGTGTCGGTCCCAAGCTCCCAGTGAGGTCAGATTTTCATTCTCTGCTTGGACTTCCTCTCATCCTGGGCATTTTAAGTATGACCCTCCTCTTCTTAGGGCATCTTTTCCACAGCAGCTCCAGGGGCTGGTGAGCAGGGAGGGGATGGAGCTCAGGGTTTGGCAGCTCCATGTCCACCGAGGCTGCATTTTCCAGAGAGCAGCAGATTCCTGCTAAACCTGACCTGCAAAGGCAGGGAGCTGCTAAGTGACGTTACTGACCCTGGGTATTGTTGTTCCCCTCTTAACTCCTTCAGTTTGCTGAAGGGTGAGGAGGGCCAGCTTCGGCAGGTGGGTGTTAATTGTGTTCCTCAGGGAGGTGGAAGAGGGAGGGGAGGATATAACTCACTTAGAGCCGTTGCAAGATACTGCCCAAATTAAGATTATCAGTTTGGGAATTAATTAAAATATGGCCTTAACGATTTGGGTTTCTCCCTTGCTGTCTAGGGCAAGCGATGGGAAGGCATTCAGGGCTTTTTTAAACTGTAAGTATCAACACTAAAAGAGCAGTCACTGCCTGTGAGCTGGGGAGCTGCAGGGTTACCCATTAGCACAGTTTTTAGGGAAGAATTAATTAGTATTCATGGGGAATCTGGGGGGAGTCTTGGGCCTGATCTTGGCTGCCCCAGGGCAGGTCAGAGGATGGGCAGTGCTGGGGACAGGAGGGGACTGATGGCAGCAAGGACTGAAGTGTTGAGGGGATGTGGTGTGGACTGGAACTCAGAGGGATGGAAGTCAGATGGAGGCAGGATGGAATGACAGAAGGAGGAAGTGTGTGTGGGAGGGAAGAAGAATGGAGATGAGGATTGTGCTGGCCTGGGAAGTCATGGATGTTTGCTGGGTGGCAAACACAGGGCACCTCCTCCAGACCAGAGGTTTGTCAGAGGCAAACTTTGTGAGTCCTCTTTGCTTTCTGGTCCCCAAGGGAAAAATGCAGTGGCAAGTGTGACTGTCCTGACACTGGCAGCACTCTCCAGGACGTCTGGGGATCTTTTCCAAAGGGCAGGAGGCTGTGAGAGGCCCACAGGGACACCACACACCTGGGTGTGGGTCATCCACCTCTGGGGCTTCTTCTCATTGAACACCTTGCTCTCAAAAAATGGCTCCAGACTCTCCTCTTTGGCTAAAAATGGGATCCTGTGAAGTGCTGTAGTGGCTGAGGCCCTCTGGATTTACCTGGTCCTTGCAGATCAGCCACAAAGCCAGGGCTTGGCTCTCAGAATGAGGTGGTCAAAGTGCAGTGGTCAGTGCTCAGGTGTCACCTGTCACTTGGTGTGGCCACTCCAGAGGGAGGGGCCTCTGGAGGAAACCCCCCTGGCATGGCAGGTTCTCTAATTTCCTTTCTCTACTTTTCTAAGAAATCAGGTTCTGTCTGTAAACACTAATCCTCAGCTAAGTCACCTTGGATAAGTTATTTTCTGTGTTTGACATCTCGATAAGGAGTGAGGTGTGTTTTCTCCTGAGTTCTCTGGGAGCCCCAAGCACAATGGGAACGAGACCCTATTGTACTGTGTACCCTGTTGTACCAAGTGTTCTACAAAAGGATCAAGGACAGTCCTACTCCAGGTAGCTGAAACTCCCAGTCCTATATTTAGCTGCCTCTCAGGAGTGCTTAGAGCGTTAATTATGTTTTTTAAGCACTTAGTGCCTATCATCAGAAGCTCTCTATAGAAACATGGAGTTAAACAGTCACAGATCTGGGGCCTCTTCAGAACTGTTCCCAACGCTGAGCAGTGTAACCAGGCACAGATGTGCATGGATGGTGCAGAGTGAGCTCCAGGCTCACTCCTTGAAGCAAAGCACTTCAGCTCATGCTTTCCTTGAGCACTTGAGTGGTTTCAGCGAGCTGGGCTTGGTAGCAGAGTCCTTGAATGCACACAAAGCTCTTCCTCCCCCACACAGAGACTGAGTCACACTGGGACGATCCCAGGTTTTTGTCCAGGAGGTGTCTGTTGTGCTCCTGCGCTCATTCCAACAATGCATCCATTACATAAAGCACCCTGGATCCATGGCTGCTGTGTTTGTCAGGAGAATGCAACTGTGTGCAGGAATAAAGGCATTGCAGTGGAGAATATTTCTCTCTGATGACCAAATTAGCTCCTTTATTTCTGGCTTTGGCTGTGTCACCCCTACGGCCCATTGGCAGAGCACAAACAGATGGAAGGAGTTTGAAGAGCACAAGCACTCTCTGGGGTGCCCTGTGTGTCTGAGAGCATGGAGAGCACACCCCAAAACCTGCAGTAAATGGGCTTGGGCACTGAGGGAGGACAGTGTTTGAGCACAGAAGTTAAATGCACCAAGCAAACCCCTGCCAAATGGACTTTCTTGACCTTAAAAAGTAATTAGTGAGTTCACAGCTCAGTAAAATGCAGTTAGTTGGGATATGGCTTGTAGTACTTGCTAAGGATGCACTTGTAAGCCCAGAGTTTCTCTCTGTGCAGCCATGTTCACATCATAATGACATCCTTTTTTTGGGAAAGCCAATTTTGGGCAGTGTCATCCCTTCTCTAATGTGTTAGTCTTTACATATTGAGGACATTCGAGGTAGCCCAGGGAGGGATCTTTTGGATCAAAGGGTCCCCTTGGAGAAACCTGGAAGTGTTCTGAGGGCCCCTGTGCAGTGGGTACAGTCCCATGGACCCTTTTTGTCCACAGGTGTCCAGCCTGTCCCATTGACCTGGAACTCTGCTTGGGCCTTGGGTCACAAACACCACCCCTGAGTTCCTCCCTTCCCCAGACTTCAGGAGGGGCAAACAGGGAGGCCTCTGTAAGGTTTTATAGCCTGGAGGTGTTCTGGTGACCATCTCCAGTTTGTGCCTCCCCCAGGGCTCTGTGAGGAGGTGCCATGTGCACGAGCCTCACACAATTGTGTCACCTCCCACACAGCCACAAAACTCAGCCCAAAACCTGAGCA
This sequence comes from Pyrgilauda ruficollis, assembly GCF_017590135.1. Classification (NCBI taxonomy): domain Eukaryota; kingdom Metazoa; phylum Chordata; class Aves; order Passeriformes; family Passeridae; genus Pyrgilauda; species Pyrgilauda ruficollis. Next base: position 1,175,886 of record NW_024528710.1, on the reverse strand, counting down.
GCCACTTTTGTATTGATGATGTCTGCACTTACACTGTGGTATTTCTTCATTTCTTATCTTACCAAACGGCAGCAATTTTTCCCTTTCCAACAGGCCAATCTATACAGAGAGGAAATGTTTTCAGAAGGAAAACAGGAGCGTGCATTAGAGGAAACCACAAACACTAACAGCTTGCTATAGAGACACGGTCTGGAAATAACAGATTCCTTGTGAAAATAAAAATGCTAAATATTATTTATAACCTTTGAATGGGGTGCAAAAACTGTTTGCTTGTGTTTTTGTGGGTTCTGTTCTTTTCCTGCTTTCATACTTGTTCCCGTGGTTCTGCTCCTCTCCCTGGTGTAGTCCCATCACACTGCAGGTGCTGCTCCGGTCACAGCTTCTCTGGGACAAGATGGATTTAAGAAATCCTTGTTTTCCCACCTTTGGCTGTGTGGTTTTGGGCTGGCACTGAAGTTTGACATCTCTGTGCCCTAGCAGCAGCTCTGCCTGGAAACAAACAGGTTGTGATGGAGGTGGGAATGGACTGTGTTACCCAAAGAACTGAAATTTTGCTCTGGAGGATAAAAGCAGCAATGAAAGCTCAACAAAAGGTTTGCCTGAGTCTGGAGTGGTGGTGGGTGTGACTACCTGGGGATGAGCAATTTGCAGTTTGGCCTCAGAAATCACTGCCTGAGCACAAATGTGAGGGCTGATGTTTTGCTGCTGAGGATGGAAGAGTTTGGGAATTCCTTAAAATGCCTTACTAAAGACGTTTCCAGACTCTTCCATCCTCAGCAGCAAGATGGTTTGGGTTGAAAAGGACACATGAAGATCATCTTGTTCCAATGGTCACTCAAAGCCCCATCCAGCCTGCCCCTGAAGACTCCCAGTAATGGGATATCTGTGATTTTCCTGGGCAAAGAGCTGCTCCTGCCACGCTCCCTGAGCAGCCTGGCACGTAGGAGTGTGTCCTGCCAGAGCGATGTCCTGGCAGCTCCGAGAGGAGAGCCAGATAAGTTCTCCCTTGCTTGAATTGCAGCCTGCCTCCTAAAAATAAAGCTGCAGGTAATTGCTTAATTCATCACCCAAATGGACCCTTGGCTGAGCAGTCTAAATATGCAAGGTTGCTTTTGCCCTTGGCCTTGCTCCCTGGAGCTCCTGTGTCCCAAACTGTCCCACAGGCAGCGAGCCAGGCACGTGTTTGGGAACATTTTGGGGGACAGCAAAGTCCTCCAAGTGCAGAGCTTGCATGTGGGTGTGTGGAGAATCAATACCCCATTAGCTGCATGGAGCAGGGACCTTGTCTGTCTTTGGAACAGTGACAGGCCCTACATTGATCTTTGAAGTTACTGGAACAGTGTCAGACCTGTAACGTCAGGTCCTGCTCTGGATTATACTGTATGGCCTTGGTAGCTGCTAATTCAGACTCCTCTTAGGACACTCCATCAGGCTTTAGCTCACTGTGTGTTCCCTCCCAGCAGATGGATGGCTGGGCAAAGCTCTCAGTGTGTCCCTTTCCCCAGGCTGCTGTCAGGGTGAGGAGAGCTCATCCATCCTCTCTCACAGAGCAGCAGCCACGTGCCCAGAGCCCCTCGGGTCCTGCAGCCCCAGCAGGGGACTCCAGGCTTGTGGCTGGGCTGGAGCAGCTCCCCTGGCAGGGATCTGGTGTCTGAGGAGGTGTCTGGATTTGAAAAGACAGATGTCTGCTAAGGAAGGCAGGAGCTTCCCTTGAAATGGGAAATGTAAACCCCCTCCCTCTGAATTATTATAGATTTGACATTAAGGGGCTCTTAGGCAAAGATATGGGAGTAGCAATGAGAGTTCTTTACTAGGAAAATTAAAAATACAAAGGCAATAGTGCAAAGAAACAAACAAATACAAACCAACCCTGCCAGAGTCAGAAGAGGAGCTGGCCCCTTGTGTGTCAGGGTGGTGGCACAGTCCCATCCCATGGGGGCTCAGCCCTCCTGCAGTGCCAGCTGTGGTTCTGCTGGAGCAGGGATCCTGCACAAGGCTGGAGTGATGATGGAATACACACCCCCAGCTAAGACAGGACGGGGAGATGGTCCAACAGGCCTGGAGGGAGGAGCCTTTGAGCATTTTGTCTGAAGAATGATGGTTGTGGGGATGAAGGTCCTGGAATTAACCTGAGCCCAGCTGCTGATGGCAGTGCCTCACCAAGGGGTGTTTCAGCTGTGCAGATCTGGTTGTGGTGCCTTGGATGAAGCTGCTGTCCTGCTGTGGTGTGCTGGGGACCTGCTCTGCTCTGCTGGGCATCTGTTCTCTCCCTGCTTGGGTCTCCTCACTAGTACGTGGCTGTGCTGGGCAGGCCCTGGCACAGAGCAGCTGTGGATCCCTGGATCCCTGGCAGTGCCCAAGGCCAGGCTGGACACGGGCTTGGAGCAGCCTGGGACAGTGGAAGGTGTCCAGTGGAAGGGGTGGGGATGAGATGAACTTTGAAGTCCCTTCCAACCTAAACCAGTATGCTGGGTGCTCTCCACAGAGTCCCCTCCGCTCTCTGAGGGTCTCCTGTGCTTTTTTATTTTACTGCTGCCTGGGCATGCTGGTGCTTTGTGGGGATCTGTGCCACTGGACAGACCAGGGAGCAGCTGCTGGCAAGGCTGCTCTGGTCTGTTCTGACCAGCTCATGCAAGTACCCTGCTGTGTGTTGGTGGGGAAATGCTTGTGCCTGAATCCCAGGAATCCTCGAAAGCAACCCTTAGGCAGGTCTTACTAAAGCCACTTCTCTGGAGTTCTCTGAGATCTCAAGTGATGTAACTTGGGTCAGCTCTCTCACTAAATGATCTTAGTGATGGTTTTGATCCTGATTTTCCTTTTTGTTACACACTGTGTAACACTCCTGTGATCACTGTGATCTACTCCTTTCTGCCTCTTTTTCCTCCCTTTTCTCCAGTATTTCCAGAATGTGACAGTCCCCTATGTTAGTCAGAGGTATAAATCTGTATTTGTGTCATAACATGCAGGTGAGATTGCTGCAACAAACTCTTTTCCTTACCTTTTCTGCCAATCCCCATCATCCCTTCCTGCTCCCGGATCCCAGGCTGTTATCCAGAATTCCCAGGCAGCTGCTGGTGCTGTGGCTGTGAACAAACAGGATGGGCAGTGGAGTGTAACTGGTCATTTTGGGACAAACCTGTGACAGCTGTAAGGCATTGGCTCCTTGAGTGGAGATTCTCCTTTAGAGGGGCAGTGCAGCAGCAGAAGAGCTCCTGGGGAAAGGGGGGCTGCACCCACAGGGAAGGGCATTCCTCTCACTGTTAAATTGCCAGGAATGCTCCACATGTGTCCAGGTTTTCCCCAGGACAGGAATCACCTTCAGGCTTGTGTTCTGTGTCTGAACAAGGTCTCTGTGCCTGAGACTCCTGTGGCAGCAGTGCCTGCTCTCCCTGCTGAGCTGCGAAGAGCTTTCTCTAGCCCAAGGATTTCTGCTCTGCACCAGCTCTGCTGCCAAGTTCTGCCTTTCTCAACAAGGTATCAATGTGAGCAGAGTGGTAAATGCCACTATTTTTGGACTTTCAGGAAGGACAGAGTGATGTCCAAGCTCTTTCGCCAGTCCCAGGTGTTGGAACCAAATAAATCGTTCCTCAGAACTGAACAGCCTTGGCCCGAGGAAGGATTTCTGTTGTTTTGTGCCAGGGGCAAATCTTGATTGAGGAATTATCATTTAGAAGCAGAACCTGGTAGTGTAATAGGCTAAACAGGCTTTGACATTGTCCTGATGACTGCGTTGTCCTTGCTCTGGGTGCTGAGCCTCCCTCTGGCTCTGAAAGTAATTTCCCTCTGTTTCCATTTCTATATTGATAAGAAAACTTCATTTTTGAATCCCTGTGTGTATGGACCTGTAAATGTAGATTTGTGTTTAAACATTTCAAATGAGCCTGCAGACCTGTGCTCCCTTCACCATCCTTTCCAAGGAATGCAAGGTGGGCAGAAACCTGGACATTGTCTGACTGTTCCCATAATGATATAAGCACAGCTGGGCTTAAAACACTCTTCTACAGGTCATCGTCTAATCTGAGCCTAAATCAGAGAATCCCAGAGTGGTTGTGTAGGAAAGGGACCTTAAAGCTCATCTCATCCCCATCTGCCATGGCCAGGGACACCTTCCACCAGACCAGGGTGCTCCAAGCCCCATCCAGCCTGGCATTAAAAAGGTTATATTATTAAATATATTTTAAAATGAGCTGTGCCCATCCTGGTTTTGGTCTTTGCCTGGCTGGGCTGCAAGAAAATGTGTTCAATTCCCTCACCCCTACCTGTCACAATTGTTTAAGTGAAATCTTAATGCTCTGTTGGACAAATTCATTTCAGCCAGAATTATTCACATAATTTTTCATAGGCAGAAGCTTTTTCAGAGATGCAATATGTTGGAGTACAGGTGAAATATGCTCTATTTTCAGTTTGTATCTGCTAAAATCCCTGCTTGCCAAGCCTGGGCCCATTCATCTGCTGCTTTTTCTGAGTTCCCATTTGTCATTCAGTGTGAAGGCAGAGGGTGGGAGTTTTTGTGACCCCCCATTTCTGAAAGTCACCATGCTCATGGTAATCTCTGCAGTAAACCAACACTTCATTTGCATGGTGAAGGGCAACAGGCAGCTCTGTGCATTCCTGCACTGGGAGAGATGTCCTGATATGCTAAAATCCAGCTCCTGGAAAAGGACTGTCCAGTGGAAGGGGAAGCACTGACCCTTTAGCTGCAGCATCTGATTTGGGGGATAAATTTTTGATAAGGGTTCAGCCCCAGGAAAACTAAATGTAGCATGTACAGTGAATAGAATTGTATAGGGTTTAGGGGAATACTGGTTTTTTGCTGGACTCTAGTATTTAAGCTAATTTTTAAACTTTATATATCTGTTTTTTCCCCAGGAGAAAACAAACTCTCATTTTCTGATCCCTTTACAGCGACTTTTAGTTTTCCCTGCAGGAGTATGAGGATGCTTTGGGGAGGCAGTGACAGCAAAGGACGCTGACTTGTATTCCTTGCACAGCTGTGTTTGTAATCCCTGCACATTTCCCACAGCCCTGAGGCAGCACAGGTTCCACAGGTGCAACCTACAGCCAGAGGAATGGGAGTTATTTACCCTAATAACAACAGGTCTGAGCAAATCTGGCTAAAATTGTGTAAAAACTGCTGCAAGGAGAGAAAATCCCATGTTCCAGGTTCCACCAGGGCTGCAAAGGAAAGTTGGTGCCTGTTCTTCTGTCAATCCCCCTTTTTGTTAATGAGCTCTCCCTTTAATAGTCTGTGTTTGCAGTGATCAGCAGGACAGCATTAAAGGCTTCAGCAGTCCCCAGAATTTCCATCATTCCCTGGGACACTGCCCCTTGTAGCAGTTCTGGTTCCTCACACAGTGCCCTGAGAGCCTGTCTGGGTGTCCCCTCTCTGGGTGTCCCCTCTCTCTGGCTCCCCTGCAGGTCACACACCCCACACTGGCCATTGACCTCCTCCGTTTGGCTTTTCCCCAGGTCAGAAATTCCCTGTTGGCTTTCAGCTCTCTGGCTGATGTAGGCTAGGAACAAACATCCCTGTGAGAGCTCTTGGGGCTGAAAAATCCACTGTGCTTCACTGAGTAAGAGCTGTGCTTTGCAGAGATATCTAATTTTGTTTTATGGTTCCCGTGTTTTCCAGTACCATTTCAGTATTACTTATTCCTTCTGGAGAAGGGGGGCTTCTCAGGTTCTTCTTCCCTGCTGGAATGTGGCTTCCACCCTGAGCTCTGTGTGTTGTGTACCTCAAGCTGCACGAGATACAGATATGGAAAGATGCAGCTAAAATTTTCCAGAAATCTTTCCTATGTTAGAATCCCAGAATGGTTTAGGTTGGAAGGGACTTTGAATGTCATCCCACCCTCATCCCACCCCTGCCATGGCAGGGACACCTTCCACTGTCCCAGGCTGCTCCAAGCCCCAATGTCCAGCCTGGCCTTGGGCACTGCCAGGGATCCAGGGATGCTCTGGGCACCCTGTGCCAGGGCCTGCCCACTCTCCCAGGGAGCAATTCCTTCCCAACATCCCATCCCTCCCTGCCCTCTGGCAGTGGAAGTCATTCCCTGTGTTCTGTCCCTCCATCCCTTGTCCCCAGTCCCTCCCCAGCCCCCTGGGACCCCTTCAGGCACTGCAAGGTTGATGTTGTTTTCCCTCAGCACCCATTTCTCAGAAACGTCTTTTCATTTCCAGGCTCTTCCAGGCTCTTCCTCCTTCCCCAGCACCACTCCCCCCCCAAAATCACAAATTTCCTCAGCTGAGGGTTGTATGGGAGGGTTAACATTTTCCTTCATCCAGGCTGACATGGAGCAAAAAGCTTTTCCCCACCTCCAGCTCCCGGGGAGCCTTTGGAAATGAAGGCTGCAAATCACATTAGATTGTATTTCACTAAAGGTTTTCTCTGTCCTAGAAAACTCCTGCCTCCTTCTGAAATACACTCAGCTTAAGAAGAGACTAATATATTTACTCTAACTGTGCTCAGTCTAGGAATAATTTTGCTGTAGAGATTAAATTTTTATATCATCTTGAAGAAAACCAACTCCTGCCAGTCCCCAGGGATCCCCTGTCTGGCTGTTCCAGCAGGAGGGGCTCAGATCTTGGCAGCTCCACGTGGTATCTTGCTTTTTCTTTTTCCTTCTATTCCTGCAGTACAATAGCAATATATTCCATTTGTTCCAAAGTTCACAATTTTTTGGAGATTCTGAAAAAAAAATCCTGTTTCAGCTTTGGGTGAGTGTGGCTTTGGGATGAGTGAAGCTTGTGGCTGCTCAGAGCTCTGATCTGCACCAACACCTCATCTCCATGCAGCCCATCTCCTGAGCTTGCAGAATTCCCTAGGGGCTGAATCCACTCCAAAGATCAAGATTTTTTTGGGGATTAGTGCTGTTTATCACTACAGGTAGGCTGGAGCAGGCATCAGGAGAGACTTTCTGGCAGAGGTTCAGCACTTCTGCTTTGTGCCTGCCCAGAACGATAAAGGATTTGCTCTGTGACTTGGGAACAGTCCTGACTCATTGCTTTCAACCTTTTCTTCGGAGAAATGAGCTGTTGGCACCATGCTCCTTCCCTTTTTTGTTCATGCTGTCTGTGTGTGTCACTTCTAGCCCTTTCAGGCCAATTCAAAGCAGGTTTCATGGAATCCCAGAATATCCTGAGCAGCCACATGGGTTGGGCTCAGGGAAACTCCTGAAGTCACAGCAAAGGTAGCCCAAGTTCACAGAAAGGTGCCCAAAAATGTGGTGAATAAAAGCCAGTGAATGGATTGACTGGATGAGGATGTGCTGTCACCATTTGTGTTCAGTTCTGCCCCTCCTGAGGCACCTTTTTAGCCAGCTGGAAACAAATTCCTTCCTCTTCTGTTTGGACATGAATTGTCTTCCTTGACAAATGTTCTTCACTCTTGCTTGGTGTGCCACACACCAGAGTGACATTCCTGAACCCTCCCAACAGCCTGGGCTGGAGAGGAAATGTTGAACCAGCACAGAGACAGACAGGGGATCCTGCCTGGCACACCCCACCTGGCAATCTTCATCTCCATGACTCTCCTTGCAGGTGCTCTCCTGCAAGGCAGGATGGTGGGCTCATGGTGGTGCCCTGCCCAACACAAGTGGATCCATTTGATTGATTTCTTTGGTTACATGATGTTGGTTTATCAGCATTTACCAACTCAAAGTACTAGAAAGACAGAATGTGCAGAAATGAAGTGACTGAGCAGAGAGAAATGAGTGCTGGGATCTGGTGTGGCCTGGGTGGTTGGTGGTGTTCTGAGCACTGTGGGAGGGTCCTCACCTCGAATTCCAGGTCCTTCACTGAGCTGCTGTGCTTGGGAGCACAAATCCCTCACCTTAGCCAGAGGTAAGAACCTCTGGAGACTGGCTGGGATCTTGTGGGGAATGGATTGGCTTTGGAGGGACCATCCTTCCCTGCTGGCTTCAGGTGTGGAGCTCTGGGACAAGCACTGCCTTGGTGTCTGAGTTAATGATCTGTTATTAGCTGCTGGTAATAACCTGAACTTGTGATTTTACAGCCTGCTTCTAACAGAGCCAGGTGCTGGGATGTCCATGGTTCCCACATCCCACTGAGTGTCCTCCATCCATGGAGCCTCTGTCCCCCTCCCCTACAGAAAATCCCCACGTCCCTCCTCACAGGAGTGTGGCTTCAAAGCACAGAAAGCAAAAGCACTGGGGCAGGGAGAAATGTGTTCAAAGGAAGCAAGAAAAGCAAAATTAAGCTTTAAAAGCAAACTGGGAGATGCTGAGGGTTCCTGGAATGGAACCTCTTGGGGTTGGGAAGTTCATGGAGTGATCTGCTGAGCTTCTGCAGGCCACAAAGTGCCACCCATCCCAGCCTTCCTGAGTGATCCCCTGGCTCCTGCTCAGCCTGGAGCTGGGAAAGGCAGCCTGGATGTGTGATCACAGCCTGGGGCTCCTGGCAGCTCATTTGTTGTTATTGTCCTGAGATAAAATCTAATCAAGCCCAGTGTGGTCAGAGCGGCTCTCATAGAGCAGGGAAGGATGTTGAGGACTTCCTTGTCAGAAGGAATACTACTACTAATAATAACAACAACAACAATGATGATGCAATAATAATAATAGTAGTAATAGTCATAATTCTTCAAACTGTTCTTCCAACTGTGATTTACACTCCCAGCTCATTTTTTCCTGTCTCTCAATGCTACTATTTAAATCTGTGGGCAGGCAGGACCGTTTTGTCCAGGACAATGGAAGTCAGTGGTAGATTTGGGAGCTGGACCAACCTCAAGGTTATTGTCCCTTCAAAAGCTTCAGAGGTGGCAAAATCTGTCCTGTTTTCAGTCAGGGCTCTGCCATTGAAACAATGGAAATATACCCTGGTGTCTTTCAGTATTAAAAAACCAAACAGACACAAAAGCAAACCAAAATCCATCATTATTATTTTTGTGTTTCTGACAAAAGGAGTGAATCTGCTAATGAAAAATATTTAAATTCCAGGTGTTCTGTCTAATAAATAATAACATGAGCATGGACTTGGCTTCTCATTGCCACCACCAAATCATCTATGGAGCTCTTTATGTGCAGCTCATTTTGAACTTTGCCTATTTCCTTCAGCTATGCAGATATAAATAAATAATTCCCCTTGATAAGGGTCTGGGAACACTGTACTTTAAAAGATAAGAAAGGTTTGAGGGGAAATTTTTTTTAAATCCCTACCATTTGTATGCTGTTCACTGTTCACACTGAGCAAAAATTCATTCAGCTGGCACTTAACCAACCCTGTTTTATTCCTGCTCTGTGTTCAACCTATCCTTCTCCTGGGGACATCTAGCCTTCCATGTAATTACCTCCCCAAGAGTGGGAAGGAGGCCTGAATAACCTCCCCACCAACTCAATAAATGCACAGATCCTGGGACAGGTTATCAGCTGCATGCCAGGGGCAGGACTGGCAGGAGCAGTGTGCCTGAGCCGTGAGGAACTGCAAGACTTGAGTCATTTTTATTCTAGCTTTGGGCCAAAGAAGGAGGACATGGAATGTCTGCAGAAAACCAACCCAAAACAGCCAGAAAGCCAAAACAACCAGGATTTTTAGAGTATTTTTTTCCCCTTGGGAGCTGGAAATAACAGAAATAGGTTTTACCAGGGATGGGTTTTTACCAAAAATGGGTTTTACCAGGTATGGGTTTTACCAGTGATGGGTTGTTTTACCAATTATCAGTTTTACCAGAGATGGGTTTTACCAATGATGGGTTTTACCAGAGATGGGTTTTGCCAGGGATGGGTTTTTGCCTATGATGGGTATGGTCAGTGCTTTGTGTGTGGAGACGCGAATTTGACTCCATGTTTCAGAAAGCTGATTTACTATATTATGATATATATTAAAATGATATACTAAAACTATACTAATAGAATAGAGAGAAAAGGATTAATCAGAAGGTTAGAAAGAACAGGAATGGAATGAATAACAAAGGCTCCTGACTCCCAGATAGTCCAAGCCAGCTGACTGTGATTAGAAACAACCAACATGCACCAATCACAGATGCACCTGTTGGTAAACAATGTCCAGACCACATTCCACAGCCATCAGATAGTTGTTTACATTTATTTTCTGAGGCTTCTCAGCTAGAATAGGAGAAAAATCCTAGTAAAGGATTTTTCATAAAATATCATGGCTACAGATGGGTTTTACCAGGGATGGGTTTTTACCAGGATGGGGTTTTACCAGGGATGGGTTTTACCAGGGATGGGTTTTACCAGAGATGTTGTTTTTGTTTTTCCCCCAGGTCTCTCCAAGTCCCTTGGTCTCATTGAGGGCTATGGTGGCCGTGGCAAGGGTGGCCTCCCAGCCACCCTGTCCCCCGAGGAGGAGGAGAAAGCCAAGGGACCCCACGAGAAGTACGGCTACAACTCCTACCTCAGTGAGAAGATTTCCCTGGATCGTTCCATCCCGGATTATCGCCCCACCAAGTAAGTGCCAGGGTCTCCAGGAGGGAATGTTTGTGTCCAGGTGTCACCCCAGAGCCAGGAGTGCTGCTGCTTTCCCAGTCAGGTTTGGTGCTGCTGGCTCTTCCCTCATTGTTCACAGGGCCCTGCTCAGTGATGAGAAACGGGAGTTGCTGGGCTGGAATGAGCTCATGGAGTCACAGAACCACTGATGTTGGAAAAGCCTCAAAGGTTATTGAGTCCAACCATTCCCCAGCACTGCCAAGGCCACCACTCACCTGTATCCTGAAGTGCCACATCAACAGAGCTGTTAAACCTCTACAGGGATGGGGGTGCACTGTCCTGGGCAGCTGTGCCAGGGCCTGACCACCCTTTTTGTCAGGAAATAATTCCTAACATCCAACCTAAACCTCCCCTGGCACAACTTGAGGCTGTTTCTGCTTGTCCTGTCAGCTGGTACCTGGGAGAAGAAACTGATCCTCACCTGGCCCCACCTTGGTTCCAGGTAGTTGGGGAGAGTGAGAGAGTTCACCAAGATGATTTATCAGGGGGAAAAAAGTGAATTTCTTCCCAGTCTGTCTCTGTTTTCCTAAAACAGTCCATGATTCTAGGTGGAAGTGATACCATCAGAAGTTCAGCTCTGCTTTCACTGAGCTTTTGGTGTTTAATATCCTGTAAAAGTGTGCAGAAATTCTCCCTCTCTCCCCTCCCTCCCTGACAGCTCCTTCCCATCCCTGCAGGACCTCCAGGGCCCTTGGGCTGCCCTCAGGCTCTTCCCAGCGCAGGAATCCTCCAGAGACACTCTGGGATCTCCCACTGGAGATCTGGGCCTTTAAAGGGAGTTTCTACAGGCCCTCTCCTTTTTTGATAGAGCTTTTAAGGTGCTGGTGATGTTTACCTGCCAAGCAGCACAGGAGAACAGGCTTTAGAAGAGGTGACACATCATTTTGTTAAGAGGATGAGGAAAGACACGCTGCAAGTATATCTTTGTGAAGTTTAATTTTAGATATGGCTGCCAGAGTGTTCCTCAAAATAGAAAAGTGTCAGTTTGTCCAGGCCTGGAGTGAAATCCCTGATAAAAAAATGAACCGAGAGAGGTTTAGATTGTGAAAGATCCGTGTCCATTGCCTGTGTCACTGGGGCAGTGACAAAGCTGTTGCCTGGCATCTGCAGAGCATTGAAAACCATGCAGCCAGGGATGCAGCTCTGTGTGTCAGGTGGTGGCAGATTGTCCAGGCTGGGGGAGCAGGGGCAGCTCCTGTTCCCTCTGTCCCCAGAGCTCCAGATTGTCCAGGCTGGGGGAGCAGGGGCAGCTCCTGTTCCCTCTGTCCCCAGAGCTCCAGATTGTCCAGGCTGGGGGAGCAGGGGCAGCTCCTGTTCTTTCACCTCTCTGGGTGCTGCCTGAATTCTGTGCAGCCCCTTGGAGCATCCAGGGCTGTCAACCACTGACAACAGAAATCCCTGGATGAGTTTCCAAAGGAATAGAGGCATTGTGCTGCTGCAGCTCCTCTGCCAGGCTGAATTGCAGGTACAAATTGCACCTTTGCCTCTGTGATATGCAAATCCCAGCACAATGCTGGATCCTTGGAGCGAGACCTTCTCCAGCACTTACCTGAGGCTGAGCTGCTGATTTCCATTTCTCATCCCCAGCTCTGACTTACAGCAGAGCCAGCATTACTTGGCAAGAATTAATTTGAGAAGTAATGTTTCTCTTCATATTTGGGGAGAAGAAAAGGATTAATTCTGACATTTTCAGGCTTGCGTTGTATTTTTCCTCAGTTCCACTATCCATCATTCCATGGGAGAGTGGGGGAGAGGACAGGGCACAGCATTAAAAATGCTTCATTTTGGAGCTGGGCTGAGACTTGGGAGGGAATTTGTGGGTACTGAGTGCAGCTGAACAACTTAGTGCTTTTTATCTGTGTAAGAACTTCAGGAGTGCATTCTGGTTATTGGTTTTCTTTTTGTTTTGGGGATCAATTGGCTTGATATTGTAAGAGAACAGTTGATCTGTGTGTAATAGGCTGGAGTTTGCTGAAGAATTTAGAAAGTTTCACCTCTTCCTTCCTCTGGCTTCAAGGTTCCCTCGCTATTTAGTGCATAAAGTTTTATGGCTGATTTTATGAAGGGTTGAACACAAACCATTTAAGTCAAGTATCCTGGTCTCTGATTAAAATAGATTCAAGTCAAGGGAAATTAGCCTAAATGGCTTTGAAATTGCAGCATTAGTGGGGAAAAAACGGTTGAAAACCCTCCAGCTGATAAGCATTACAAAGCATGTAGTAGTTTTAAATATAATGGTGAAACTGTGTGGTTCAGCTAAAGCCTGCAGAGTGTCTGGAATGCCAATGGACTGGCACTGGTCCTGGCACAGGCTGGCACTCCCCAGCCTTTCCTCTCAGTTTTCCCTGATTTTAAGGAAAGATGCATGTGGTCAAGTGCACTGCCCTGAGTGCTGAGCAAAGCTGCACCAGAGCTCTGAGGCCTTTTCCTGCTCCTTTCTTGTGCCTGTGGCCAAAGGGAAGTGGAGCAAGGAGGGTTATGGGGAAGTTTGGCACATTTCATGTGTATTTTTGTCTCCAGGCTCCTTGCACCTCGTGGTCAGCACCACTGAGGGTTCAGGGAGTCAGATATCCCTGCTCCAAGGGATTTCAGGAGCTGTTGGTGAGGAGGAGCCAGTCCAGCTCGCAGCTCAGGGCCTCTCAGTCCTGCCCAGAGGCAGAGAAAGGAGGGAGTTTCCCTGGGAAAATGGTCCCAGAGGTGTGAGGATGATGTTTAGGAGAAGGTGAGGTCTTTCCCAGCACCAGGAGCTGTGGCAGAATACCTTGTTTGCCCTGATTTGGGGAATTGTGGTGTCACTTTCTGGTAGTCTGGATTATCATCTTTGCTTTAGTTGAATTATTTCCTTACCCTTTCCTTTTCTTTCCCTTATCCCTTCCCTTATCCCTTCCCTCCTCTCTCCCCTTTCCCCCTTCCCTTTTCCTTTTTCCCCTCTCCCCTTTCCTATTCCACTTTCTTTATCCCTTCCCTTTTCTCCTTCTTCCCCTTCCCTTCCCCGTACCCCCTTCCTTCTTTCCCCTTTCCTTTTTTTACTTCCCCTTCCCTCACCTCTTTCCCCCTCCCCGTTCCCTTTTCCCCTCTCCTCTTTCCCCTTCGCCATTCCTCCTTTCTGCTTTCCCCTTTCCCCATTGCTGCTGGGGCTGCTCACCTGGGCTGGGAGGTGGAAACTCTTCCCTGCTGTTCCCCGCTGAGGAACTGGGGTTGTCCTGGGCTGATTCCCAGAGCAGTGGTGCCAGAGGTGTGGGATGATCTGTGTGGAGCTGGTTCCAAGCAGGAGCTGTGCCTGCCACTCCTGGACCTTACCCTGATCTCAGCCCTCTGCTGAACAGGAAAGGCTGTGCTGGCTGTGCATGCGATTTTCCAGTGAGCCAGGTAACAGATTCCAGCTGGGATGGCTGGGAAAGCTCTTCCTTGGACTAAAATAGGCAGGACTGGTGTTTTGGGGTGAATTATTCCAGACCTTGCTGCCAAGCAGTGCCATAATGAGAAGGGCACTGGGAACACATGCCTATCATGCTTGATTGGGTTTTTTGGCTTTAAGATGAGATTCCTGCATGTTCTGGAAAACAATCTCATCTTCCAGATTGGAAGTACCCAAGGTGCTGCCTGCAGCCTGCAGGACTTCTTCACAAATCTTCACAAAAATGAGCTGGAGAGATTTTCTCAATTTTCTGCAAAAGCCTCTGAAGGAGAAGGCTGCTGTGTGAGTTTTATTGTTTATCCATTCCCAGCACTCACTGCCTGCCTGGGGAGGATGGGGGTTTGGGAGATGTGTTGTTTTCTATATTGAAAGTGAAGCATATTTACATGGGATGCCAGGGCCTGCAAACATTCCCTGCTTGGATACAACATTTTATGCATCTCTGTTTTATCCTGTGATACAGCATTTAATGGGAACCTTTCCTATGTGTAGCCAGGAAATAAAATTGCTTTGTTAGATCAGACTGCCTGTCCATCTTATCCAGTATCTAATCTCTGATAGTGGAATTACCAGATGCTTCAGGTTGAAGAAATCATATTAAGGGAAACTATGAAATAATCTGCCCATCTGGTACATTCTGCCTCCCCCATTCTTTCCTTTCAATCCTATCCAACATAAATGTGGAGTTCTCATTATCTCTTAAAAAGTCTGTTCTTTTCTGGAATCCTGCTAAGCTCTGATTCAGTGGTATTTTATGGCATTATAGGATTAAGGGGTAGATTTAAGAGAAATAATACCCACAATTGTTAGGACTATTGGATCATTGGGTGCAGATGACACATTCCTGCTGCTGCAAATCTCTCAACAGCTGTTCTCGGGAGGGGAGCCTCGAGGTATTAAAGTGAAGAGCGAGGATGGTGTAAGAGATAAGTAACTCCCAGAGTTTGATTTTTCACATGTTTTAAGGGTTTCCCAGCCTGGAGACACAACCCCTTCTCCTGCCTGCCTTGGGGTCCTGCACATGGGTCAGGAGGTGCATGGAAAGGGACTTTGGACAAGGGGATGTAATGATAGGATGAGGGGGAATGGCTTAAAAATGCCAGAGGGTAGGGCTAGGTGGGGATATTGGGAAGGAATTCCTGCCTGTGAGGGTGGGGAGATACAGGAACAGGTTACCCAGGGAGGTTGTGGCTGCCCCTGGATCCCTGGCAGTGCCCAAGGCCAGGCTGGATGGGGCTTGGAGCAGCCTGGGACAGTGGGAGGTGTCCCTGCCATGGCAGGGATGGCACTGGATGGGCTTTAAGGTCCCTTCCAACCCAAACCCTTCTGGGATCCTCTGATGGAAAAGGTTTGGAGGTGTTGGGAGCCTGATTTGCTGCTGTGTTCTCACAGCACCTGGTCTGTGTTTGCCCTGGGACCTGTGGAGAGGTGCCCTGGGCAGAGCCCCCCATCACCTGCTGCTGATGAGGGAACAGTTGCACATCCCTGCCTGCTGTAGCTGTTCCCGTGGTGTTTGGGCTGAGTCAGAGCCATCCCCCTGTGGCTCTCAGTGCCTGAATCACTCGTTTATTTCCGGAGCTCTGCCGTGGGATTTCAGCACCAGCTGCCTTTAGCTGCTTTATTACCAGGGACCTCATGCAGCAGCAAGCTGAGACTTTCTTTGGGATACAGTGCAGAAGATGGAGAGTTTTACCTTCTGGGTAGACTTTGGATTGTTGTTTGACAGCTTAAAGAAATGAAATCAGCTTCTGATCAATTTTTATTTCAAGTGGTTTTTTGCAGCCTCTGTGGCCCTCAGTGTGTACCTGCTGGGTGCTAGAGCACTCTGTGGGGTGGAGGGAGGCCCTGTTCCCCTTGGGATCTCTCCCCATCCCTGGAGAGCCTCCCCCAGATACAGAATGTTGCAGGGCCCAAGAATTCCATTTTGGCTTTTTAATCACAACGGATTGCATATTTGGAAAGTGGTGGATGTGACTGAGACATGTCAGGACTGCCCAGGAGGATGCACCTGGAGGCTGTAATTGAGTCTCCTGCCCATGAGACCACTCCTGCCTTCCCATCTCTTGTGCTGGATCCCAAATGTTCCTGCAGACCCACTCTGGCCACGGTTTGTGCCAGGGGGCTCAGCCTGTGCCCTCTGCTTGGCTTTGATGGGAAGGTTCCATGTGCCATCATACTTATTTTTCTGTGAAAATACAGAAATCTCTTCCACTTTGTGAGTGACTGAACTCCCTGGCTTTGCAGGTGCCCTTGTCTCAGATTTCTCTGGGACCAAAGCACTGAAATGAGGTATTTTCTCAACACCTGCCACAGTTTGGGCAGGAGATGCCCCTGTCACAGCTCCACACATCTCATCTCATTTCCTCCCCTTTCATAAAACAAAATGCTTTTTGCCTTTCCCCCTGCCCACAGGACCGTGCTGGCTGTGGTAGAAGTGTCTGAGATTTGTAAATATTACTGCAGCCAGTGGGAGAGCTCAATGATGGCTTCTCAAGGATCTGGGACATTCCTGAGCACACATTTGTGCTGATGTGCCAGTCACTCGTGTCCTGCCCTGGGCTGTTCAGCCAGGCTTGATGAAGTGACTCTGCAGAGAAGGACAACATTTAAGAAGACAAAACAAACTACTTGAATTATGAGAGTGATATTTGCTGGGAAATAGAGTTTCATGCCTGTTTATTTGTTGTGATTGCTGCTTATTGCAAACAAAGGAGGTCAGAAGAGCTCCTTCTCTCTTGCATGCACAATGTGCTACTACAGTCTGCAAAGAGTGCTTTGATGGGTTTCAGTCCTACATCTAAACAAAAGCCAGGACAAGATGCAGGATGTAGGGCTTTTTCTTTGTCAAATAACTGAAGGGAAAACTAGAGAGGAATCAAGACAGTGGAAGAACAAAAAATTACTTTTTCAGATGTGAAATTCCCTTTGAATTGCCTGTGGGAGTGTATTAAAAGATCCTTACAGCTCTAGAAAAAAGACAGGACTGGTTGTGCACCTTCTCTCCTAATAGATGATTGTGGGTTTGATCCAGCATTGCATGAAAAACACTCCTGCCCTTGGCTTTTTATAGTTTCTGCCATAAAAAAAGGAAAAGTAGTATTTTCCAGTACTTGGAAAGGTGCCACCTGAAAGTTTTCTGGGAGAGGAAGTAGAGAAATCAAGCAGTGAGTATCAGTGTCACAGCTCTGGCATGCAGGAGCTGTGCCACGGAACAGGGCTCACCAAAGCCAGAGCAGATTTGCAGCTCAGGGATGGATTGTTGGATATTTTCTGTCCATGTGTTGTTCTGTCCTGCCCAATCTGTCCCATCTCTGTGTGGCTCCAGGCAGTTTTAATCTGCCAGGCTGCAAAAAGTCACGGAAACCTCCTGAGCTGGAAGGGACCCAGCTCAGGAGAATGCAAATCACTGAGGTTGGAAAATCCCTCAGTCCCTCCAAGGCCATGCAGTCCAAGCTGTGCCCCAGCCCCACCTTGACCCCAGCCCAGAGCTCTGAGTGCCACCTCCAGCCCTTCCTTGGGCACCTTCAGGGATGGGGACCCCAAACCTCCCTGAGCAGCCCCTGCCAGTGCCTGAGCACCCTTTCTATGGGGAAATTCCTCCTGATGTCCACCCTGCCCCTCCCCTGGCCCAGCCTGAGGCCGTTCCCTCTCCTCCTGTCCCTGTTCCCTGGGAGCACAGCCCGACCTCCTGGCTGTCCCCTCCTGTCAGGAGTTGTGCAGAGCCACAAGGGCCCCCCTGAGCCTCCTTTTCTCCAGGCTGAGCCCCTTCCCAGCTCCCTCAGCTGCTCCTGGGGCTCCAGCCCCTTCTCTGGACACGCTCCAGCCCTCAGGGTCTGTCTTGAAGTGAGGAGAAAAATCACCCAGTCCAAGCCTGACCCTGCACAGACACCCCAACAATCCCAGCCTGGGCATCCCTGGAGCTCCTGGAGCTCTGGCAGCCTCGGGGCCGTGCCCATTCCCTGGGGAGCCTGGGCAGTGCCCAGCACCCTCTGGGGAAGAACCTTTCCCTGAGCTCCAGCCTGAGCCTGCCCCAGCACAGCTCCAGCTGTTCCTGTCCCTGTCCCACAGAGCAGAGATCAGAGCTGCCCCTCAGGAGGAGCTGCAGCCCAGTGAGGTCCTGCTGGTGTCACTCAAGGCTGTGCCCATGCTGTCCCCTCCCTGCTCTGAACCAAACCCAGCTCCATACAAAGTCAGGTTTTTATTTCTCCTGCAGCCTCAGTGCCCTGAGCTCAGAGGAGCTGCTGCTGCTGCTCTGTGTGTGCAGGGGCTGCTGGTGCCCTGTGCCCCTCCTGCCCTCCAGGGCTGGGGCTGCAACTTCTGCTGTCTTTGGGATGATTTGCAGAGAGGAAAAAGCCTCTTTGCTGCTCCATTGCTTTCCCAGCACTAATACAAACCAGCAGGCTGTTGAATAAATACCAGTATTGATCTTTATTCCTCAGTGTGTTTGGACATGCTTCTGCTGACTTCCAGAAATGCTTTTTCTTGAAAACTGGGCAAGTAAAGGCTCTAAAAGCACGCCTTTCCAGCTGTGCTTTCCATTTGTTGGTTATTATTTAAGCCCATTCCTGTGACCCGCAGGAGCAGCCTGGTTCCTTGGACACACAGGCAGCTGGGGCTGGCTCCCCCAGAACTGGAGCTGTCAGACTCCCTGTGGGAAAGGGTAGGGATTTGTGCTGCATGGATTTAGATGGGGACACAGGACAACTTTTTCTTTCTTTTCCTTTTGAAGCAGAGGTCACTGGAGCACACTTTGGCAGCTTATGTGGGGTCAGGAGTGTGTCAGAAGCCTTTGGTTCTTGAAGTCCCAATACCTTCTTTAAACCCAGTTGGGAAGAAAGTGCTTTGGGGAAAGCAACTGGAGTTGTTTAGTGTCTGTTAAGAGTCTCTTATTTCCATTGTGCTGCTCAGTGTCACCTGAAAACACTGTGACCATGGATTTATAGCACAGGACCTTGGGGTTCTTTATGCCATACATTCCACTAATTGTCAATTTTCCCTTCCTGACTGCAAAGTTATTACCTGTTCTTGTAAGTTGGGAACATGGGGCTTTAGGGAAGACTTCTGTGGCAGGAGTGTGCTATAAAACAGTTCCTAATGTAAACAGAAGTATTAAATTATCACTTTGGCAGAGGATGGGATTAGTGTAATTTAACAACTTGCTTTTGTGCTCCTCTGAACTCCCCTGCTGAAAAATACCTGTGTTATCATAAATACTTCTGCCTAAACTGTGCTTATGAGAATAAATGAAGCAATTTAAGCTTTGGATACCCTTCTCTCCAGTTGGCTTCCAAGGAAATCAGGGCTTGTGTGTTTGTTTGTGCCACCAGCCTGCTCCCCTGGACTGCCCAGAGCTTTTCTGTTCCAAACCAGCACATGCCCAGCCAGATCAGGCAGAGGGGCAGTCAAGCTCTGCTGCTTTGACAGCCTTGGTCTTGCAGCCGTTTGTGCAGTTTTCCAGCAGGAAAATCCAAGAGCAAGGAGGTCTCAATGACTTACTGTGTGTGTGTGTGAAAGAGCTGGCCATGGGCAGAGCTGGGTAAGTGGATGTGACACTCAGAATTGCTCTGGCTTTTATCTCCCTTAGATCTGTCTGAGCCTAATAACTTTATTACAAGAGCCTCTCACCAGAGTAAATCCCATTCTCTACATTCTGTTTTTACAACTTTGCAGATGATTTCTTCTTAGGACTTGCCAAGTAATGTGCCTTTAGAAATGTCTGTATGTCCCTAAATTGTAATGCCTATTTTTGAGACCCTAATTCTAAAATAGAGCTGAACATTTCTGAAGAAGAATTACTGGGAATAAAGTAGGTGCTTTAAAATTGAGTTTCCTGGGAAAATGTTAGGAAGTTTCAGGACTTTGTGGTCAGAAATAGTTTGAGAACCTGGATCTGTAAACAGTGAACTGTACCAGACAGCATTAGGTGTATTAAGATGCTTAGGTCACAAAAAATGTACATCATAGGATAGACACAATAGATTTAATGTTGGCAGTCCCTTTTGCAAGCAGACATGTGCACTGAATCAGCAAAATCCAAAGTAGAATAAGCAATTAATGAATGGAGCATGATGAGGAAGTGGCAGGATGAATAGCAGGCTGAGCATTTGCTTTCTTTAAAGCCTGCTCATAATCTTTACAAAGGACAAATGGAGATCAATTCATTTCCTGGTGAAGCTTTATTTTAGAGGACAGCACAAATGAAACTTGTTTGGTACCAGTGGGTTTCATTTGTGGAGCTGTTTGTCACCAGAAGGACAAACCCAGCAGGTTTTTCCTCTTCCATTGAGGTTTTCAGGCAGGAAGCAGCAGAGATGTGTAGGGAAGAGCTGGGGAGCAGTGCCCATGGATTAAGGCATCCAGGGAGCTTGGACCTGCCTGTGCTGGCACAGCAGAACCTTGCAGTGGGATTTTACAACATTCTGTCCTTCAGCCACAGTTCTTTACAGCCCAGGCATGGGGAAATCATTCAATCCCTTCAGGGCCCCATGAATGCATCAGGATTTACCTCCCAGGCCTTCAGCTGCTAAGTTCTGGGGTTTTCTGTGGGCTAGAGGGAACCTGAGAAGCTGCAGGCAGCAAAGCCAAGCCTTGGGTGTGTCTGGATGTGTTTGGCTGTGCACGTGGGGGGAGTTTTGGTGTTAGGGCTGGTGAAAAGTAGGTGAAAGTCCAATGGCCTTGGTAAGGTGAGGATGAGAGAGAAGAAGAGTCCAGAATTCCCCACTTTTCAGGTGTGCATGCAAACCTTTGGTGTGTGTAGGTGACAAGGATGTCTTGGGAAGGTGTGGAGTTAAGCTCATCCGAAATCACATTTAAGCCTTTAAAGTTCATTGTGTATCTCTGTACATATTTTGATACGAGTTTGCTGTGTTTTGTCAAGTGTGTTATGGAATTATTTAGGTTGGAGAAGCTGTCCATGACCATCGAGCCCAGCCCAGCACGGCCAAGGCCACCACCATGTCCCCAGTGCCACATCCACGGCCAGTGCTCCTCCAGACACACCCAGGCAGGCAGGGTGCACTCACTGCCACACCTGGATCCTTTGAGGGCTGGGCTGCTGGCAGGGTGACAGAGGAGCTGTGTCACTGTGTCAGGCTTTAGATGCTCCTGTCAGCATCTCTGCTGTGGCAGCAAACGAATCCCCAGCCCCAAATCCTGGTCTCTGGGCTCGAGTAGCACTGGAAGGTTCCTGAAGTGTCTGTGGCAGGGAGCTGTGGCTGCTGTCCTTTGGATCTCTGCAGAAGAAGGCAGGCACAACAAAAAGGATGTGAAACCCCATTTGTGGGGCATCTCCAGCCTGTCCCTAAAAACTGATGGTGTTTTGTTTTGGGGTTTTGTGAGGGGACAGGGAAAAGTTGGAATATTTTTATTTGTGGTGAGTTTTTTTAACCTTGTGGTAATTCAGCTTTTGTTTGACTGGCTGTGTTGGGCTGGATCCCTCCCTGCCTGCTGTGAGGTATTTCATGATGTTGCAGTTTTGCACTGGGTTAAACTGGGTGCCATTGTGTGCTGGGGCTCTGAGCTAGTCACCTTTGTCCCCCAGTTCTGTCTGTTGTGTATTTTCTTTGGCAGAGATGGATGATGTCACCTGTGACAGCAGAAAAGCCACACAGGAGCAAATCCCTCCACAGAATAGCAGGGTTGCTGTGGAGCTTCCTGTGTGGAATAATGGGAAACTTGTGTCACTTTGGAATGAAGGCTCGTGTATGGTCTTTGGTTTCTTAATTCTCCATCCTCAATGTCCCCTACATGAAGGGGCAGCAGTATTTATGGGCAGTTCATTGCATTCAGTTAACTGGTACCTGACACTGGAATCTGAGGAGAAAAGCAGATTTAAATCAGCCCTATCTGCTGGTTTTGATCCTTTTGATAGTGCTTGGGACTAGTTTTTATTCTTTTCCACCCACAGCAGTACAAGTGTCTCACCAGTGTGTCAGTGTGCCCTGGTGAGCAGCCTGGGCTGGGCTGGTGCAAGCTCTGGGATTTTAGGATGGCAGAGCTCTCCCTGGGGATGGCAGAGCACCCTGGTGCCAGCTCCGGGGTGTTGGGATGGCAGAGCTCTCCCTGTGTGACATTCCCCATGCAGGAATTTGGCAGACAGGGCTCAGTGACACCCCTCTGCTGAGGCTGATCCAATTCTGACAGAGGTTAAACAAACTTATCCAGTGATGTCTGTATGTAATGGGAAAGCTTTAAAAACCTCTTCATCTTCCAGTTCATAAAGCCGTCAGCAGTGTGGCTCTGTGATCACAAAGAAGAGAAGCTGTCTCTAAAAGTCCATTGTGCCTTTTAAGTTCATCATTTTTATGCCAGCTCTTCCAGCAGTGGCATCATTCCACCTTGTTCCAGGCAGCACAAGTGGTGGCCACTTTTCTTCTTCATTGCCCCAAGTCTGTCCTGGGGATGTCAAATTCCTGGGTTCCCATGAGATCTATTCAAGTAAAACACTCCTACCTCAGGCTCTGCACCAAGGATTTCATTTTCAATTTGAGAGGGAAGGTTTTCAGCACTGCCAGTTTCATCCCAACCTGCCTGAGCACAGCTGGGACATTTCCTGGTGGCACTGTCATGTCACCCTGGTGTCCCTGGCTGGGACATGAAGGGCTCCCTTCCCTCACTGATGATTATCTGAACCTTCAGCTTGGGGCTGCCTCTGATCAGGAGAGGAAGAAGATATTTTCACCTTCCCAAAAAACAGCTTCAGCGTGTTTTACCTGACAGAAATATACCAGGGATGGAGGGCTGGAACAAACTGTCCTTTGGCAGTGGCAGTGTCACTTCATTGACCTTGAAGGGAGCTCTGGCTTCTGCTTCAGATGAGATGTCTCCCAATTCCACAGCCCTGTGGAAGGCAGGACTGTGCCTACATGAGCAGCTACAGGGCAGCAGCTGCCTCCAACAGAGGCTCTCAGAACAGGCACAGTTAATTTACAACTGACTGTTAATTTACACTTCCCTGTCAATGTGCAGTTTGACATTACTGCCTTTCATCTGTGAGCACCCAGCCCTTGCCAGTGGCCAGGACCTGGTGTTGTCCCTGTGGAGCAGGGTCAGGGTCCTTCCCTGCCTGCTGGAACACAGGGGCTGCTCAGTGGTGATGGACTCTAAGCTGACCTTGTCTCACAGCGTGGGCTCCTCCTGGCAGGGGAGCTCAGGGTGCTGCTGCCTCTGCTGTGATCATGTCAAATGCTGCAGAGAGCCTTTTCAAAGCCTGCTCCTTCGCTCCATGCCTGTTTGGACATCATTCAGGGTTCAGCTCTGTTTGCAGGGCACTGTTTTTAAACAAATGGAGAAAAAATGCTCCTAAATTTCCTGCCTGCCCAATCTACGTTGCCTGAGAAGAGAGAAAGGCCACCAGCCAGGCAGCAGGGCCTGCAGCCTTCACTCCTGAGCCCTGGTGACCCCCTGTCCCCTTGGGCTGACCCCTTCATCCCTGAGCATCATAACCTTGACATCCTGTGTTTAAATCCCTCCTGCCTTGGTTAAGGGGCAGCAGTCTCCTTCTCCTGAGGACTTGTCAAATGGGGGACCCCCAGCTTGGATGGCCAGGTGTGGCCAGATATGGCCGTGAGGAGACCCTGGAGCTTGGTCATGCAGGACAGAGGCTGTGGCCAGCCCTGCCTGGTCCTGCTGGGACTGAAGAGGAGCCAGGGGCTCTGTGCAAGAACTGGGCACAGTGGATGTCATTCCTTGTGCTGTCCTGAAAAGTGCCAGGTGACAGGGACACACTGTGGGCTCCTGCACCACACATGGGAGGAGTGCTGACCTCTGTCTCTGTAATGGGGTAAGATTGCTGGTATATCCCATCTGAGGAGTGCTCTCCGTTTTGGGAACCTCAGCACTGAGAGATGCACTGGTGACTCTTTCAGTTGCAAACCGATGTTTTCCTGAAGCAGCAATCTCTGGAATTGCTGCTCTGGAATAGCAGTCTCTGGAATCTGGGGAGAATTTCACTTCTTGTGCACTAATTCTGACCCAACTGTGTCTCACACGTCCTTGGCTCTAATGTGGCTGTTCCATAGCTCATTGTAGAAAAGGTATTTAAATATGTGTGAGTGGAAGTCTCTCTCTGCTCCTGGGCCATGTTTTATAGGAACAATTCCACAGCCCTGTGGAAGATGTGCCAACATAGCTGAGCACTTCTATAATGTTCACAATGTTTTTAAGGACAGGAAGTAAGAATTCATTTATTCTGCTGATCAAAAGAATATTTGCCTGTTTAAATATTCACACCCTTGAGCCTGCTACAAGACTGAAATGTCAGGAGGGGATAAGCTCCTGATAAGCACGTTAGCTGGATTTATTTAGTGTGATGGCCAAAAGAGAAATCATTAATAAGTCAGGATCCAGACTGGGGAGCTCCTGGGTGCTCAGAATTAGAAATAAAGGGGGGGATTAATAAGTCAGGATCCAGACTGGGGAGCTCCTGGGTGCTCAGAATTAGAAATAAAGGGGGGGGGGGGGCAGGAGGGAGGGAGATCTGGCGCTCTGATATGGAGGAGAGGACGAAATCTTGGAGAACTCATCAACAGGATCTACTTTATAAAGAGGTGTGCTGTCCATTATGAGAACCACCACATTCTTTGTCTGCCCTATATTCTCCCACAGGCACACAGGATCTGCATGAGATGAGATGATCTTTAAGGTCCCTTCCAACCAAACCCCACTCAGTGATTCTGTGATGTGGGTCTATTTTGTGCCAGCTGGCACAGATTGCTGTGTCTGACTGTCCCTGTGTGCTGTCTGTGATGGCTGATCCCACAGAGCTGGAGAGGGGTGCAGCAGGACCCCATTAGGAGCTGTAGGAATAACTCCAGAGGGCGAGGGAGCAGCACAGAGCCCTAAAGCCACAGCTGTTCTGCAGATCCAGGGTGTTCAGCCCTCTCCATGGTGGTTGCTGCTGGTGGCATTTCAGAAGGACAAGTAGAGATGTCCCCTTCATGCTCTGGGGGACATTTGTGTCCTGAATAGCCCTGGAGGGCATCCCTGGGAAGATGAGGGGACAATGCAGCATCAGAGCTGATGGTGCTGTAGTTATGAAATAGAACCCAGGTCATCAGCCAGTCTGAGCACAGACTCTGCTCCTCAGAGCCTCCCTGAGCAGCACAGAGCAGGTCCCACTCCTGCCCCAGCCACGAGTGTGCTCCCAGGAGCACAGCACAGTCCTGTGTGCTCCAGGGTGATCTCCCAGGGTGCTGCCATCCCCACCTGTGCCAGGCACCAGGCATGCCAAGGGATGTGTGTTCCAGGGGCTGCACAGAGCAGGCTGCTGTTTTCCTGCTGTTATTTTGTTGACCTTTTTTTCTGGGTGTATTTTCAGACCTGACATCCATCCAAAGCAGAGCAGGGTCTGCCCATCCTCAGTGGCTCCTGTTCCAGCCTGTGTGGAATGTGGGCACTGCACAGGGTGTCCTGTGTGTCCTGGGTTTGAGGGATGGACAATTGTTGTGGCTCTGCTCCCAGGGAATAGGGCCAGGAGGAGAGGGAAGGGCCTCAGGCTGGGCCAGGGCAGGTTTAGATTGGATATGGGAGGAAATGTCTCACTGAAAGGGGGGTCAGGCATTGGAAGGGGCTGCCCAGGGCAGTGGGGGGTCTCCATTCCTGTGTGGGGACTGATCTGAAGGCCAAGGGGTGAAGAGTCCTTGAAGCCAAGCAGTGCCTCTATTGTCTTGGAACAATCCACACTCCAGGCTGCCCATTATCTGCATTTATTGGTGTTGATCAATGGGTTATATTGGGAAGGGAAGGTGTAGAAACCATTGGGGTTTAGATGATGCCAGACAGGGCAGTTCCAGGTGTTTGATGGAAATGGCTTTGTGCCCCAGGTGAGAGGTGTTAATTGAGTGATAGAGTGGATCTTGTTAAATCACTGGGCACTAAGAGGTGGTTTGTAAATGTTAGCTGCCACTTTGTGGCCTCTCTGTGCTCCAGGAGCGTTTGTTGTGATTCCAGGTGATTTTTCTGCTGAGGGATCATGAGGCAGTAAATGCTGGGATATCCCTTTTCTGTTACTGAGACAGACAATAAACATCCTAATCTCACTGGCTGCTCTGAAGAGTGGATTTACAGCTGTGTGCTGAGCAGAAAACAAACGATCGGAGGATTCAAAGCAGGCTCTGCAGCAGGCAAACACGCGTTGGAGCAGAGCTGGGGTTTATGCTTTTTGTCTTTTGAATTTGGCTGACTTGATTAATCCAGCCTGACGTGTGCCAAGCTGTTCAGCAGAAACTCAGCCCTGCTTCCTCTTTCCCCAGCTCACCTTCTCAGCTTTCCTTTGTTTTGGGATGGTTTCTTACATAAACCAGGTGAAAAGATGTTCTCTGTAAGTACATTTGTTTTGTGGGTTTCCTTGCAGGTTCTCATGTTTGCAGACTTCAGCTTTATGTGGAATAAAGCTCTGGGACCCAGTAAAGGTAGTGGCTGTCACAGTGCAGGAGTTGTGTCACCTCTGCGCCCGTCCAAATCTGTGTCCCTGCAGGAGGGGCTGAGGAAGATGTTGGGAGTTGTTTTATGCAGGGACTGCTGTCAGTCATCAGCTCCTCAGTCTGTTCTGAAGTGAGAAAAGATGTCCTGGAATGTCCTGAGCTGGAAGGGACCCCCAGGGATTATCCAGGCCAGCTCCTGGCCCTGCACAGACACCCCAGCAATCCCAGCCTGGGCATCCCTGGAGCTCCTGGAGCTCTGGCAGCCTCGGGGCTGTGCCCATTCCCTGGGCAGTGCCCAGCACCCTCTGAGGGAAGAGCCTTTCCCTGATCTCCACCTACACCCCTCCCATCATGCTTGAGCCCTGGACCAATACAGTGCAAACCCCTTTTTCCCCCCCTGTTGGAGGCCAAGAACATTTCTCAATGAGATCTCAGCAAGGTCCTTAAATTAAACCCAGTGCTGAACTTGGGGAGTTTTTCCCCAGCCTCCTCAGACTTGGAGAGTTTTGTGAGCATGATTTAATGAAACATATTCAAGCATGATTTAATGGGACATAAAATGCCTCTTTGATACCTCATTGATCTAAAGGAGAGACAAAACTGTGAGGTGGCTCTTTCTTTCCACTACATTTTGATATAAATCCTAAAAGCAGGTGCCAGCCTAGGTTTAATTGGAAAGAGCAGGATTTAGTGAGACAAAATGTAATTGTGTAACCTGCACTGATTCATTTCCAGATGTTGGCAGTGCTCTGTGCTGCAGGGGGGTCTTTCCCACCTAGCAAAGAAGGGATGGGGAGGGATCACCTGCAGCGTCCCCCAGTTTTTTCCTGTCAGGACTTGTTGCAAGCTGGCCCAGTGCCTCTGTGTTGCGGTGGGCGTTGTTCAGGCTGCTGTGACCTTCCTGAAGAAGCACCATGAAGAAGCCACTTCAGGGGCACAGGCAGGTCTGTGCTCACCCCAGGTGGTTTCAGCTTTTCTGGGATCTGGGTGATGCAGAAGGAGAGATGGGGTCTGTGTGGGGGGTTCCAAGGAAAGATTTACTGAGCTTCTTCTCCAGAAGAGTCCAGGGTCAAAGAACCACTCAGCTGTGACAGCAGGGTTTATATGGGGATCGTGAGGGGTGGGGCAGAACACCAGGGCAAATGGGATTCAGGTACAGGGGTGGAGCCAGGGGGAAGGGCCAATGGGATACATGGAATCTGCATGGCATAGCAAGGTGTGCTGGGAGAAGCCTTTTTCCTCACCCTAACAACAGTGATTGTCCCTTGAGGGGTTTTCCCTGGATTCTTGCCTTCTGGACTTTCTCCCTACTGGCTCACCAGCTTTCACACCTCTGTCCTGCAGATGTGGAAGGACCTCTGCCCTGGGGCCCCCTGCAGATGTGCACGTGGCTGGAGAGCATCTTCTCCATGGGCAGGGAGAACTTTCTGAGACAGCCTTTTGGGACTGATGGAATGAAGAATGTGGCCTAAATTCAACATCAAATGATAGGCTGGGCTTTAGCTGGGTAGCTAGTCACTGACACTGGAATGTGTTGTGGTGGTCTGACCCTTGCATTTAATTTAAATAGAGAGGTTTTCAAGTGTAGGGAGTGTTCCCCTGAACATTCAGCTTCCTGGAACAAGACTTGCTTTGGCCTGGCCAGACACAGCACGAGCTGGGTGTTAGAAATAAAACCTGAGATTCACAGAATCCCAAGTGCTTTGGGTTGTAGGGACCTTAAGCCCATCTTGTCCCATGAGGGGACACCTTCCACTGTCCCAGGCTGCTCCAAGCCCTGTCCTTGTCCTTGGATGCTGCCAGGGATCCAGGGCCACAGCTGCTCTGGGCACCCTGTGCCAGGGCCTCACCAACCTCACAGGGAAGGATTCCTTCCCAATATGACTCTCTTTGAGCTTAAAAGAGATTAATTAATCTTAATTCCCCCTTATCCTATCACTGCTTGTCCTTGCAAAAATTCCCTCTCTAGCCTTCCTGTAGGCCCCTTATAGGCACTGGATGGGGCTCTAAGATCTTACTGAATTTTGAAGTATTTTGGCCTGGGATGTGAATTCCAAGGGCATGGCTGGCACACAACCAAGGGCTGAGGGGGGTAATTGAGGGCAGAGGGTGCCAGGAGTCTCAGCAGAGGTTTGGTGCATTGCTTGGGACTTTCCCAGAGCCCCCAGAGCTCCTGCTGGGACCTGGGGTCAATGCTGGATTCTCTGTGCTCTTCCTCAGGGTTGTCATTGAAATTCTGAAGGCAGCAGGGATTTCCCACCTTGTGCCTCCCCACCCTTGCAGAAAAGGCAGCCTCTCAGGTGGGCAGGGTGCTGTTCCTGGGGGTGCAGGAGAGTGCAGATGAGGAGGGAGGTGTAGGGGCTGCAGCCATGGGTAACCTCAGCTGTCCCAGGACTGCTGACCCGCAGTGAGTCCTCCCTGCAGGGTCTGAGCATTCCCCAGTGAAGCAGTCACACCTGTGCCTCTGCCTGCACATGGGCTGAAGGACAAAGCATCCAGATCAGCCCTTTTTCTATGAAAAAACCCAAACCACCCAACAACCCAAAGCCCAGCACTTCCCACCCTGTGCTCTCACCATTCCCGCTGTTTCCTGCAGCTTCTCCCCAGCCTTTTCAGTGATGTTTGAGCTCAAGTGTTGCTCTGCCCTTTTCCCCTCCCTTCCCAGAACAGCTCCAGTGTTTCCCTGCACATTTGCAGGGATATTTGCTGGTTTGTGCACTGGAAGAAGCCTCGTGGAGCTGCAGGCTGTGGCAGAGCATCACTCACCCCACAGCTTTTGTCACCAGCATTGAAAGGACCTCGTGGGAGGAACACAACAAACTTGATGTTAATTTGGTTTAAAATTGCTGCCTTCCCAGCTCTGTGGTGGGAGCCAAAGCCACCAGAGCAGGGTGTTGGTGCAAAGCCTCTCCTGCCTCTGGAGAACTGGAGCTTTGTGCCCCAGCAATGTGGGCTGGCCTTTCCCACTCCTCCCTCCCAGACTCATCTCCTCTTCCTGGATCTTTGTCCACCTGTCCTGGCACTGGAGAGGGAGAGCCCTGGCAGGAGTGGTGCAGGGAGAATGCCAATGAGCAGGAGATGAGCTGGGTTTGGATTTGCCTCCAGAGCTCTTTGATCGCAGGCTGAGCTCTTTATCCCCTGCAGCATTCCTTGGGGGAAGGCTGCCCAGAGGTGAGCAATGATTAAAAGGAAATGCTCCTGCTCCTGTGACAGCCTTGACTTCACCAGAGCAGGTATCAACATCAACCAAAAGTAGTTTTTAATGTCTGAGTCAGTGTAGTTTGACTTTCCTGGCAGGATTTCAGGGTCACTTGTCACTTTGCCCCATCATGACCGTTCTTTCATTCATTTTAAAGAAAGATTTTCCCTTTGGAATATCCTTTTCAGTGTTTGGTTCCCTTCTGTCAACTTTTGGCTTGCTGTAGGGTTGGCAATAATTAAATCAGGAAACACAACCATGTTGTCACCCAGCAAACTTGTTTAACTAAAGAAGATTCATAAAGAAAACTGTGTTTCTGTGGAAATTTTTGACTCCTAAGTCTCGTTCTGGAGTCTAAAGAACTCCTGCTGTTGCCTAAGAAACACCCAGGACAATTAAATGCAGAGGCATTGCTGGGGAGCTGAGGAGTTGTTGGGATGTCACTCTGCCTTTGGTCTTTCTCTTCTGATCTGGGCAGGGGTTGCTCCTTGCACACTCATTGTGATTCTGGGAACTCTGCTCGTGTTCCGTGTCTAATCTGTGAGGGATGTGGGGAGGGGGCAGGGAAGCTCCTTCTGTCCTTGCCCCACCTGGATTTATTGTAGGGGCAGCTGGAGAGTTGAATTAAATTGTTGGAAGTGGTTTAAGATCTCCTGATTGCTTTCCACAGTTGCTCTGTTAAGAGGAGGTGTCTAGTTGAGATGAAACAACCGGGAAACAACATCTGTGTCCCTGTGCTCCCTGGAGAGCTGGGGGTCACCTGGAACACCCCTTCCCTCAGAGCTGCCCCAGCCGTGCTCCATGGATGTCCCTCTCTCCAGCTCTGGTATGTCCATGGAACATGGACCTGCTTCTTGCCAGGGTTGGTGCTGGTGGAAACCTGGGAGCTCCTGCTTTTGTCCTGCTCTGAAGTCTGTGTGAACAGAGGCCCAGCCCCAAGCCCTGCCCGAATTAAGGAATGATTCCTGAAACCAGGGAGGTGATCACAAGGGTTTGGGTTTGACCATCCTGGCTGTGGAGTGCAATGACACCAGCACAACACTGCTTCAGAGACAGGAATGTGCTTAGGAGTATCTGCCGAGAGAACAAAAACATTTATTGAGACTATTTAACCAAGGCTCATTTTATGTTCATTTCTTTCCAAAGCAAATGGGAAGAAAATTCCCAAGTGCTGTTGAAGAACAAGGCTCATTTCTGAGCACCTATAAATCTTGGGGCAGAGTGGGGCTGAGGAGTTTCCCTTGAACTGCTGGAGGCATTTGCTGTGTTCTGGAGGCCACTCTTGCTTATCTGCACACACACAGGTGGGGTGAGCTCTGGATGGACTCTCTGAGCCTGGGGATGCTCTGCTTTGCTGTGTTCTCTCCCCAGCAGCAGTGATTGGAGGCTGGACTTGCAGGCAGTGGGGATCCCCGGCTGTGCACAGCTGGGAGGTGGCAACCCTGGGATTTGCCATGAGCCTGGCTGGAAATGCTGCCCCGTGAGCTCTGCTGACCTCTCTTCCCTTCGTGTTGCAGGTGCAAAGAGCTGAAATACGGGAAGGACCTGCCCCAGATCTCCATCATCTTCATCTTTGTGAATGAGGCGCTGTCGGTGATCCTGCGCTCGGTGCACAGCGCCGTCAACCACACCCCTGCCCCCCTGCTCAAGGAGATCATCCTCGTGGATGACAACAGCGACGAGGGTGAGCAGCACTGGCAGCTCCAGCTCCACCAGGAGGGGCTGGCTTTAATCTGGAATCTGCTGGAGGGTTCTTGGGGCAAGGGCATGTGGGGTAAGGGGGTGGGTGTGCTGCTGGCACAAAGTTCTCTGCAGCTTGTCTGGTGAGGAACAGGATCAAACCACAGTCAAATCTGAAAGAGTTGTTGTTTGAAAATGTAACTGAGACCTGGAGGGTGAAGGAAACCAGAGAGCCATCTGACCTTTCCCTTCAGAACCATCCAGGAGCTCTGGTTTCAGGATATCCTTGTTTCTCATAATAACTTTGGTTGTTGCAGATAGGCACCTCTAAATATTTGTCAGGACAAGAGCCTGGAGCCCAGAAGGATTTCTCCTCTGGTACCTCCCAGGGGTGTCAGCTGAGACGTTTCCTTTGTGTGTGCCTCAGTTTCCCTACTGTAAAATACCATCCCAGGCTTTATAGATGGCTGGTGCTCTGCAGAGACCCTCATTCCCTGAGTTCTGGTTTTGGAACAGGAAATAATCCCAGCCCATCTGTCCAGGTCAGGCCCTGCCACAGGCTGGAGGGGATGTTTGGTTTCCCACATTACACACGAGTGTCCTTTGGTTCAACCTGCTCTCAGTCGCTGTTGTCTTTCCTTTCCTTCTGGCTTTTGATAACACAGAACTGCAGGAAGCACTTTCAGACTCAAATTCTTCAAAGAATCTTCTTTTTTTCCCCCCCAATATCCACTCAGACAACATAATCAGGGCATTTAAAATCCTTGTGAAGGACAGCAAATAGTTGACTTTGTTTACTGCCTCCTTCAGTTGTGCTGTGTCTTCATCCTTTTAATGTTATTTGAAAAAAATTAATCAAGGAGTGCCATGGATGCTGTGATTGGAGGGAAGAGCAGGGCAGGGTGCAGGGTGTGGAGAGCTCATTTCCAGAGGGAGCTCAGAGGTTGTCTCTGTCTGTGAGGGGAGGAGCTGGTGCACAGTGAGCTCTTCAGGCTGTAAACGCAGACACTCAAACACCACAGTAATGAGCACCACATAAAGCTGATGAGTTCTAATTACCAGTAAAAGAATCAGGAGGGCAGCTTCTCAGCTGGTGGGAGTCACAGCAGCTCCAGGGCAGGAGCTTGGATGATGCCATGGTGAAGCTGTGGGATTTCAGAGCTGGTGAAGGGGAAGTGCTGGTGAGGTGCTGCTGGGGTATCCCACAGTGCCCAGCACTTGAAATACCAGAATGAGAGGCTCCTTCTCCAGATTGTATCCTATTAATGGGGCAAAGAGAAGAACTCTTTCAAAGAGAAGCCGTTGGTGATAATCACTGAGCTCCTCCCCTTGTTGCTGTGCACCAAGGATGTGTTTCTGAACGGCCTCTTTCTCGTCCAGTGTGAGGCTGATGGTGAGCCAGGTGCTCCAGAGACACTGGAAAGGCACAGGACAGCAAAACAAAAACCAAATCCTTCCTAAAGTGTCTGCAAGGCCAGGGCTGCAGCTGGCAGTGAGGATCAGGGTGGGATCCCTGTACCCACTGTGGGATTGCAGGGCACCACTGGGGTTTGGCAGGGTTGGGGCTGGGGGGTGGCGGGGCAGGCAGAGGGGTGCCCAAAGCCTGGACTGTGTTCAAGCACTTCCAGCTCTGGGGTTTCACAGAATCCCAGAAAGTTTGGGTTGAAGGGACCTTAAAGTCCATCCAGTGCCACCCCTGCCATGGCAGGGACACCTTCCACTGTCCCAGGCTGCTCCAAGCCCTGTCCAGCCTGGCCTGGGACACTGCCAGGGTTGTGTTGGATTGTTGTACAGCACCAGGGAGGGAGAAGCAGGGAGATGATCCCAACTGATGGAAAAGTTCAAACATCCTGGGCACAAGGTGGGAAAATCCCAGTCTCCTGGCACAGCTGGGCTGCATCTCACCCCGAGGGTGCTTTGATTGGAATCGGGAGTGTCCAGGGTCCCTCATGGTGGCCCAGGGCAGTGCTGAGGGTTGGACATCCCTGAGGAGTTCTGTCCTCAGAAACACTGGGTGCACAAGGAGAGTGGAGGGGGCAGGGCACTGAGGTGGTGCCATCAGATGGGAGGGTGAGTTAATAATGCCAGTGTTCTGCTGCAGGCCTCATGACAAATGAGATTTTTAAGGAGGGATTTGAAGGAAGATAATGAGGTAACTTGGCAGATGTTTATGAAGAGCTCCTCCCAAGCGTGTAATAATCTACTTTTCTCATGTAAAAGAAATGATACAAACCAGAACGTATCTCTGGGACCATGTGCTCCCTCTCAGCATCCTGGAGGAGCTGCAGTGACAGCCAGGAATTATTAATGGCAATAACATTGTCACAGAGTTCCCACTAATGGTCGGCAATCATTCTGAGCAGCAACAGCAGCATCGCAGAGTTGATGCTTTGGATATTACAAACAAAGTCATCATAATAAATAGATTTGGCTTCTACAGGAAAATAATTACAGGAAAATAGTTCTTCATGAGCTCTCAGATTTAGAGATGAATCCTGGAGGATCAAGCAGAGAATGGGGCTGTGTGGGTGTGACTTTGGAGGCTGTGATTGAACAAGAAGGAATTTCTTCAGCCTCTGTGGGAGCAGCTGTGTGGGAGTGAGGGACCATTTCTGTGGCTGTAGCCCAGAAAAAGCCTTTGGAGGCTCAGCTGTGTAACCTGAGAGAAGGTTGACTCCAGGGAGAAGTGCTCAACCCAGAGCTGTGCTGTCCCTGGGTCACCAGAAGCAGCTTTGGGGAAGTTGCTGAAGGCTCAGGACAGTCCCTGGCTGGGGTTTGTGTGGGTTTGCCAGGGGGGAAGAGGAATCTGGGTAACTGAAGAACAAAGCACCAAATATTAACAGAGATTTCCAAATCAAGTTTTAAGATTAGCCCCAGGGGTAGAGGCAAGAGCTACCTGCCCTGCCCAGCTGGCTCTGTGCCCTCCAGGTAGAGCTGTGACAGCCAGGAGCAAAGCCTGGTGCTGGTGTGAGGTTTTCAGGCTGGAACAAAGAGCTTCTGAAGCCTCATTAGACACTCTCTGCTCTCAGCTTTGTTGTACAACAGCACGGCACAACACAAAAGTGTGCAGTGGGAGATTAAAGTTAATGAACACCGGCATTCTGATGCTTTATGTCTGAGCTGTAAATAGATAAAAGATGCCAATGTATTGTAACGGGGAAAAAAAATCCCTCCTTGAAGGAGCAAGCTTGGGGAGTTGTAGTTTGAACCCCCTTCTCCCTTGAGCTGCACATTACACTCCATAAAGACTCTTTTGGAGGCTGCTTTTGTTTGTGCTTGTTGCAGGGCTGTAATTCCAAAGGCAGTGTGCAGGTTGTGTTTGGGAGTGATAACGAGGTTCCCTGGCTGGGGGAGGATACAGCCACGTGCCCCTGAGATGCTGTGTTATCTCACAGCTGCACACTTTGTCTGACTCTGTTGCTTAATCATCACCTGCTCTTTTTTTTTTTTTTTTTTTTTGTTGTTGTGTCTTTTAGCGTTTTTAATCTGGGATAACATCTCTTTGAAAAGCAAGCCTCTCGGAATACAGGAAGTCCTCTGGATAAAAGGCTGCTTAAAGGAGCTGGCTACACCGGGGGAGACACGCTCAGGGTTGTAATTGGCCTGGGTCTGGGACTCGAGGGATCCCCTCCTTGTTCTGCTTATTCCAGCAGCAGCAACAGCGCCCGTGCCTCGATCTCCTGGGATCTGTCTGGGTGTTTGTGCTCAGAGGGGAGCTGCAGGGAGCTGAGTCACATCCCAGCCTTTCCCAGGGCTGAATAGTGCAGCCTGAGGAAGGGGTGTTTAACTGGAGCTGACCTGGGCTGTCCCACTGGTGCTCTGTGAGAAGAGCAGCAGAGCAGCACAGGGTGGGTTTGTTGGGGTGTCTGTGCAGGACAGGAGCTGGGATCCATGGTCCATGTGGGTCCCTTCCAGCTCAGGGTATTCTTGATTCTCTTTGGGTTTTGCTGAACCAAGTGAGCAGAGGCTTGAGCTGCATGCCCTGACTGGGACCAGCTTTCCCTGTGAGAACTGCTTCATCCTCCTGCTCCCCTGTCACAGTTCCCTCTTGTCCAGCTG
Source organism: Pyrgilauda ruficollis (assembly GCF_017590135.1). Classification (NCBI taxonomy): domain Eukaryota; kingdom Metazoa; phylum Chordata; class Aves; order Passeriformes; family Passeridae; genus Pyrgilauda; species Pyrgilauda ruficollis. The sequence continues at coordinate 1,140,642 of NW_024528710.1, read as the reverse complement.
CAGGTAGAAAGCTTCAGAGACTCCCCTGGCTCCGAGTCTCCCTGAAAAGTGTTCACATTTATTTATTGGCTGTTGAAGGAGCTGCTTTAATGATTTCATGCAGAAATCCCAGCCCTGATGGCATTGGCGTTCCAGGCAGGTGACAACGTGGGACAGGGGTGGCTGGGGTCTCCCGTGGCACTGGAGCACTCCCAGCCCTGACCCCTCCAGTCTTTCAGATAACACCTTGGCCTCTGTAGGCTTTTCCCACCCAGCTGAGCCTGGCAAACACAAGGATGTTTTCCTTAGGGGTGTGGAGGTGTGGTCCTCTCCCAAGGACACCTGGCCGGTGCTGCACAAGGAATTCCCTGCTCTTGGTAATTCCTTGAGCTGCTCTGGTGCTGCTGGTCTTTGCTCCTTTCTCTGTGTGGCTACAGGCAGTTCCCACCTTTAGTTCTGAGGGCTACCACAGCATGTGGAGAGGTTTGGGCAGGATTTGGGTGGGGAGGTGTCTTGGTTTGAACAGAAGGTGTCTGTTAAGGAAGGCAGGAGCCTCCCCTGAAATGGGAAATGTAAACCCCCTCCCTCTGAATTATTACAATTTTCAAATTAAGAGGCTCTCAGGCAAAGACAGGAAATAGGGAATAGGAATAGGGAATAGGCAGATAACTGCCCCATGGACAGCAGAGAACTGCCCCAGCTCTGACAGAGGGTGATAGAACACACACCGCCAGCTACATCTTTCAGCCTAATCAGGATGGAGCAGTGGATGTTTCTGTGCTTGCAGGTGGGCTGATGTCTATGGTGGGGTTACTTTCCTTGGCACAAGTGGTTCCATTTCCCTGCAGCCCCATTTCCCATCTTGGGCAGGTGACAAAACAGTTTGTAACAGATAAGTCATTGCAGCTGGCAGCTGGGCTTTTTAATGGAGCAGCAGGTCCACTGGATTCGAGTTCCTTGGACTTGCCCTTCAGGGAAGATCAATAGGGACAGATGGAGAATAAAAGGCAGGACTGAAACTGAGCCTTTTGGCATTTTCAGGAGCATTTCTCTCTACAAATCTTGCTGGGAAGCAGCTTGTGCAATGGCAGAGATCAAACCTTCCAGTCCTGAATAAACAGGGGTGCTGTGCTCTGAGGGAGGCTCCAGCTGGCTTCCTCAGAGGATGCCTGAGTGTGTGAGGGGGGAGAGCCATGGGGTGCAGGAGAGAAGGGAGTCTTCAAGCTGCAGGGCAGTGTTGGATTGGAGTGAATTCCAGGTTGTGCAGCCCCTGTGGATTCCTGTGGAATCCTCAGGAGTGCAGGCCTGAAATCAGGGAGCATGAGGGGAGCTCGGGGCCACTGCCCTGTTCCCATCCTGGCTCCTGACCTCTTTACTTCCAGAGTCCCAGTTTCTGAGCACCAGGCTGGTTATCCTGGCTCAGGTTCTCGTGGATGTTGTCACTGTCAGCCCTGTGACAGCAGCACCGTGGCCCTGTGCCAGGCAGGGGTGGCAATGGCAGCGAGTCCCTGAGCTGGAGGTGCTTTGTCCCTGCTGTAGTTTGTGTGCAGTCCTGGGAGGAGCAGATCCAAGGGCCAGGCTGTCCCTGTGTATGACAGCTGCTCTCTCCTGCTGTCCCTTAGTGCAAGTCACAAACCCCTGGTGTTCTGTTCCAGGCCTCCCAACCTTCCTGGTGTAGCTGGCACCTGCTGAAGGTGCATCAGCTGGGCAGGAAACATTGCCCGAGCTGACAGGTCAGGTGAACTGCTTTGAAGTCAGCAGCAGCTCTGCAGGTCCTGAGGCTGGAGCTGGGTGTTCTGACAGTGCAGGGCACTCAGTGGCTGCTGACTGAGGGAAACGTAGAGCAAAATCAGGGATAACGTCACCTGACTTGGATTGGGATGAGATTTGTGAGTCAGTGATGGTTTCCAGAGGTTTGAGCACGTCTGGTCCCACAGGATCAGCATCCCCAGGAGCAGAGGAGCTGTGCAGACACTGGGGTTTCCACTGATGCTTCTCCACACAGCCACATCAGCCCTGCTCCTTAACCCAGGCCAGGGCTCATGGGATGCTTGAACAGGAGCTTCTCAGAGAATTTAATTGTCCAAGGTTGGACAGGGCTTGGAGCACCCTGGGCTATGGAGGGTGTCCTTGCTCGTGGCAGGGTGTGGAATGAGATGAATTTTATCCCAAATCATTCTGGGATTCCTGGAGACTGGCATTTCACTTTTGTTACCCAAACTGGATTTTCCACTCCTGCACTTCTGGGTGCTCTGGGAAATGAAATACAGAGTCCACCCCTCTGAGTGCCAGGGATGTGTCTGATGACACCAGAACATGCTGTGCCCTCTCCTCCCAGAGCTGCAGCACAGCTCAGGAGGCTGAGGCTGGCCCAGCTCAGTGCTGGGGTGCAGCCATCCTCTCCTTTAGGGCTGCTCAGGCAGGGAGGAAATGTCATCTCTCCCCAAAAGCTGCGTGCTCTGGGCTGAGCCTGAACGAAGCAGAGGCAGGGAGCAAACCTGGAAATGCTGTGAGGATGTGCAGGAAAGCCTTGGAGAGAGAGGGCCTGGAACTGCATTTCCCACTGCTGGGCATTGCTTGTGTCTCTGAGTGCTGCTCCAGGTGGGCAGCAGACCCCTGGGGACACCTGTGTCCCAGCTGTGGGCAGGACAGGCCCCTGGGGACACCTGTGTCCCCGCTGTGGGCAGGACAGGCCCCTGGGGACACCTGTGTCCCCGCTGTGGGCAGGACAGGCCCCTGGGGACACCTGTGTCCCCGCTGTGGGCAGGACAGGCCCCTGGGGACACCTGTGTCCCCGCTGTGGGCAGGACAGGCCCCTGGGGACACCTGTGTCCCCGCTGTGGGCAGGACAGGCCCCTGGGGACACCTGTGTCCCCGCTGTGGGCAGGACAGGCCCCTGGGGACACCTGTGTCCCCGCTGTGGGCAGGACAGGCCCCTGGGGACACCTGTGTCCCCGCTGTGGGCAGGACAGGCCCCTGGGGACACCTGTGTCCCCGCTGTGGGCAGGACAGGCCCCTGGGGACACCTGTGTCCCCGCTGTGGGCAGGACAGGCCCCTGGGGACACCTGTGTCCCGGCTGTGGGCAGGACAGGCCCTGCCCTGTGCCAGGGAGCAGGGTCACAGTGGTGCCAGCCACAGGCACTCCCACATGCCCGGTGCCATTGCACAGGTGCTGCTGTGGCCCCGTGCTCCCCCCAGGTCACTCTGCCCCTGCTGGCACCCAGGACACAGCAGGGGAGTGGCTGTGGCTGCCTGGGGACATTCTGGGGAGCTGCTGGCACACTCTGGGGTGGGCACAGGGGGCTCTCAGGGCTGACTCTGTGCTGCCTGTGAGTTGTGACATTACAACTCCTCTGTTTCACTGGAGCTTCGCTCTGCTTTCAGCTGCTCAGACAATTCCCCAGGGGAGTTCTCACGTTTTCCTTCCACTGAGACTCCACCTCCAATGTGAAAGTTGTTTTAATCACTCCGTGGTGCAGTGGTCTGCTGCATTAATGACTTACCTGCTGCCAAAGCCACGTGAGATACCAAGTGCTGTGCTTGTGGGGCTTCATCTGTCAAAAAAATTGGTGTCTTCATCTCCTTAAAACCATTTGGGAGAGTTGTTGTCTCCATAAAATCCTGGTTTTGCTCTGAGTGGCTCAGCATGAAATGGAAGTTGCTGAGTTATGGATGTGTGTGATGCAGATGCTTTGAATTGAGGAAGGGGCTCATTTGCTTTATTCTTTTTATTCCCATTTCAGCATAAAAGAGAAAGGAGACTTTGGGGAAATGGAGATGTGAGGGGGAGCATCCCAGAAAGGCAGCGTGGAGAAAGCACATTTGCTGTGCCTGGAAGGAGGCGTGGCAGGGAAGGGAACAGATAATCCTTTTCCTTTGAAGATTTCAAAGCAGATGAGACTTGCTGTTTACTCCTTTGCTCTCCATTGTGTGTTTCCTTCATGAGGGACCCCACATGTGCTCGTGTATCTCAAGGATTTTACCATGTGGATGATTAATGGTGACTCTTTTTTTCCCCTCTTTATTTTTATTCCAGGAGAGAGCAAGAGAGTGCAGTGAAGGGTAGTAGACTATAATTTGAGGTCACGGATCATATCTTCATTTTCTGCAGCCCTGAAGCCTCATAGGGATGAAAGATACTCTGAGGAGCTGCTTTCATGGTGTTGAGAGTTTGTGTTGGTGCCCAGTGGCTTTGCTGAGCTTTCAGAGCTCCTCTCTCCAGCAGACCTTTGTGCATTGAGCTGGTGCAACAGGCACTGAAAGGACTGAGGCTCCTCTGGCAGAGAACTGGCACTTTTCCAAAGGGTTGGAAGAACACACTGGTGTTTATCCTTTATTGTAACCTTCCATCTGCTTCCACCTTCAAAGCCCTCTGGGTCTTTCATGCTCAGATCTTGTACTCTGGAGGATTTCTGTGCTGGGGGTGGCTGAGGGCTGCAGGTCCCTGAGGGACTCAGGCACTGCACACACAGGCCTGGGAAAGCACAGGGAAATGAGCTGCAGTGAACACATGGTGGGAGGATCTTCTGAACAAAGCCAGAATCCCTTTCATCCCCTCACAAAAGCAAGGGGAATTTCAACTTTTCTGGTGGCAAAACAAACAGCAAGTGCCAAGGCTGTAGTGGTGAGGCTGAGTGAAGAGGGCAGTGAAGCTCAGACATGGTTTTGATGTAGTCTGAGTCACTTTGGGTAGATTTTGCAGCATTTCTAGCAGTGCTTTCAGCTCAAACCTCCACCAGGAGTTCAGAGTGCTGCCGTTTGCTGTCCATGGATGAAGTCTTTCTATCTTTGTGTTTCAGTTCCATTCCTTTTAGTGCAGAGGACTGTAAGTGGCTGAGGTGGCCCGTGGGCTCCTCAGTGGCCCAACAGCAGCATTCTGGGCTACCTTGAACCTCTGCTGTGTGGGTTGTGCTCAGTCCATCTCGTGCAGACCAGCACTGCTCGAGCCCAGGTGATTGTGTCCCTCAGGGGGTGCAGGGTGCTCCCCAATGATCCTGCTGCAGCCCCTCCCCAGGGTGGGTTTGTTCCAGCTGGGAGCTGTGTCCCTGTCCCACGGGCTGTGTGTCCTTGTCCCCAGAGGAGCTGAAGGCGCCGCTGGAGGAGTACGTCAACAAACGCTACCCGGGGCTGGTCAAGGTGGTGAGGAACCAGAAGAGGGAAGGGCTGATCCGGGCCCGCATCGAGGGCTGGAAGGCTGCCACGGGCCAGGTCACCGGCTTCTTTGATGCCCACGTGGAGTTCACTGCTGGCTGGTAGGTGCTCAGGGGCTTGCTCAGAGGGGGCACTAACCAGGGGAACAGCCTCCTTTTGTGTCCCTACAGAATGGCACACAGGTCCTCTGGCTTGTTCAGCACTCATGTGTTCCTGCAGAATGACACACAGGTCCTCTGGCTTGTTAATCCTTCTCCAGGATTCCTTCTGGATTCCTTCTGCATTGAATGGCATGGTGGGAATATACGAGGAGAAATTTTCCTTGCCCTTGTTCCTTGTAATCCTTCTCTATTCCTTCCCTTTGTGCATGCACTTTCCCTGCTCCCTGTTTATGTTTTTCAGGATGATTTGCCATTCCCTTAGCCTTAAGTAATTCCTGCAAGTTGAAAAAAGCCCAGGCAGCAAGGGAATGAAGGAGAAAGTGTTTCCCACTTCTTGTCCAGTGCTGGATCCCAGAGGGGAAGGCCCAGAGGCTTTGGATTGATTTGTTTCCTCTGCTGCTGGGAATAACAGCAGAGGTGCAGAAGCAGCAAAAGGTGTCTCATAAGGATTTTTTTCAGAGAGGTTTAGGACATTAGAGCTCTAGTGGCTTAAGTTTGAATCTTTGTCATGACAGGAGCCTGAAAGGGAATTTTTTTCCTTTAACCAAGTGTAAAAAGTAAATGGTCCATGTTTAGAAAAGTGGAGGTGGAAGAAGCTAAACTTGTGTTGAATTTGAACACAGTAACAGACACAAAACCCCCTATTTGCAGCTGTTAAAGGCAGAGTTGTGCACAGCTATTGCATCCTTTTTAATGACAGTGCAGCTGAAGGGGGTATTTAGGAGCTGTTTGTGATGTTGGGATCTTTATTCCCAGTTGAACATTCCTCTCTCTGGTCACTAAATCCTCACACCTGATTCACTGAGGAGCTCCCACTGACTGAGCTCTTGAAGCTCTTTTCTAGGGGTAGAGAGGGGACATTTCTGCACTGTGGGCTTGACTCTCTCTGAGTTTCCCACCTGCTGCTGTTACTGGGGGCACTGAGAGTGCCAGTTCCCCCAAATTCCCCCTGGTGTGGGCACTGACCCCAGGGCACTCGCTGGCTCTGGAGCTGCAGAGGTGAGGCTGAGCACACCCCCTGCTCTGAACACGTCCCAGAGACTAATTTTTTAGCTACAGAGTCATCAAACTGCATCCCAAGGGAAAAAAGACCCTCCAAACAGTCCTGCTTTCCGGAATGTGCCTGTTCTGCCCAGGGTTTTGAGGTGTGGGGGAAGGCTGGACGAGTTCCAGCGTGGTTTGAACCCAGCACACCCTTCCTGGCCTTCCTTTACAGAAGGGAAGGTTTCCAGCCTGTGGACCAGGTTTGTATCCATCACAAGGAGAACATGGACCTGGGTGGGTCCAGAGGAGGAACACGAAGGGCTGGAGCACTTGTGCTGTGAGGACAAGCTGAGAGAGTTGGAGTTGTTCAGCTGGAGAGGAGAAGGCTCTGAGTGGATTCCAGAACCAACGGGAGCTCCCAAGAGAGCTGGAGAGGGACTGGGGACAAGGTGGAGGGACAGGACACAGGGAATGGCTCCCACTGCCAGAGGGCAGGGATGGATGGGATATTGGGATGGAATTGAGTGGAGCTGCAGTGAACTGAGGCTCTCTCTGTGCTTTGCCCCTTCCCCAGGGCAGAGCCGGTGCTGTCCCGGATCCAGGAGAACAGGAAGAGGGTGATCCTGCCCTCCATTGACAACATCAAGCAGGACAACTTCGAGGTGCAGCGCTACGAGAACTCGGCCCACGGCTACAGCTGGGAGCTGTGGTGCATGTACATCAGCCCCCCCAAGGACTGGTGGGATGCCGGGGACCCCTCCCTGCCCATCAGGTACGGCCGGGCTGGGGACACTCACTGCCCAGGGCTGGGGACATTCACTCGCTGGCTCTGGAGCTGCAGAGATGAGGCTGAGCACACCCCCTGCTCTGAACACGTCCCAGAGACTAATTTTTTAGCTACAGAGTCATCAAACTGCATCCCAAGGGCTGGGCACCCACTGTCCAGGGCTGGGGACACTCACTGGGCAGCACCAGGGGACAGGGAAGTATCCAGCTGCTGAGGGAGCCTGTGGGAGAGCTGGACAGGGACACACAGCACCCTGGAGTTGCAGGGGAAAGGGGAATGCTTCAGACAGAGTAGGGTTAGGTGGAATATTGGGAAGGAATTGTGTCCTGGCAGGGTGGGCAGGCCCTAGCACAGGGTGCCCAGAGCAGCTGTGGCTGGCCCTGGATCCCTGACAGTGCCCAAGGCCAGGTTGGACACTGGGACTTGGAGCAGCCTGGGACAGTGGAAGGTGTCCCTGCCCATGACAGATGTGGCACTGGGTGGGATTTGAGGTCCCTTCACACCCAAACCTTTCCATGGTTCTATGAAAATGGAGGAAGATGAAGTGAGGAAGCCACTTGGAGAGGTAGGGACAATGTCATAACCCCCAGCACCTCTGTGACATGGGCCAGGGAGGGTTTGGAAGGGTGCAGGGATTTGGAAAAGGGTGTTGGTAACAAACCCACTGGGGAGGTGCAGGAGCTGTGCAGATCTGTCCAGGCTTGTGTGAAGTGCAGGTGACAAGGTGGCTTTGCCTCAGTTCCAGTGTCCAGTTTGTGCAAACCAGGAGGAATGAGGAGATGGTTCCCATGTGCTGAGGGTGGATCCATGGAACACAGCACTGCGTTCTCCTCAGTGCAGAGTCCCTCTCCTCCCAGGGCAAGCTTTGGAAAAATGTGTCTCGGGCTGTTGTAACACTCCAGCTGAAGGGTTGGCAGCTCTGAACTGTGCTCCAGCCCTGCCAGGCTTCAGGGGTGGGATGAGCCCAAAACAAGAGCAGGAGGGGAGGGAGGAGCTGGCTGTGGGTGGGAGCTGGGGCTGCTCTGTGTGCGCAGCTCAAAGAGGTTTTCCCTTCACAGCCCCCAAATACCGCAGTGATGCTCTGATCAGGAGTGGTGTCTGGCCAGGTGGGTGGGATCCCCCTGGATCCTGACATGGTTTGTCTGGAGAAGCCTTGTCCTCAGGCACAGAGCAGCTGCATGAGTGCAGATCCCTGCCTGGTGGGAATTCTGAACCCAAACAACTCTGTTTTGGTCACTGACATAATCCCTGGAAGCTGAAATTAGGTCTGTTCCCGTTCACACAGAGACTTCTTGTTACTCCTTTGGCCCCCTTGTCCCAGGCAGCACATTCAGCCTTCAGTGGGGGGATTAGTTTAGTTTGGACTCAGTTTATTCTGGACAGGAGTCAGGGCTTTGACAAATAAACAGTTATTTTAACCAAATTCAGGCTGCTGGACTTGTTAAAGGAGGGTTGGGCCATGCAGAAGGCAGAGTTGAGGAACCCAAGAGCCTTTGCAGGTGAGGTGTGAGCAGAGTGGTGCTGGCAGCTCCTGCTGCAGCCTCTGGAGGGTGATAAAAGGGATCAACACTGCTGGGATAAACCTTTCTCAGCCAGTAAATATAAAAAGGAAGAAAGAAGAAACTCTTTTACTAAACTAAAGTGGTGCACTTGGAAGATACAGGAAAAGTTTTGGCACAGGGAGTGTCCCCTGTGATTGTGACACCACCCTGGGAGCTGGCTGTGCTTCAACACTCTCAGTGGAGGTGACTGAGGAAACTGGGCCCCCAATATGACATTTAAAGATCTGGTGACACCTTCTGTTCTGTTGTGCTCACAGAATGGGGTCTGAGTCTGTGTCATGCACTGGGGGGTGGTCAAGGACAAGCTGGGGCAGAGCCACGTGGGGAGGGACAGCCTTGGTTTGGGGAAGGTGTGTGATGGCAGGGGAGGTGAGGTTTGGTTGGTTTTTGGAAGGTGTTTAATGTTGGTTTTGAAAGGTGTTTGATGGCAGGGGAGGTTTAGTTGGTTGGTTTTTGGAAGGTGTTTGATGTTGGTTTTGGAAGGTGTTTGATGGCAGGGGAGGGAAGGTTTGGTTGGTTGGTTTTTGGAAGGTGTTTGGTGTTGGTTTTGGAAGGTGTTTGATGGTAGGGGAGGGGAGGTTTGGTTGATTTTTGGAAGGTGTTTGATGGTTTTTAGAAGGTGTTTGATGTGAGGGCAGGTGAGAAGGCAGAGGTTGGTGAGCTGAGGAGTTTCTGAGCTGAGGAAACTGCTGTGGGGAGCTGGAGGGTTAGGTGCTCATGAAGAGATGGAGTGGGGAGGTCAGGAGGATTTTGGTTCTTTAGGATGTCTTTCCCCAGGCTCCCCAGTATGAACCAGTTTAGGGGTTACCAAAGAGCCAGGAGTAAACGGGGTCACAGGGATGTTGGACACTCCTCACAGCTCCACATCTCACAGCACATTTCTTTTCCAGCTTTGGTGCTGAGAGCCAGAGGTGCTGCCTGGGGGTGGATCTGCTGCTGATCTGCAGTAGAAATGAAGGGTTTGCTCTGGGGTTTGCCTCCTGCTGGCCAGCAGGTTCTGTTAGGTAGTTCTGGTGCTTGTTTTATCTTAAAAAAAATGTAGGGATGGTGCTAAAATCTGGACAGGGCATTGAGCATCACATCTCTGCATTTCAGCTGATGGCAAACACTGGCAGGAGGAGCTGGGAGAGGATTTTATCTGAGGTTCCCACAACCTTGGTGCACCCCTCACATCCCTTTTGGAGACAGCCCTGGAGCAGGGAATGCCCCATTATCCCCAGCCAGGCAATCCCAGGGGTCTGCCCCTCAGCTCTGAGCACTGTTGAGTGGAAGGAACATGAAAAAGAGATCAGAGCATGGTTCTGGAGACACCTTTGTTAAAGGCATCTGAAATGTGGATTCTGCTGCTGAGGCCCCAGGGGTTTCAGGGAGCCAGGGGGAAGGACACAGCCCTGAGACACCCAGGAACCTCCCAGCCATGTTAAATAAAAAACAAGCAAAACCACTGAAATAACATTTTTGTGTTAAACCACTGAAATAACATTGCTAGCAGGCACTGGGGGAGGATCAGCAGGAAGATAAATGGGCAGTGTCCCCAACAGGAAGCTAATGACACGTGCTGTCCTGTTGTGTACCCACACACAGAGGAGAAAGAACGACTGCAGTTATTTCTTTGTCACATCATGCTCTGAAAATCCTGCACTTGGTAGCAATGTTTGCATGGAAGGGATGCAGTGCAGTGCTCCATGTAATTATGCATGGGATTAGAGGAAATTTGGAAATTATAGCATACAGAGGTACATTAGTTTTTAAGAGATACTGTAGGATAAAAGGGTGGGAGTGAAGTAAAGCAGTTTATTCCCTGTTTTTGGGTTTACTCTTGGTGCATAGCGACTGTGGCAACCCCAGGAGAAATTCCCTGCCCACCAGAGCTGCTCCAGCCCTGTGAGCCCAAATACATTCAGTGGGGACTGGAGACAGAATATGGGAATGTTTTGGGGCAGATTTCTCTCCTGGCTAATTCCCAGATGTGATTATCCAGGCAGAGAGCTGATGGCCTCTTTGAAATGAAATTTGTCTAAAATATGGTCCAGTCTCAAACTGGCTCCAGGCTCCAGTAATATCCTGCAAGAAATAGCCTCCCTTAATCCCTGGGAGAAATGCTGCTGTAATACCTGGGGTCTGCAATACTGCTGTTGTATTTTTGTCACCTTAACATTTAAAATGCTGATACACCAAAGATCCCCCCTGTCTCAGCACTAGCTGGGACTGGTTTCACAGCCAGGCTTTCCTTGCCAGGCTCTGCCTACCTCTGTGCAGGAGATAAATTTGTGATTACAGGGTAATGGATCATGTCTGAATTAGCTCTGCCAGAAAGGCAGACAGAAAATGACATTTAAAATGGTCATCACAGAGATCCTGATGTCCAGCAGAGTGAGCTCCTGCAGAGCTGCTGGGATTTCCTGGTGCTGAGCTGTGTTAGGAGGGGATCTGTGCCTGCATTCCATGCCTGGATGGGCTTTGCTGTGGAGATGTAGCCAGGATTTATCCAGATATTGGTCAGAGTTTGCTGAGGGTCCAGAAGACCTTTGAGGCCACAAAAAATGGAAGAAAGCTGATGCTTTCAGAGTCCTGTGGGAAATCCAAGCGAGATCTTTGGAGAAGATCTGCTGTGAAACAGCGGATTGATGACCTGCTCCTGGGTATCCCACAGTGGGATCCAGCTTTTTAGCATCTTCAGCAATGATTTCTTTCCCACTGACAGAACATGAGCTTTTTTGAGGTTCATTGAGGTCTGGAGCCTGTTGTTTCACTGGTGTGAACCCCACAGCCAGCAGCTCCTCCTGCCTGACCTGGTTTGGTTGTGTCACACCAGCTTTGGTCAAAAAGCTGCTGGAATCTGGAGATTTATGGCTCCAAGTGCTAATGGTGCTTCAGGGGCAGCCCCAGGATTTGTAATTACGGGTGTGAGGCATTGATGGCTCCAGGAGAACAATGAATGCTTTCCTACCCTGGGTCTCATCCAGGGGCCACAGGATTCACAGAATCACAGAATCACTGGGTTGGAAGAGACCTTCAAGATCATCGAGTCCAACCCAGCCCCAACACCTCAGCTCAACCCTGGCACCCAGTGCCACATCCAGGCTTTGTTAAACACACCCAGGGAGTGAACACTGAGCGGCCCTGGGGTGGGGGACACCCAGCTGAGCAGGGAAATGGGCTGGACACATGTTCTGCTGGCAGGAATTGTCAAAGCACAGCTCTGCTGCCTGGTCCTGCTGTCACTGCACTCACAGAGCCCCTGAGGCAGCAAAAGCTCTCCAGAGCCTCAGGTCCAGCCCTGAGCAGGTGCCCCACACTGGGAAATGCCACATCCACTCCTTTTCTGAGCACCTCAGGGGTGCTGACTCCACCACCACGCTGGATGGACTGGATTATTTACAATATATTGAATTTCCTGACTTTCTCTTTGCGTTTTCCACGTGTGGCTGTGCAGAGCACTGGGGGCAGAGGCTGCAGGGCTCCCTCAGTGAGCAGCCCCCAGCTTTCAAAACATAAAAATATATATGTAATACAAAATAAAAATTTTAAAACAAAAACTTGAGTTGCCACCCTCAGTGAGCAGCCCCTAGAAGGTGCTGGGCTGGAGGAGCCCTCAGGTGGCTCCAGAGGTGACAGGAAACCTCTTCCCAAGCCTGCCAGGCATGGATGCAGCTTGTTAGAACCCTAAATACTAAAAATTTTAAACTTTCTGAACTAACAAATTCTAACCCTCAAAAAAGCATAAAATTTAACCTAAAAACCGTAAAAAACATCTAAAATTAAATAATAAAACTAAAATTATAAGTATGTAATTTAATTTAAAATGTATATCACATAAAAAACTTTAAATTTTAAGTTTTAAAATATAATAATATATATGTAAAACAAAAAAAAAGTTTTAAATGAAAACTAATCCTTCTTCATAAATAGTACCATATAATTAAACAAAATCTACATTACAAAACGTAAATAATTAATTAAGTTAAAAAGAAAAATAATTTAAATATAATTAAATCTTGTATATGTTTAATTAATTATTTATAATTAATTACATATATTTAATTAATATTAAATATAATTAAATATTCTTAATTAAATAGTTTTTCCTTTAAAAGCCTTCTAAAAATAAATACAAAACTATTTCATAACTTATTAATAAAATACTATAAAACTCACAACTTCTAAAACTATAATATAAATAAAAAATAATAAACATCTAAATCTAAACACAAAATACCATCTCAAACAACTTCCATCCCAACCCTAACAAAAACAAAAATAAGTTCAAAAACTAACACCAGCTTTTAGGTTAAAGAGGACTTCGGACAGGGCTACGCTGCAGATGTTTTATGTGGCACTTCATCTTTACTGCTGCTGGAAGACAAAAGCTCATTTAATTAGAATTAAGATCATTGTGAGGAGGAAATGGAGTTTGAGAGTTATGGATTGTGAAAGAACAGAAGGGCTGATGGGTTTGGAGTTTTTATAAAGATGAAAATAATGTTAATTAACCCACCCAATTACCTGCTGCCTCAGCCTCACAAATGCGAATTTGCTCTTGCAATGTACTTAGGAGAGAGCAAACTTCATCCCAGGTGTGGGAATGATGCAGGGGTGGAGATGGGAAAAACAGAGGGGTTTTAGGTTACCGAATATGGCCCAGGAGTGAAGGTTGTTTTGACATTTGTTTTTAATTAAAGTGTTCCTCAGTCACAGAGCTCAGGTGGTGCTGAGCTGTCCCTCTCTGGGGCTGGGCTTTCATTTGGGGTGGGATCATTATTATATTTATTTATTCATTCCAGAAACCACTAGCTATTGATTTTTCCATGGGGCTTCCTGCTGCCCTCATCCCATGATGGTGTTCAAAAGCCCAAAGACTCGTTGCTTTCTTTATTTTAATTAAATAAGTGCTGTTTCTTTCCTCTTTTAGTCCAACCTCTGAGACTTCTTTCAGGCCACTGTAACAGCCTGAAACTTCTGTGCACAGACTCTGGAATAGCCAGAGGAATAGAGATCTTGGGAATAACCTCTGCTGCCATAAAACTATGGAAGAGGATCTCCATGGCTGGGACAAGACGTTCCTATAGCACATCCCCACCCTTGCAGGGTTAGTAAGGTGCACATCAGACCCTCAGTAGCAGATTTACACAGGTTTGCTTAAACTCTTATAAATAATTTCACCACCACAGGAGTGCTCAAGGTGACAGGAGGCACCTCAGGGATGGTACAAACTGTTGGACACAGGTGTGAAGAAAAGGCAGAATTTTAAGGACATTTCCTGGGTTTCTGTTGGTTTGTTTTGAAAAAAGTCTTGAGGTCTTTGTACAAAATACTGAACATTTTTAGATTGGTTCTTTCTGGCTTTAACATCTCCAAACTGTAGGAAGATTCCTGATTCTGTGTGAAGATGGTTTAAAATGTTCTCACTCTTCTGGCATTTGGAAGTTGAGGGGAAGATTTCCACAGGAGCCAAATTTGGGGTGGTGAAATGAGAATTTGTTTTTGGAAACCTCACCTGGAATGTGTGAGAAGATGCTGGTGTCAGGTGTTGGATGGCATGGCATGGCATGGCATGGGTGGGAATGTCCCAACAGCTGCAGGCAGCTGGTGGAGCTCTGCAATGGCTACATATAAAACTTAGATAAAATTTAAATCAAACAGAAAGGTGAACTGTGGGCAGTGGTGATCGGGCTCTGAAGCTGCTCTCCTTGAGGAGGTCAAAGAGACCAAAGTTCTGTGTTGGCCACCCAAATGTTTCATCTCCCTTGAAGTCTGGTTCTCCTCCATCCCTGCACTGGCTGCAGTTCCATCAGCACCATTTCCACCAAAATCCATGGAGCCCCAAAGGAATTTGGGCCAGACCTTGGTCCAGCATGGGAACAACATGGATTTGTCCAAGGCCAGGCTGGACAGGGCCTGGAGCAGCCTGGGATAGTGGAAGGTGTCCCAGGCAGGGGTGGCACTGGATGGATTTTCAGTCCCTTCCAACCCAAACCCTCCTGGGATTCTGTGGCTCTTCCCCAGGCAAGGTTTGGCTGGTGCTTCTGGAAAGAGCTGCTGCAAACGTCTTCTTATGCAAACACCTCAAGAAATCAGACCCATCCATCCCTAGCTCCTGGAGACTTGTGCTTCCAGGGATGTGAAGCTGAAACCTAAGGTTTGATCACTCCTGGCTGGCATGGATAATGAAGGTTTCTGAAAACCTGAAAACAAATAACAGAAGAATTGCAGAATCACAGAATAATTGAGGTTGGAAGGGACCTTAAAGCTCATCTCATTCCAGCCCCTGCCACAGGCAAGGACACCTTCCACTATCCCAGGCTTCTCCAAACCCTGTTCAACCTGGCCTTGTAGAGAAGAAATGGAGGTTGGTTTTTTTTTTTTTTGGCTTTTTTTTTTTTGGTTTTTTTTTTTGTTTGTTTTTTTTTGTTTTGTTTTGTTTTGTTTAATTAGTGTCAGTCTTGTTTGTGCTCAGAATGTAGGAGAGGGAAGATTTAGGTCAGAATCACGACCTCAATAACTTTGTCATCCATCTCCAGATTAAATTAAAACCATCAAGTGCTTTATCAGCTTCTAAAGTACTGCAGCACTCTTCAGTGTTCTCAGTCTGGGTTTTCCTTTTAGTGCTGAGGGTTTTTTGGGGATAATTTGAGGCCATGTAATAAAAAATTTAATTGATTTTCTCGATTTTTATGTTAACAATACTGGGAGGAGTGATCCTCAACTGGCTGCACAAAGTGACTTTCACTCCCTGGTGTGCTAATTTGAAACTGTTAAACTTCCCAGAGATTCCCTGTGGCATGAGAAGGGTGCCATGGACATGTTGGAGCTCAGGTTGCTGCTGTTGGGCCTCTTTATGAGGAATTCTTCATCTGCTGGTTTTTAATGTCGCCTAATTTAGTGCCAAGTGTAAAAGAAGGCTCTGCAATACTTTGTGATGGTGTCAGGTTTTACAAGATGGCAGATTGATGTCACTGCCTGGGGAGCCTGTGCTGAGGGTGCACCTGAGGTTGGTGCCCCTGGAGCTGGCTGGCAGCAGCCCAGGGATGAGCAAGCTCCCCGTGGATGTCAGTGCTGGATCTTCTTTCTGTAAGAATACAGGTCTCTGTATTCTTAGAGGATTCCCGTTAGGACTGGCTGCATCCAGAGCAGGAGATCCAAACCTTGCTGAAACCTGGCAAGGTCCCCTCCCAGCCCCAGGGTTTGGGAGAGGGCCCAAAGCTGTGTGATTCTCTGTGAATTAGGGAAAAGCTTTTGGAGTGGAGGATCTGTGTTTGTGCAGCTTCCCAGAGTCATGGGCAGAGCTGTCATCAGAGCCACCAGTGTTGTCACAGGGACAACAGAGGGACCTGGATGGGCCTGGCTGCTTTGGCCAAGTGACCTTGAAGAAGCAGTATTTGAGCCTCTTTGAGTGAGACATTTGGGGCATGGAGTGGGATTTGGGTTCAGTATTAAATACCTGCCCCAGAGAAGCTGTGCCTTTCCAGGAATGGGGGAGATCCACCCTGGGGTGCTGAGCCTTCAGTCCAGCTTGGTGCAGGTGGAACCCCCTGGAGCCCTGCCCAGCCTTGGGAGGGACTTGTCACCAAAACATTTCCCTGTTTTGCCTGAGAAGGGGCTGTCTGGAGTCAGGAAAGTCATTTGGTGGTTCCCTGGCTGTTCCCATGATTCCTGGATGAAAATAAATGCAGGCAGTCTTTGCTTTTTGCTGATAGTGCAAATGGCATCATGGTTCTGGGAATCAGGGGACACTTTTTAAAGGTTTTATGGGTGTGATTGTCCTGCTTTGCTCTGCACAGGGGGCAGTTTGGGGCAAATCCTGAGTTGCTGGAGACCATCCAAAGGAGGGACAGGGAGATGGGGAAGAGGGGTGGGGTTGTTGGGATGTCTGTGCAGGGCCGGGAGTTGGATCCTTGATCCTGTGGGTCCTTTCCAGCCCAGCATATCCTGTGATCCTACAAAACCATTATTCTTGGCCAAATCAAGTGTTACTGCTTAAAGTCTTCCTTCAAGCACCAGTCAAGCCCAGCTTCTCCCTGAAGGGCCTTGAAAACTGGGCAGGGATATTGAGCCTCTGGATTGTCCCTTCAGGAGAACAGAGTTACAGGCAAGGAGCAAATTCTCCTTCCTGGAGGGAGCCGTAGTTTATTGGTAGAAAATGTTCATGTAATCCATTTGTGAAGAAAACCACACTGGCCATACTGGAAGCATTTGCTTTTGTATTTTTAGAGCTTTGCATAAGAGAATTATTGTGATTAAAAAAGAAAAAAAAATTATGCTCCTGGTTGAAAAAATAAAAAATACTTGCACTGGCAGAACTTTAATCTGAGCCGAAGTCACAAAAACAGCCTTTATTGATGTCAGAGTTGCTTTAGAAATGGAAAGAGTAAACAGGATTTGGCCTTTAATTTGTGAAGGGTTTTGATTTTTCAGAGGCATTAAAGAGACAGAAAAGATGGGTATTGAATTATTTAACAATTGCTAGGAAAATGAAGCTTCAGAGAGCCTGTTTTCACTGCAATAATCTTATTAATGAAAACAAAACAATCTGGGGCAGCACCAATATTCAGAGCTCATAGCCTGCTGCTGAATTGTTTCCGAGTGGTCCATGAAGTGATTTTGGAAGTCAAAGCCAAGCTGAGCCTTTTCCGTGGTCTGTTCACACTTCCCAGGAGAAAGCTGCCATTGATGGATTATCCAAATATATTTTCCCTCTAAATCCAAAGCAGAGGAGAAAAATACGGAAGGAGTTGTTGGGGGAATTTGGCTCTTTGAATTTTTTTTTCATTGGCAGATGGCTTTTAAGTGATTTATTGGCCAAAAGCAATCAATTTTCATTAGAAAGCAAGTTTTAATGACTTTGGGGGTGGGGACTGAAAACAAAGAAGTGATAATCGAGCTGGGTGACACAGCAGAGCAGCCCTTCATCAAACAGACTTTAAAGAGTGTTTGAGAGCCAGAGCTGAGGGCGATGATTTCCTTTCATGTGCACTTTCATTCACTGTCCTTTGCAGGCAGTGGTGCATCAATAGGCCTAGATTGAATTAAAGGAAAAATGAATCCCTGCTCTCATCCTCAGGGGCTGCAGCAGTCGGTGCTGGGTGCCCTGGGAGCTCCCAGCTGGCTCTGCCTTGGAGGATGGCAGGTTTTATAAACTCCCACTCCCTCCCTGCCCTCAGTCCAGACCTGCTGCTTTCTCCTGGAGAGTCTGAACTAAATCCTGCTGAGCTTCCACCTTGGGATGCTCTCCTGGTGCTCCTGGAGTGTCTGCCCAGGGCTGTGACAAACCCAGCCAGCCACAGTCACCTCCCTTCATCAGAGCACGGGTTTGGAAATCTGAGGGAGAGCAGTTGGCAAGGTCCTGATGGTCCCTGAGACCCCACCTGCAGAGCTGCCCCAGCCCTGGGCCAGCACAGGCAGGACCTGGAGCTGCTGGAGGAGCCCAGAGGAGGCTCCAGGATGAGCAGAGGGATGGAGCAGCTCTGCTGGGAGGAAAGGCTGGGACAGCTGGGAATGCTCACTTGAGAGGAGAAGCTTTGGGGTGACTGAATTGTGACCTTGCAGGGCCTGAAGGAGCTCCAGGAGAGCTGGAGAGGGACTGGGGACAAGGACATGGAGTAACAGGATGAGGCAGGTGGCATTAAACTGGGAGTGGCTTCAGAGGGGATATTGGGATGGAATTCCTGGGTGTGAGGGTGGGCAGGCCCTGGCACAGGGTGCCCAGAGCAGCTGTGGCTGCCCCTGGATCCCTGGCAGTGCCCAAGGCCAGGCTGGATGGGGCTTGGAACCACCTGGGACAGTGGAAGGGGGTGGAACGAGATGATCTTTGAGGTTCCTGCCAACCCAAACCATTCTGGGACTCCATGACACCTGTGGGGGCACCCACCCTTTCACCTCCTCAGCTTCGGGGATGAGCAACTGCAAAGCTGGGATTTGCTGCTGTCTGCAGCCAGACTGGCCCTTGGTGCAGTCACTGCTGGGCTCCTGCAAAGCACAGCTTGGGCACTGGCAATCTCCACTGCTGCCAGGGAAGTTTTGGTGTTCCTATGGAAGTGAGGTCACACAGGAACCGTTTTAGTTGCTGGGTTTTGAGGCTCCAGATCCTGTCAGTGCCTGGAAATTACATACCTGGGGCTGGCTCTGGGCTGCCTGGCCACAGAAGCCCATTTGTAGGAGCATCAGCCCTGCTCATCCTGAAGGGCTGGCGAGGTGCTGGCTCATCCCTGCTCCCACCTTCCCCACCATGAACCCCTCAGCTTTGCCTCGGGGCTGTGAACCCCACCTGGAGAGGCCACGAGGTGGGGGGGAGTCCTCGTAGCTCATTAGGATTTCTGGGCTCTCAAATCAGACACCCTCTGTGCTTGCAGTGTGAGAGGACCCGGCAGAGGGAATGGCTGCCCAGGGGAGCAGGCTGGGAGCAGCTCTGGCCGAGGTGTGCTGTGACAGCTGAGGCAGCTCCAGCCCCTGTGTGGGTCCTGTGGTGCTTAATGAACACCGTGCTCACATCCCTAGTGCCTTGTAGCTGCTCTGCTGCTCGGAAAACGAGCAGGTCCTCGCTAATGAGCACTCAGGTTGGGGCTGTTCTGAGCTGGGTCTGACTCCTGCTGGATTTGCTGTGATTAATGCCTGGGCACACTCAGCTCTGCCGGGCACACGGGGCTGCTCTGAGCCTGGCACAGGGAGCACAGAAATTGGGTGTGCGTGGGGGGGCTGGGTCTGCTCTGGGCTCATCTGCCGCGGGGAGAGCAGCCCTGCAGCCCATCCCCTCCCTTCCTTAGGCCTGGTTTAAATTTGCAGCTGTGTGGGCATTACTTCTGGTCTGGCATGGCGTTAACCCAGCCCAGCCCACAGCTCTGGCTGGCAGGGTGACATCCCTGCTGGGCACCAGCCTGCTGTGTCCTCCCCCGTCCTTTCTGCACTCTTTGTGCTTTCTCTTCAGGAAGCAGTACTTTGGGAGGGGAAAAGAAAAAGACATGAAATATTTAGGTGAACATCTGTCAGCATTTTTGTGTGCTGCCGTGAGACCTCAGAGCCCTGCAGCTGCAGCAAACTGGTCTGAATGGGAGAGCCAGGCTTAGGAGGAGGGTTTGGTGCTGGGAGGAGGGGGCACAGGGTGGGCCCCACATCCAGAGCAGCCCCCACAGAGGGTCCTCACTGCCTGCAGAGAGGGAGGCTCAGGTTTGCTCTGCCAGTCCTTCCCAAAGTCACCACTGGGACTGCCTGGAGCTCTTCCCTCTGCTGAGCAGGGATTGATGCCTGCAGAGGCACTGGGCAGGGCACAGGTCCCTGCTGTCCCCAGCCCTGCCAGCACAGCTCTGTTCTCCTGGCCATTAGAGAAGTCCTCAGTCACAGCCCCCCTGATTGCCTCCCTGGGCTCCCTGGCTGACACTGCTGCTCCTGCCAGGCCCTGGGAGGAAAGAGCAGCTGACAGGTTTCCCACATTCTCCACAAATGGGATTTAATGGCCACATGACCCCATGGTTCTGGCTTCTTTTTTAGGGGAAAGTTCTGGTTTTTTCCTATTGCAATGACAGAACTTTAGGTATGGGAAGTCAGCTAAGGCAGGGTGCCAAGGAATTGTGAATTCCTCTTGGTACAAACTCCATGCAGAACTAAAAACTTGGAGAACTGCAGGCTCCAGGGAAGGTGCCCCATCAGATTTTGAAACTGTGGCAGTCCTGAGTGGGACTGCAGTTGAACCATGAAATGTGTCAAGAACATCTGCTGCCAAAACAGAGGCAGAAGCAAAGGCTGGCACTGAGAAGGGGTTTGAGGATGCAGCTTGATGCCTTTTGCTCTAAGTTTGGAGGAACTGGGGAGCTCCCTGTTGGGCTGTGTGCATGGAAGGGACAATAAGGCAGATTGGAATGGAGTAGTTGATGCAGGAAAATGGGAGCGTTAAAAACTGCTCTTCCCTGCATGTGTTGACATTTCCAAGATGAAATTGCTGATTCTTCCACTATCCCAGGGCGCTCCAAGCCCCATCCAGCCTGGCCTTGGACATGTCCATGGATCCAGGGGCAGAAACAGCTGCTCTGGGCACCCGGTGCCGGGGCCTGCCCACCCTCCCAGGGAAGGATTTATTCCCTATCTTTAACCTAAATTTTTCCTCTGGCAGTTTGTACCCATTGCCTGTGTCCTGTCCCTCCAGTGCCTGGTGCAGGGTCCCTTTCTGCCTTCCCTGTGTCCCCTCCAGACCCTGGCAGGTGCTGGGAGGTCTCCAACCACCTCCTGTTCCCCAGGCTGAACAATCCCAGCTTTCCCAGCCTGTGTCCATGGGGAGGTGCTCCAGTCCCCCCATTAACCTCATACAGCAGCTCCCCTGAGTGTCCCTGTCCTTCCCAGGGAGCTGGGATGTCTCAGTGCATTTCCTGCTCCTTCTTGGGAAAGGAAAGGGATGGGGACACTTCCTGAGAGCTGGATCAACCCCATGTTTAGGCTTATCCCTCTGCTTCAGTTGACAGCTGTGTGGGTATCATCTCTAAAGCAGAAAATAAACAGCTCCAGGAGCCGTGAGTTCTGTATTTTCTCTCTGTCTGTAGGCAGCTGCTCTTCTACGTGGGCAGTCATGGCTTTGTCACTTTTCTGAGAGGGAACAAAATGAAAAATCTGGCGTTTTTTAAGATGACAAAATCTGCTGAAGCTCTTTCCCCTTCCTCAGAGTGAATTTCAGGATCTAGGTCTGTCTAATCCAAAAGATGTTTTGGTTTTTTTGTGTTGCAAAGCTCTCTGTCCACTGGTCAACAAATGTCTGGTGTCCTCTAGAATACTTCTGCAGGAAGAAAACGTGTTTGGAAGGAGAGAGAAGCACACAAGGTGCAGTGTTAAGGATGAAATCCCCTTCTGGGATTCTGTGTTTCATTCCCACTCTGAGAGCCCTGAGCTGGTGTTTGGAGCAGCCTTGAAGAGCTCTGGCTGAAGATGCTCTAAAAATAAAGTGGGAAGGAAGGAGAGGAGAGATTCCAGTTCCTTTTGGAACAGGAATGAGGAGATGAGGGGAGCAGATGGCTGCTTTGCTGGATTGTTCCATCTCATTTGGGGTGGGGACTTGCAGTTATTTCCAGGAAAAATCACTTGGGAATCCACGGGAACAGGAATACTACAGGATTAGCAGTTTTTGTGGGCTGTGGCACCAGGCTGGTGTCCCTCACACCTTCCATCCAAAGGGGCTCTCAGTGCTGGCCAAGATTTCCAGGGATGCTTTGACACAAAGACCAAGGGGCTGTGCAGAGCTAGCAGAGCTCAGGGCTCCCAGCAGAGCCACATTTTCCATTTTAGCAGGGAAGACAGTGTAGTTTGAGTGCTTTTTCCAGGGAGCAGTGGTTCCCTTGGCCAAGCTGGCTCAAATTCCCTGTGTGCCTGCAGAAGTGGCTTTGTTTCAGTTGTGGGGGAGAATTTGCTTTTCCTGCAGTAGTTTCTTTTTCAGCTTTTTTGAAATTGGCTTTAATATAGAAATAAATCATCAGAGCATTACTAAATTAAAAATAAGCATAGAAGCAGACAGATCTGCCAAGCTAAGGTTAAACTTGGAGCAGGAGATCAGATTATGGTTTCATCAGTCTTTCCTCCCACTCTTTGCTTAATTTGGTACTTAAACGAGCCTAATAAGCATTGCAGAGCTCTGCACACCCAGCTGCTTTGGAGAGCAGTCTCCTGGTCCTCATGTTCTAATTTTGGGTCACACACATCACTGCACTGATGTGCTGGAGCTGTCCTTGTAGATGCCACAATTTATTGGGATGCAGAGGGATTACACTTGCTTGGAGCAGAGATTAGCATCAAGTTTACCTACCCTCCCTGCGAGGAAAAAGGAGCATTTCCAGCCCACTGCAGGTCTTGGGTTGCCTGTGTTTACTCTCAGACCTGACCCCAGCTCACTTTTGGAGAGTCTTGGAGCAGCAGCATCATGAGGAGGCAAAGTGACCATCACTGACAGGCAGCTGGGAACGTCCCAGGGACAGACTGGCAGAGGGATGGAGGGGCTGCTGCTGCCAGGGATGTACAAAAGTGTGCCCAGAGCAGTGGAGGGTGAGGAGGGGTGCACAGAGAGCAGCTGTGGCTGCCCCTGGATCCCTGGCAGTGCCCAAGGCCAGGCTGGATGGGCTTGGAGCAGCCTGGGACAGTGGAAGGTGTCTCTGCCATGGCAGGGGTGGCGTTGATCAGCTTTAATGTCCCTCCCAGCCCAAACCATTCTGGGATTCTGTGTTTCGTTCCCAGTCTGAGAGACTTGAGCTGATGTTTGGAGCAGCCTTGAATTTCACAAACACTTTGTCACTTTCAAAGCCTCGTTTTTAATTCCCCTTTCCTTCCATTCCCAGCACTTCAAGGAATGGGATGATATTTTCATCCTGGTTTTCCTCTTTATTTTACTGAAAGTTCAGTGTGGCAAAATCCCTGAGCATGTTCCTGCCTTGGAGAGCTAAAAGGAACCTCTGAATGGTGCTGGATGTGATCCAGGTGTTCCATCCAGGACTTTGCTGGGCCCTGGCCACTGTTTGCAATGTTCTGTACAGGTCTTTTTGCTCTTTGTTTTCCGTAATCTCCATTGGTTGTGGGATGCCATTGCTAAACAAATGAGATGATAATTAGCATAGCAACATCAGAGGAAGTTGATTTTCAATCTGTAATGGGGATGATGATAATTAAACATGCATGACCTCATTGGGTTGAATAGAAATCAATTAAAATTAAAGCTTGTTGGGAATTCTTTTTCTTCTGTGAAATTTTTCAGAGAAAGCAAGAACAACATCACAAGTCCTAATGAAAGAAAATTGGGCTGATTTGCACCCTCAGTATTAAAAAATGAAAAAATTGGGAGATTTTTCAGAGATGGAAAATTTGATGGTACCTCCCCTGCCCTGCCCCAGTGTGTAAATGCCCATTTTGATGAAGTTTTTCATTTGGAAAAATGAAGTTTGGAACATTCCAGCTGTTTCTAACACTCTTTAGAAAAACTCGGATCAAACATGTGGAAATGCTTCCCCAGTTTGTGTCCAGAGAGGCTCTGTGGTCAGCAGCGTGCATAAATTAATTTTGTAACATGTCTTAATTTCCTGTGCACTAGTGAACATTGCACTGGAGCAGCTCCTTTTAGAGGGGGATGATTTATTTTTGGAGAGGGGGAACTACAGAAGGTTAAAGTTGGAAGGCCAAGTCTGGGGCCCCAGAAAGGAGCTCACCCTCAGCCAGAGTGATGGGACCTGAGAGGCCCCTCTGCAGTGCAGGTGGGAAAGTCTTGGGTTTCATTCTTTCTTTTTGCCATTTCTTTCCAAAATGAGGTTTCAGGGGTGCCTCAGCAGTTGCAGCCAAGCTTGCCCAGGGCCCCTGGGTTTGGGTTTTGGGAGAGGTGTGAAACCTCTCAACTTGCACGTTGGTTCAGGTCAGAGCAGGGGCCTGAAGAATGGGAGACCAAAGCTTGGGTAGTCCCAGGTCCATGTTCTGCATTTTGGGATTTGCTTCCAGGCCTTTGGCTGGAGCTTCTCTAATCTGTGGGATTCATCACAGGTGGGAAGGGGTTGGAAGCAAGATCCACTCCCAGTCCCTGTGGTGAGGGTGCACAGGGATCCTCTGCATTCAGCTGCTGCTTCCCATTCCTGGTGTCCTGGGTAAACCTCCTGAACAAGTCACTCCAGGTGTTTGCTCTGGATAGTGCTGTCCTTTGGAAAGGCCATTGGGAAACGGCCTCAGGCTGGGCCAGGGGAGCCTCAGGGTGGACACCAGCAGGAATTTACCCATGGAAAGGGTGCTCAGGCCTTGGAACTGCCCAGGGAGGTTTGGAGTCCCCATCCCTGGAGAAGCCCAGGGAAGGGCTGGATGGGGCACTCAGAGCTCTGGGCTGAGGTGGGGATGGGGCACTTGGACTGGATGGTCTTAGGCAGCTTTTCCAGCCTCACAAAAGACTCTGTGATTTTCTCATCTTTCCCTCTTCCCTAGCACAAAAACCAATAAATCTTACATCCAGTCAGCGTGAAACAAATGCTGAAATCCTTCTTCTTTCTCCTCTTTGGAAAAGTTTTGTTTCTTCACCATCCATTGGTGTCACGGAGGATGTGGTGACATTTCTGTATGGTGGGAGGTGGTGGCTTAAATTCTAAGTGTTCAGTTCTAAGGCCTCTGGTTCCTGTTGGGGTTTGACACTTTTTTACACCTGTGATGGGGCCATTTCTGATTCAGTCTCAGATTGCGCCATATCTGATAAATGACATAACACAAGCTCGTGTCTGTGCAGGTAACCCTCAAACCATGGCATGAGAGGTGAGCACACAAAATATGTGACAAAATACTGCTGTGGCTTTGATTTGAATATATCCATTTAAACTTCCATGTTTTCCACATGGATTTTGTCATCTGCCACGAGCATCTTTGTGAACATGGAGAAGTGTTCCTGAGGAGAGATGCAAGATGCATCTCTGATAGCTTAAACTAGCAAATCCTGACTTTGTTTCATTTTCATCTCAACCTGTCTTTGCCTCATTTAGGTTCTGTTTCTGCAAGATGGGCCAGTCAGAACTGAGAGTGATGGGTTCATTTTCTCTGTCCTCCTAGACTTCTCTAAAAAAGCAGGAAGTTCTAGCCCCAGGCATCAGCTAAAAGGAGTTTCTGGGGCTGCAAGAGTCCCCCCAGCTGAGTGCAGATGAAAGCAGCACAAAAGGCTCGGTCCCTGATGTGAACATTCTGCTGCCAGTGGAATGCTTCCTCCTGCATCTGGCCATGGAGCTGCACAGGAGGCAGCTCCTGCCAGTGGCTTTCCAAGAGGAAGGAATGCTGCCAAGTCTCCCTCAGGCACTTCCTGCCCAGTGGTTTTTGGTTTTTATCTCACCCCATGGAGTCATTCTCTGAATGCCCTGGGTAGGGATCCAGCCCCATGGATGCAGTGGGGCTGTGTTTGTGTTCCCCCACAGGAACATGGGTCCTCTCCATAGCACCATAAAAGTCACTGGAGAGAATATCCTGAGCTGGAAGGGACTCACAAGGACCATCCAAGTCCAGCTGCACTGGACAGCCCCAAGAATCCCACCCCACATCTGAGAGTGTGTTGTCCAGACTGTGCTGCTTTCTGAGCTCCTGCACTGTTGTGTGGGGAAAAGGGTTAGTGAGGACTCAGGACAGTATTTCACTGCCTCTGCTCCTCATCAGGTGGAGCTCTTAGGGATCCTGTGGATTTATCCTGGAGCAGCTCCTCCCTCAGTCAGGGGGTTCAGTACCTGCTGCCACCCCACAGGTGTGGGCAGGGTCCCTCTGCCTGCTCACAGGGCCCAGGGGGGTTCCTGGGGGTTCAGCACAGCTCCCGCAGGTTCTTTGGGCTGACAGCAGGGAAAAACCATCCTTTGGTTATGTCCATGGATTTGCTGTTGCCATCACATGTGACCTCTTTTTGGTGGCTTCTGGGGTGGAAAAGATCAGAGCTGAGTTAACAGGAGAAGGTTTGCTGTGCCAGTGGTTAGGAGAGGTGGGGAACCACAGACTGGCTCAGGTCTTGTCTTTTGTCTTGCCAGTGATTCACAGAATGCCAGGCTGGGCCAGACTGGAAGGGAGCCCAGAGGTCCCTGGTGCCACCTCCCTGCTCAGGCAGGGCCATCCCAGAGCACAGGGCACAGCATTGTGCCCAGAGGGCTCTGCAGTATCCCCGCTGAGGGAGACTCCAGCCCCTCCCTGGGCAGCCTGTTCAGGGCTGGGCAGTGCCCAGGGCAGAAGTTCTGCCTCCTGTGCAGGGGCAGTTCCTGGGCTCCGTCCCTGCCCGTGGCTCTGGTGCCACTGCTGAGCACATTTTAACTCCTGAGCTGCTGTGGCCTCCCTGCAGGAGTTTTGCCCCACACGGTGTGCTCACCATCCCATGGCATTTTCCTGGGCAGGGGAAGTTAAACTTGTCCATTTGAGTGGGATTTATAAAACACAATGAATTTCATGAGGGCTGAGAGCTGCACTGGGGTGGAGGATCAGAAGATGAGCTGTAATGGGAGGAGCTGGTGCTGTTCATGAGGACAAATCTGGGAGAGGAATTCTCTCTTCTGCCTCTTAATTGTCCTATCAAGGCCAGATCAGACAGGCAGATGCAAGTGAGTGCTGCTGCCCAAGATGCTGCTCTAATTAGAGCAGTCCCTGAACCTCATGCAGACTTACAGTGTAGTATCAATTCAGGTTAAATTGGGAAACTGAGCAGAAAATTGCTGTCTGGTGTTTGGAGTGGTTTCTGCATCTTAACATTATCTGATATTGTATCATTATGTACTGATGCAAAATGCCAACAAGTAATGGCAGAGCCCTGCAAGTAATGACACTGGGATGGGAGAGCAGGAAATAGTGAGAGAAATTTAATTTCTTATGCCGTTTCATGAAATAAAGTCAACTCAGGTACACACTTGTTCAGATTAAATATAATGATGTGTGTCTGCAGCCCGAGCCTGCCGGGAATGCACATCCAGAGGCTGGGCAGGGAGAGGGGAGAGTTGCCATGGAAATGCAGCCAATGTCACACTGGCAGCCTTGCAAATGGCTCATGTGTCATGGCTCATTTTCCAGGAGAAGCGGGGAAAACTGGGAATTAAGGGAAAACATCTTTAAATGTTTGCAGCAAGGCAGGGCTGGGACAAGTGTTGGGAGTGCTGAGTGTTTGTGGGGACTGCACACCTGGGGCAGGCTCTGCAGCATCCCTGGGCTGCTGACCCCTTCTCCTTCCTCCTGCTGGGGCAGCACAGCTGGAACACCCTGGGCTGGCTGGGCTTCCCCTGTCTCCCCTCAGGGGACTGCACAGGGCAACAGCTTTCCCTCACGTTACTCCTTCCAGGCCTTTGGCAGACCAGTTCCTGCACTTGCCTGTTCCATTCCTGAGCTGTGCCAGATGATCCAGAGTTATTGCTTGATCTGTCCTGTAATTGGGAACTCAGCTGCTGGCTCTTGTGGGGACTAACACAGCTCTTGCTTTAAAATTGGATGAAATGCTCAAGGGTATTTTTTTTTTATTTTGTTCTGATTTTGGGGGGGAATAATGGTTTTGCCATGCAAAAATAAATGAGGCTGCTAGACAAACAGCTTGTGTTGTTAGAGCCTCTCTCCAAGTAATGATGGTGTAATTCAGGCCTCTGAAATATGAAGCAAACAATAAATAAATGATTAACCTGCCTTTAGAGTATTGAAATCTCTATGTATTTTAAGGCTGTAATTGGTAAATAGGAGCAAATGAGTGTTTGAACAGGCAATAGAGGAATGACAGGAGGATCAGGGAACCAGGATCCACCTGCCAGGTTCAGTTATCTCTGTTTCTGCTATCAGTTTCCCTGTGGCATGGCTGTCACAGCCCAGGTTCAGGTGTGTTGGAGGTGAGTTTTGAGCTGTGAACTGGGAGTTCTATAAAGAGCAGAGCCATTTCTGTGGGGAGAGGAATGAAGGAGCTGGACAGCTCTTCCCTGGAGCTGAAGCACTGGTGCTGCTGTGTGCAGAGGGGTGCTGAGGGGGAAGTTGGGCTGTTGGGTTAGGATGGGACTCAGTCTCAGCTGCACCAGGCCTCCGTGGAGCATTTTAAAGACAAACTGTGCTGAGGCTGAGCTTTGCAGAGCCAGAGGGTCCCTCCTGCTGCAGGAGGGCAGGGAGACAGAGGTGGCACAGTGGGGAAAATGCACATCCTCCCTCTTCCTCCTGCATCTTACCTTTCCCTCCCTTTTCTTCCCCTCCAAGCAACCTGTCACCTTAGCACCCTGAAGGGAGAAGTGGCTCCAATTGGAATGTAAATCTCGGGTCCCTTCAGTGTGGCAGCAAAGCTCTGGGTGTGTCAGCTGAGGAACCTGCCAGATCCCACCTGGGGGTCAGCTGGGCAGGTGTCCCACAGCTGCAGCTCCAAGGAGAGTTTATTCTCTAAACCAAGGTGATGCTCCTGAAAATTAAGTGTCATTTCTCTCTTCTTGCTGATATATTCCCTTGAACAGCAAAGAAAGACTGCAGAAGAAAATTGAGTGGGGTTCCTGCCGAATTCAAACACACTGTAGTGATAAATATGGTTCTGAATAAACCTCCTTGTAGTCACAAATCAATTAATCTTTTTTTTCCCTGTGTGCTCCATCCTAAGGATTTACTTTCTCATTGAGCTTTCCTAGCTCGTGCAGTACCTAATTCTTCACCTGGATAAATAACTGGTGGCATTTTTATTCCACAGCAAACCGGCATTATCTTTCTTGCTGTGTACAAGCAAAGGGAATTTTATTTATTTGTTTCTTTATTTTCCCCAGAGCAAACTCTGTGAGTTGGGGCTTGGAATAAAGCAGAGTTCAGGGCTTAGTGAGGAGCAGGTCTGCCATGGCTCAGGGAGTGTTTGGACAACACTGCCAGGGACAGGGGTGAATTTTTGAGGTGTCTGTGCAGGGCCAGGGGTTGGACTGGATGACCCTTGTGGGGCTTTTCCAGCCCAGGATGCTCTCATTCCATGAGGAGGCTCAGAAGAGAAGGGGACTTTCTTTGTCACAGACCCCCAGCTGGGTAATAATTAGCATTGACTCCGTGATTCACAGAAGGCTGATCAATCACTTTATTAAAATATACTTATTAAGAATCCCATTGCTTTTATAGACAGTTATGAAACAGGTGGTCCCAGTTGGTCCTTTAATCCAAATACCATCACCATGGCCAATCAAGAAATCACCCTTTGGTGAAGCA
Source organism: Pyrgilauda ruficollis (assembly GCF_017590135.1). NCBI lineage: Eukaryota > Metazoa > Chordata > Aves > Passeriformes > Passeridae > Pyrgilauda > Pyrgilauda ruficollis. The sequence goes on along the minus strand of NW_024528710.1, from coordinate 1,111,392 downwards.
AGAAACATATGAAGAAACATGAAGAACGTGTTATGAAGAAACAAATCTTCATAACACATTCCACGTGTTCACAACAACAGGGGCAGCAAGTGAAGATAAGAATTGTTTCTCATTTTTTTCTCTGATCTTCTCACAGCCTTTCCCAGCACAATGTCTGGCAAAGTTGTGCCTGTTACTCTCTGTGGCCAGAGAGCTGCTGCCACAACTTCTCCATCAGTTTACTGGAGCCCTTTGGTTTGCCAGACCCCCTTGGCTGAGGATGCAAGGTGGATTTTTAGGGAAGGGCTGTCCCACAGTTGGCTGGGATGGAGGGCAGATCTCTTTCCTGCTCAGAGCCAGCCTGAAGCCCTGCAGGGAGTTCAGCTCAGGGCTGGGGTGAGCAGGGACAGAGCAGAAATTTTCTGCTTTGTGTGGTAGGAGCTCTTTCTTCAGCCTTCTGCTTCTCTGGGAGTGAGTTAAAAATAGAGTTTAGAGAAGACCAAGCACATGATTGAATGTGAACCTCCCATGTGCTCAGTGCCACCTGGAGCTGCAGCACATCCTCAGCCTGGGCTGCTCTGCAGGGACACAGACTCTGGAGAGAGCCCAGAGGGGTGGCTCAGTGCCAGATCCAGAGCTCTGGGCAGGGGCTGGAGCAGGCAGAGCTGACCTGGCAATCCATCAGGAATTGAACTGGAATGCGAGAACTCCTTGGTGCAAAAAGGGCAACAGAACTGGGAAGGGTCTGGAGCCCCAGGAGAGGCTGAGGGAGCTGGGAAGGGGCTCAGCCTGGAGAAAAGGAGGCTCAGGGGGCCCTTGTGGCTCTGCACAACTCCTGACAGGAGGGGACAGCCGGGGGGTCGGGCTGTGCTCCCAGGGAACAGGGACAGGAGGAGAGGGAACGGCCTCAGGCTGGGCCAGGGGAGGCTCAGGGTGGATTTTGGGGAAATTCCTTCCTGGAATTTGTTGTCCAGCCCTGGCACAGCTGCCCAGGGCAGGGGTGGAGTCCCCGACCCTGGAGGGGTTTAACAGCCCCGTTAAAGTGCCACAGCATGTGGCACTTGGGGACATGGGGCAGTGGTGGCCTGGGCAGTGGTGGAGAACAGTTGGACTCCGTGGCCTTTTACAACACAAAGAACTCCATGATTTTGTCCTGACCTTGCCTACCAGCACTACCTAGTGCCAGCAATTCCGAGTTTCAGCAGTGCAGGATGTCCCTGTTAAACTCTTCCAGCTCCCCTTCCCACACCTGCACGTTGAGATCTGTAACAGCTCTGCCTCTGCTTCCTTCAAACACAGGACAGAAAATCCCAGAAATAATCCATGGTCTTGTACTTCTGAGTAAAATTAAAGATCTCATTCCAAAGGTCTGCTGGATGAGCAGCTCATTGAGAGATGTAAATATTACTGACTGGCTTCTGCAGGATTAACTTTTCAGCTTTTTTCTGTTGTCTTTAATATGTGAGAGGTGTAAAAATGGTGTGGCCATGAGGTTCTTCCTCACTCAGGTGGTGAAGGTGAAGGTGAAGGACACTACACAGAAGGGGACAATCTTTGGGAGTGCTCTGAGATTCTGGACAGTGGTAATGGATGGTAGACAATTTCTATCCTGAATGATGAATCCCCTGCGTGGTGCCACTGGGGTTTGCCTCACAGAAATGTTTCTAAGAAGGCAGGGCACAGGAGCAGGAAGCTGGAAGTCAGCTTGCAGAGGCCCCACGAGCTTTCCTTTCATCCCTTGTAGATGTGAAATATTGACTCAAGTTCTGAAATCCTGAGAAATGGATATTTAAAATCTCTGTGGAGCTTTCCTGCTCTGAAAGATCGTCTCTCATTAGCATCCCATCAAGGATGCTCCCTGAAAAGAGGAATTTTCCCAGTGTATCAGTACAGAGGTCCATTAAATGCCCTGCTTGGTTTATGTCCTGTGCTTTCTGAAGGAGAGATTTATTTTTTTTTTTGCCTGGTTCTGTGTGGAGAGAAAAAAAGCAAAGGAGTATTAATTGCTTGCAAATGCTCTTTCAAAAGTCATGGAAAGGGTGAGCTCCTGGAAGGGGCCTTTGTGGAAGGTTTGGGGTTTCCCACCACAGGATCTGGGCTTTAACCAGGGTGAGAAAAGCCTTTTGCTGCCTGTAGATGTGGCAGGGAGCAAGGTGGGACTGGGATGAGGCAGAAAGATGCCAGGGGATGGGTGGTACCGCCTCTGTCTTGGAGAAGTGTCCTGCTACCAGGATCTCCTCTACCAGCACTGGGAGCCACAAGACTCAGATAAATTCATAGCAGTGAGGAGCTGTCTGAAAATGACAAAGTTTGCCAGCTGCAAACATAACTTACAGCCAGCAGCAAAGGTAGCAGATGGTTAATAAAGCATCCTGGCAGCTCTAGAGGTTACCAGTTTGATTTACTGGTGGCAGTGGCAGGCCTTTGTTATCAGCTTGGCCAGGGGAGGCTCCTTTTGGCCCACAAGATCCATCTCCTCATCCTCCTTTGTTTGTTTTTTGCCCAGGGAGGAAGGAGGGTGTTGAGCACTACCCCATCCCTCCTGGAGCCCTTGGTAGCACAGTGGATGTTTGGTCTCACTCTGCATCACAGGGCTCCTCACCAAGGTCCCAAAAGACTGAGCAGGGTGGGTGGAATCCACCCAGGAGCAGTGCTTGGTGCCAAGGCCTTGGGCTGGGAGTAGAGGAAGGTGTCCCCAGGTGGAGCGAGGTGTCGGAGTCACCCAAGGCCACCTCTCATGCTGGGAGGAGGGCTGCAGCCAGGCTGTGCCCTGGCAGCCAAACCCCCATCCCCCGCCTCTCTCAGCACGTTCCTTTCTGTTCCTGCCTTCTTTAGGCCCAGCTCGTGTGAGGCCTGGGCTGAGCTCTCAGGCTGGCACAGTGAGGAACAGAAAACAAATGATCCTGCTGGGAAAGGCCTGTTGTGCTACAAGACATCCCCTGGAAAACCTGCCAGGGGTGGAGGTGTCACTCACAAACCTTCCTGGCACAGCCAGAGCAGCACCTGCAGTGTCCTAAAACCTGAACCTAAAACCCCACAACCCCGAGGTGTGATGCAGGAGGGCCCAGGAACCCTGAGCCCTGCAGGAGTGACCCCAGGCACACCAGGGGACTCGGTGGCACAGCAGGACCCTGCTGGCTCTGGCAGGGCCTGACAGCAGCAGGGGGCGGCTCTGATGTGTAATCCAGGCTGGCTTTGTGACAGCCCTGTCACTCCAGAGCAGGTCCCTGGGGCTGAGTGTCACAGAAAAGCTGCAGGGAGCCTCAGGGCTTGGCAGAGCTCAGCTCTGGCTGCTGCTAAAGAGAAGCTGCAAATGTCCCAGGTGGGACATTCTCTGCAGGGACCTGTGACTGCTCCTGCAGGGCCTCCAGGGATGTTGGACTTTGGTGTTTCCCACCTTTTGCCCCTGAGGCACCAAGAGAGTCCAGGTGTGGAGAGATTTCAAGTTGTGGAAGACTATAAAGAGTTTGTGGTGATTTCATCCAGTTCAGGGGCTGATGGGACAGGCCACAAGAACAGCCTGGCTTTGGAAAGAGGGGGAACAGCAACACTGTGTCCCCAAAAAGTCTGTCTTTGGGAAGGCTCTGGAATGACTGTACTTCCCAACAGCAGGGCTGTGCTGCTGTGTGCCCAAACCAGCTCCAAAATCCTGGCACAGCCACGGCTGCCTGCTGGGGGAACATGGCTCTGGAACTTAAGAGCAGCTTTGGAAGGGGTTGGGAGGATGGAGTGAACATGGCAGGGGCCATATCTGGGATTTCTCCATGGCTCTAAGGACAGGGGGCCTGGGTGGCCTCGCTGCCACCACTGGAGCTCTGGAAGATGAACAGTACCTGAGCTGGCAGGGGCTGGAGTGTGGTGTGTCAGGGCACTGAGAGCAGGCAGGACACCTGGAAATCCAGGCTGCTGCCCAGCTCTCCCCAGGTGTTTCCTGCTGCGCTGCTGACGGGGTGATCAGCTGAGGGAATTCGTAGTGATAACAGCTCATTCATTTGGAGCTTTCCCTGCAGTGTCTGGGAAGCAAATGGGATGGATTTCAGAGCCATTTTCCTCAGAACAGAGAAAGGAGGGATCTGCCCCAAAGGGATGAGGTTCAGCATTCTGGGTGTCCAGGTCACCTTTGGAGATTGGATTTTGGTTCTGAGGACCTCTAAGCACTGCTGAGTGATCTGCTGCAGTGAAGAATTGAGGTTTTGGGATGCAATTACTCTTCCTTGTGAGCCAAAATGTCACAAACTGTAACTCACTCAGTGCCAATGAGTGAATGGAAACATTTACAAGAATGGACTTCTCCATGGACAGCTGCACCTGCCCCCAGACTGCCAGCAGAATCCCTTGGGCTCTTGCCAGGATCCCACACCACCCGGCTCAGTATTCAGCCTCTGAAATGGGAGAAGGGGACAGAAGTGAGGCACTGGGGCTGCAAATGCAGGTGACAAGGGTAAGGAGAGCTGAAGTGTCCCACAGCCGAGCTGGAATGCTGCTGGTCATGAGGGGCTGAGCACCCTCATCACCCACAAGATTCAGCTCTGGGGTCTGTCTCCAAAAACTGCTGGTGCTCAGCACCTTGCAGGATTTGTCCCTTAGTGCAGGAAAAAGGATCAGACAAACACTGGCATGTTTATCTGCTGAGTTTTCAGCAGGAAAATGGATGAGTTTGGAATTACTCACCATATGTTCCCCTTTGGGCATCAGGCTCTGCACTCTGTGCCTTGCTGCTGGGGACTGGAGTGATGGAGCAGGGGAGGATTTCAGACCTGGCTGCCACAGCCTTCCTCCTTTGCTCAGCAGCTTTCAAACACCAATATTTAATGCAGTGTCTTCCCTTCCTTCTGCTGCAACTCCCCCTGGACTTTTCCACCCACTTGTGCACTCAGCATGTTCTGCTCCCCCTCACATATGGCACGCAGAATTTTCCATATATTAAAGCCCTAACTCAGGGTTATTTGATGCTCAGGGAAGGTCAGGGAATATTTTATGCTCCAAAAAACATAGAAGTGGAATTAGAAACATGAAAATATGAGGACCAGTGGAAAAGAAGGGGATTCCACCAAGGAAATAACAAAAGGATGTGTCTGTAGCATGTCCTGCTGTGTTTGTGAGCAGGGCCTGGATGGAGTTCTTTGAGAAGCTGAGTATTTAATCAGGGTAACTTTGAAATTGGCTTTGGGAGAGGGAGGGAAGGAGGGCAGAGCCTGGCTGTGCCCATGGGGGTGTGGGGGCTGTGTGCAGCTGTGTGTCCCTGAGGCCATGCCCTCCCAGGCCCCCCTGTTCCCACAGCCTCCCCTCCTCCTGCATCTCGGGGACCTCTGCTGACCCCACTGCCCTGGGCTGGGCCTTCCCTCCCATCCCTGTCCCCCTGGAGGGTGATGCTGCTCCTGGAGAAACCCCCTGGGTGTTAACCAGACTGGGATGGGCAGCCAGAGCGTGCTGTGGGGTCTGGGGGGTGTTCAGGGACTGAGAGCAGGGCAGGGTGAGGCCACCCCCGCTGCAGGGAGCTGCTGCCTGGGGATAGCCCAGCTCTGACCCGGGGGTGAGCCCAGCCCTGTCCTGAGGATGAGCCCAGCCCTATCCCGAGGATGAGCCCAGCTCTCACCTGGGGATGAGCCCAGCCCTATCCCGAGGATAACCCCAGCTCTGACCCGGGGGATGAGCCCAGCCCTGTCCCGAGGATGAGCCCAGCTCTGTCCCGAGGATGAGCCCAGCCCTGTCCCGAGGATGAGCCCAGCTCTGTCCCGAGGATGAGCCCAGCTCTGACACGGGGATGAGCCCAGCTCTGACCCGGGGATGAGCCCAGCCCTGTCCCCCACAGGCCCCTGGGCCCAGCCCTGCTCTGTCAGCCCATGCTCCCTGCAGAGCTCTGTCAGCCAGGGCAAAGGGAAGCTCTGCAGGGTTCATCTCAGTCCCAGTGAGCACTGCCCTGAACCAGAGAGCTCCACAGGACCCCAGATCTGAGATCTGCTCACTCCTGTCACTGTCACCCCTGCTTCTGAGGCTCCCCAGAGCAGCCAGGGCAGCCACACGGCCTCGGTCCCTGTGTGCCCCTGCCCTGTGTGTGCCCCTGCCCTGTGTGTCCCCTGCCCTGTGTGTGCCCCTGCCCTGTGTGTGCCCTGCCCTGTGTGCCCCTGCCCTGTGTGTGCCCCTGCCCTGTGTGTGTCCCCTGCCCTGTGTGTGCCCTGCCCTGTGTGTGCCCTGCCCTGTGTGTGCCCCTGCCCTGTGTGTGCCCTGCCCTGTGTGGCCCCTGCCCTGTGTGTCCCCTGCCCTGTGTGTCTCCTCCCCTGTGTATGCCCCCTGTGTATGCCCCCTGTGTGTCCCCTGCCCTGTGTGTGCCCAGCCCTGTGCCAGGCAGCTCTGGCAGCCCACAGGGAGGCAGGGGATGTGTGGGCACACACAGCACAGGGCTCTGTGCATTCCTTGGAAGGCTGATGGGATTTTCAGGTTCAATGTCTGGAGTGACATTGTGCCCAAACCAGCTCCAAAATCCTGGCACAGCCTCGGCTGCCTGCTGGGGGAACACAGCTCTGGGGTTTAAGAGCAGCTTTGGAAGGGTTTGGGAGGATGGAGTGAATGTGGCAGGGGCCATATCTTGGATTTCTCCATGGCCCTAAGGACAGGGGGCCTGGGTGGCCTCGCTGCCACCACTGGAGCTCTGGAAGATGAACAGTACCTGAGCTGGCAGGGGCTGGAGTGTGGTGTCAGTCAGCTTTACTTGATCCTGTTGAGTGATGTTTTGTGTTACTGCTGGGCAGGAATCTGCTTTGGCTCAGTGTGATCCTGTGGGGACAGGGAGCAGGGAGATGGTTTCTGAAGGTGTAGGGAATTTATTTGGTCCAGCCTGCCTGGGATGGGACTTGCAGTGCAGGTGAATGATTATTAAAATTTTGCCTCTTTACTCTCGAGGTCTTGAATTTGTATCACTTTGAAGCAGCAGAGGGGAGCCGGTGCTGCTGTGCTGCTGCACAGGAAATGGTGTCAGAGGAAAGCAGAGCTGAGGTGTGATGAGGATGGCAGCACCCCTGGCATTAATGTCATCTCTGGAGCTGAATTCCACTGAATGTGGAGTGGTTTGGGTGGAAGGGACCTTAAGCCCATCTTGTTCCATGGGCAGTGACACCTTCCACTGTCCCAGGCTCTGTCCAGCCTGGCCTTGGGCACTGCCAGGGATCCAGGGGCAGCCACAGCTGCTCTGGGCACCCTGTGCCAGGGCCTGCCCATCCTCACAGGGAAGGATTCCTTCCCAATACCCAAATTTCCTTGTGCTGATCCCCAGTTCCTGGGTTCTGATCAGTTCAGTCCCAGTGGAGCAGCACAGGGCTCTCGTGGGGCTGGCAATGTCAGAAGGCACAACTTGGCTGCTGGGTTTTCCCTGAAGTGTTGAATTTCAGTCACAACAAAAGCAAGGTCCTTTCCAAGAAAACAGTTCTGGAAAATACACTGGATCTGTCTCTCAGCTGTGATGTTGAATGTTTTGACTGTCAGGGCATGCAGGGCACTACATGAAACATTTAATATGGAAATAAATCAGGAAATTAGTTACTTAAATTATGAAGTTTTAGAAGAATAGCCTGTGTCCTGTGGCAGTGCTTCCCCAGCACTCCTTATATTTCCTGCTATCTTTCAATGTTTTCTTCATTGCTTGGGAATACAGAACTGAGACAGTGGATTTTGCTGGCAGTTCTCACATTCCATGAAGAATTTCAAGGATTTTAAATCCCTTTCCTGAGCCTGGGAGATGCAGTGCAGATGTGGAACAGCAAACTAAGGGAGTGCACTCTGCTTCTGCAGGGGGTTATTGTTCACAAGAGCAATTCTCACTGTCTCAAACCTGTATAAATTTTATTAATAGAGGTATTAGAAATTGTATTGCCTTTCTTATCCTCTTTGGTTGATGGAAACAACTCTTACACACCAGTTTAATTTTTCTGAAGTACGGCACTAAAGTGCTTTCCATGTTTGTACAAATGAAAATAACCTTTTAAAAATTAAATTGAAGCTGTCTGCTTGTTTTGTGAGGCTGATCCCTCTGTGTTGATCATGCCCATAATGAATTGTTCTCTGCATTGGGGTTAAAAATAACCCAGCCCCAAAGGCTGTGCCCTCCAACCCCTCTTTCTTCTTAATTTGTGCTGAGCCGTGAACATGAGAGAGCCCCAGGCAGGTACCTGGGTGTGGGTGACCTTGGGGACAGGACTGCCTGCCCTGCCCAAGTGCATTTTAGCTTCCCTGCATTGCTGTGGGCAGAACTGCTGCTGGCAGCTCCTGAAAGGGCAATTTTGGAGCCTGCATCACTTTCTAAGGCAGCTGTTCAGTGATTTTTGTCAGGGATTGTGGTTTCCATCCTTATGTGGTGGGAAGGACCATGTCTTTGTGAAGCTGAATGGAAATCAGGCATTGATGTCACCTGAAACGAAAATGTCAGTTTGGGAATTTTTGTGGGGGGTTAATCTAATCAAAGTTTTCAAAACAGAAGTTAAGAGAAAGAAATTAAGAGAAAATTATTAAGAGAAGATAGTTAAGAAGGGTGCTGGAGAAACAGGCAAGGGGTTGTGGTGGTTTTGCAGTGGGTAAAATAAAACCAAACTGGTTGCTAAAGAGCTGATGAGGGGTTTGTGATGTCTCTGTGTCCTGACTCTCACAGATGGCACCAGCACAGGCCTGTGTGTCCCTGTCCCCTCTCTGTGCTTGGACTCTCTGTGGGGTTTGTCCCTCATGACAGAGAGGGTTGTCATGGCTTTTTGTCCCACAGCATCACCCTCTTTCAGCTCTAAACCATTGGCCAACCTCTCAGAGCAGTCTTTACCTGTTTACATTGTCTACATGAGGGGCTGATATCCTCATGGAACCCTGTGGAAAATCCCAAAGCAGCTGTGCCAAATATTTGGAACAGGAGGTTGTTGGGGACCTCCCAGCAGCTCCCAGGCTCTGGAGGGGGCACAGGGAAGGCAGAGAGGGACCCTGCACCAGGAACTGGAGGGACAGGACAAGGGGAATGGGGTCAAACTGCCAGAGGGAATTTAGGTCAGATACAGGGAAGGGATTGTCCCCTGTGGGGGAGGCAAGGCCCTGGCACTGAGGAGCTGTGGCTGCCCCTGGATCCCTGTTGGACCAAAACAGCTGAACCAGACTGCAAAACCCTTTCTCCTGTTGAGCCCGGATTTTCCATTAATTGGAGAGGGACGAGTCAGGTTTAGGGTGGGTGACTGATGGTGGTGAGGGCAGAGCTGCCTGGCCTGTCCCTTCCCCCTTGGGAGCAGAGCTCCCAGCCCAGCAGTGGGACAAGCCCCGAGCCTCCTTAGGCCTGGATGCATTTCAGTCTGTGAAATTCTTTTCTTTTCTGGAAAAGCTTCTGCTCAGAGAGGTCAGAGACTTCCACTTTGGCTCGACCCTGTGGCTGCTCCACAAGCTGGAAACCAGCTGGAGCCAGCAGCCATCCCTAAAGTGTCCTGCTGGATGCAGGAGGAGGGGCAGGGGGCAAGGGCCAAGTGCTGCCCACGCTGGAAAACAGGGAAATCATAAAACCAAACAGGGAAATCATAAAACCAAACAAGGTTTTAAGATCAAGAGGAATTCTCTGCAAGAATAATTGGGATGCTAAATTCATGCAGCTCTCACTACAGAGCTACACAAACATTTTCCCATTAAGGAATTACTCACTCTTGCAGGTTTTTCCAGAGCAGTGGGATGAAAATTTGCTGCTCTGGAGTCCAACTCTGGTGGATTTGGGGGCAGCCAGGCAGTGAAGGGTCATTGCCTCTCCTCCTGTATGCTGGGATCCATCCTGGGAGAGGTTGTGTTGTTTTTCCAGTCAAAATGTTCCAAATGAAATGCAAAGGATAGGTTGGAACAAGTGGTGAGCAGGAAAAGAGTCTCATTATAACATGCAGGGCACGGAGCCTGGGATGGGAAGAGGAAGCACACAAGGCTGTTAGCCAGGGCACCAGCCTCTTTCTCTTCAGTTTAGTTTCAGCTTCCCTTAAAATTCCTGCTGTTTATCCACTTTGCCCACACGGGAGCCAGAAGCTTTCCTGCTCGTTTCTGTCAAATTAAATTAATGGGGAGAAAAAACAACCACACAGATGCTCCAAATCCCAGGCTGGAACTGCAGAGTTTTGGCTCTTGCATCTGACTCTCAGTGTGGTTCAAAAGCAACTCTGGAGGCACTTGGGGCACTCAGAAAAGGCAAAAGAACAAAAATTTTCATGTTTAAAAGGAGAGCTGAATTTTTCAGGCAGCTCTGAAAGGTGAGCTGTGGAATCTGGGAGCTGGGGGTGTGTGCAGGTGTGATGGGCTGGTTTCCTGTGGCAGTGCACAGGGGTTTTCCAATGCCTGCATTTGCCAGATGAGCTTTTCTGCTAAAATAATTTTATAAATAAGAACTGGGAATCTTCTGGGAGTGTGAGGGAGGTGGCTCCCCCATCTGCAGCTCCCAGCGAAGCACCTGGGAGGGGCAGGGGTGGAAACCCAGCAGGTTGCCCAGAACTCTGTGCATGTGTTTTGGAGATTGGACCTTTTTGGGGCAGTTTGATGTTTCTAACATCACTCAAAGTCATCTCCTTCTTTGCAGCCAGCACAGGACCTGGAGAGCAGCCCCAGACCCAGTGGCCCCAGTCACAAGGGAATGGGGTGAGCTGGTGCAGACACCCAAGGGCAGAAGCTGTGGATGCAGATCCAGTTTTGGGCAGGGAGTGAGGAAGGCAGAGGGTGCAGCAGGCAGGGCAGGGCACCAGCCAACTGCTTTGACTTCTGCTCATTGCACTGCCAAGGACCACGAGCTGAGGGGAGATGAATTTGTGGCTTTGACCATGTCAAAGAACACAGATTGCCCTTCTGTAAATGGCTTTGATTTGGCTTTTTATGGGCAGCTTAGACCTTCTCCTGCCACTTCTCCAATGGCCTTCCCTTCCCTTCCCCTTCCAGGTGCTGCATCAGTGGTGCCCTGGCTATGGATTTCCTTTGCCTCCTAAAAGCTGCTGGAGGGTAGGAGGAATTCCCAAACCTCCAGGTAGAAGGCAGCAGTTTTGTTAATCAGTGTTAATTAGAATGAGATGGTTTGGCCTCAGTGGAAGCAGCTCTGGAGCAGGAGAAGAGTGGAATGTATAAATTCGGGGATGTGAAGCTGTGGGAGCTCAATGCCAAGGATGTGTTCAGGGTTTTGCTGAGTTGGAGTTAAAGACAAGGAGTAAGCACTGATACTATGGAAAATATGTATTTTGGGATTCTTTCACATCTTCTAATTGCAAACATTGCATTAGGTGCTGTTTGTGGGATTAGGACCAAATTTGGCCAAACTGTTTCTAAATGCTGAGGGACAGAGAGCTCCAGGATCCCAGCACTGGATGAGTTTTGAGGTCCTTCCACCCCAAACCTGTCTGGGACTCTGTGATGGTTCAGGGTTATTGATGAGAGCGAAGTTTTGGGTTGGTTTTTCCCCAGTCTGGGAGATTCTGCCCCAGGATAGGTTATTTCAGTGCCTTTGCTGCCCTTAAGTGCTGCCCAGCTGCAGGCAGGGAGCAACAATTTCTGGGAATGTGAATTTGGGCAGTGTTTTGTAGAACAGAACTTGTGGATTTTTTAAAACTGCCAGGCAAGAATCTCTAAAACACATTACAAGCCCTCAATTTGGGGTTTAATGGTTCTCTTAATTCCCAGTGAATTCCTCAGTGAGAGCCTGCCAGCCACTATTTGGTCTCACCTGTGAAAATGTCAGTGTCACCTTTCTGAGCAGTGGGACTGGGATGAGGAGGTTTTGCAGCTCAGCTGCAGCACTGAAGTGCTCAGATGTGTTTCAGGTGGGGATTGGGAACCTTTCCATGGCAGCCCTTCTCCCATGGAGGTTATGTACTCTCTCATCCCACAGCTCAGGGGAGGTTTGGGGCTGTCTTCAATCCCCCCCTTAACATTTCCACCTCCTGCCCCTGCATCTGGTACCCAGATGTTGCAGCTTGTCCTCACTCTTCCCTGCTCTGCCTCAGGCTGTTAAATCAGCACCTTTTCTCTGACTGAAATTCCTGATTAAAGCTGAAGTGGAGTGAAAGTGCTCCTGGCTCTTTTGGCACGTGGTGCTCTGTAGGAAAAGGGCACAGAGGGCAGAGTTGTTCCTCTCCTCCCTGGGGTAAAGCCAGCAGCAGCTCCTGGCACAGGACTGGAGTTTTTCTCTTTCCTTCCCACTGCTGATTTTCCACAAGCAGGAAGTCTCTGCAGAGACACGGCATAAATGCACTGTAGGTTTGTCCGAGAATCAGAGGGCAGCTGGGTTGGAATTCTTGGAGCATGTCCTGAGGGAATGAACTCAGAGCAGCTCCTGGTGTTGTTCTCCAGCCTTGGGATGTGCAGATGATCCCTTGGCAAAGGTTCCCTGCTAAGCCAACCTCTTTTTAGGGCTTCAGACACTGACATCCCCTCCCTCCAGTGTTTCCCAGCCTGCAGATTCCATCAGTCTGGATTTGTTAAAGGCTGCATCCTGCTGGAGCTGTGCCAGGGCAAACTGCAGATCCTTTCCCCCTGGAATGTGACACTGCTCAGCTTCGAGGCAAAACACAAGGAAGGCTCAGCCCCAGGCCACAGAACTCCTGGAGTGTGGGACAGTGTGGGCTCCTCCTGAGCCAAATGGGAATGGTGGAGCCCTTGGCATTCCCTGGGCCAGGTGCTACTTTGCCTGAGGAGTTGGCAACAGCTCCCTCTGCTCCCAGCTGCATTTTTATCCTTCAGGATACAAACTCACCCTGCAGAGCTGGGTGCAGGCAGGTCCCTCCTGAGCCAAATGGGAATGGTGGAGTGTCAGTGTCATGGTTTTACATGAGAGACATTTAGGGAAGTGATGGAAAGCTCCTAGCCACTGTGACATGCCTCTGTGAAAAACACGTGTTAAAGATGAAAGTAGAAAATAAGAGAGACTTCACAACAATTACAGATGTCCCCAAGCAGCTACTATTTGTGACAAAATTGAGAACCATGAAAAAGCTTTTTTTTTGCCTTGTAAAAAAGTCTCCATAACATTAACAAGAAAGACTTCTCTCCCTAAGTAAGCTGAAAAAAACCCTATTCTACAACTAGTAAACTAACTAAAATTTTAAGTTTTGTTTCTTTACATTGTCAGCAAGGGAAAAAAGTAGTCAAGGAAAGAGAAGTGTTCTGAAAGTTTTATTCTAATTCTTACTACTCTTTCTTTTAGTTATTGTTAATAAATCATCTTTGTACCCTTTTAAAATTTTGAACCTACTTTACCTTTCTCCTAATCCTACCTCACAACAAGGAGTAAATACACTAGTAATTAACCAACCCTAAACCCACCACACTCATTAGTACATTAACCAAAAAATCTCAAAATTAGCAAAATTTCAAATCAACAAACCAAAACCACTCCATGGAGCCCCTGGCATTCCCTGGGCCAGGTGCCACCTTGCCCAAGGAGTTGGCAACAGCTCCCTCTGCTCCCAGCTGCATTTTTATCCTTCAGGATACAAACTCACCCTGCAGAGCTGGGTGCAGGCAGGTTCCTCCTGGGATTGGGGGAGCAGAGTTCCCTCATCCCCTCCCTCTGAGCCCTGGAGTTTGTTGCCAGGTGGTTGTGGCTGGCAGGAAAGCCCTGCAGACACAGGAGTGCCCATTCCTGCAGGCTGCTCTGTGTGCAGCAGGGAATCAGGGTCTGCTCCTTGGCATGGCACTGGAGGGGCAGAGGGCCCTGTTTCCTGCACTTGCTCTGCCCCTGAGTGCTGACATCAAACAAGCTCCCCTCTGTGCAGTGCAGAATGAAATCCTGGCTCTCAGGTCCAGTTCTTCCTGGGCTGATGCCACCTGGACACAGGGCTGAGCCTTTCACCCCAACTTGTCACCCCATTGTCAGGTGACAGCACAGGAGCTGCCTGGGATGGCCCCTGGTGCTCAGCCTGGGAGCCAAACACATTTTTTAAAGCTTTTCCTTCTATATTTCACACAGGAAGGTGAACTCCTGCCACCCAGGAGCTTGCTGAGTTTTGCTAATGACTTTGAGTGGGTCTTGAATCCAAGTCCCCCCTGGGAGAGGAGGCTCCAGAGGGCTGGAATCCCTCTGCTCTGGAGCCAGGCTGGGAGAGCTGGGGGTGTTCAGGGTAGAGATGAAAAAGTTTTGGAAAGACCTCAGAGCCTCTTCCAGGGCCTAAAGGGGCTCCAGGAGAGCTGGAGAGGGGCTGGGGACAAGGGATGGAGGGACAGGACACAGGGAATGGCTTCCCACTGCTAGAGGGCAGGGCTGGATGGGATATTGGGAATTAGGAATTGTTCCCTGGCAGGGTGGGCAGGCCCTGGCACAGGGTGCCCAGAGCAGCTGTGGCTGCCCCTGGATCCCTGGCAGTGCCCAAGGCCAGGCTGGACACTGGGGCTGGGAGCAGCCTGGGACAGTGGAAGGTGTCCCTAAACATGGCGAGGGCTTGAAGGGGGTGATGTCTAAAATCCCTTTAAATCTCTTTAAATCCAAGCCATTCTGGGATTTTGTGATTTAAGAAAAATCAATGCATTTTGCATTTTGTAATTTTAAGACCCCCCCCAAACAACAAGCTAAAGCAAACTAGAAAAGCAACACCAGCACGCTCCCCACTCAAAAAAAGAATGTAGAAACCACAAGCAGCTGTTCCAGAGGGGGCTCCTGGTGAGTGTGCCCCATCCCAGCAGAAGTCAGCCAAGGCTGAGCTGGTGCTCAGGGTTTGAAGTCAGGAGCTATCTGCAGCACTTCCCTGGCTGCCCTGTGCTCAGCATTGCTTCACTCTGCCTTTTCAAGAGCTCTTGAATCACTTTGTGCTTCCCAGCTTGTGCAGCTGTGGGAGGAAACACAGATTGCCAGGGTCCCTTGGTGTGATCAGTGTCCCTGGGATGGGGTGGCAGCGTTGGGAGCTGTTGGTTCAGGGTGCCTGACCCTTGGACAAGCAGTTGGGATAAATCTCTGCCAGCATCAGCCTCTGTGCTTTGTGGTTGTGTGGATCTGCACTAATCCAGGAGGAGGTGAATCCAAACCACCCTCTCCACCCCTGAGGTCCCTTACCTGGCAATCATCTTTACCAAGCTTGCATTTACATTGCACTGCAGTTTTCTCCATTTCCATTTTTCTTTTCTATCAGCTTTGCTCGGTGTTTTAAACAAAACAAACCCCAGCAGTGAGCAATGAGTGACATTTGCTGTTAAAGGCCCAGGATGGATCTGCTGCTTTCCCAGGAATTGTGCTGCTGTGCCAGGGATGCATGAAGGGGAGATAAAGCTGGGAGCTCCCTCCTCACCAATAGCTGCTATCAAGGAGGTGTCACAATAAATGCATTACTCAGCTCCTCGAGGTGCTTACGGGGCTGTTCTGCTGTTCCCTCATTTCCCAGGGAGTGCAGCTGCTCCAGCTGTCAATAACCATTCCTCACACCCTGTGATGGGCATAGAAATCACTCCCCCAAACTCTGCACGAATATCCCTGCAATCTCTAGGACTTGAGGCTCCTGAATCATTCCCAGCCATTGCAGGGATCTGGCAGAGAGCACCTGGGGCTGTGCAAACCCCACTGCTGATGGCATCACCCACCACAGGCTTCCAGCAGTGCCTGGAATGTGGAGCTGAGGAGGGACTGGTGTTTAGGAGCTGCTGCTGAGGGATTGGAGGGAACTGCGGCCAGTGGGTGAATTGTGGTTGTACTGGAGGTTGAACATGATTCTGCAAAATCACCCTGAAATCACCCCAAAACCATACCAAAATCACCCCAAAGTCACCCCAGAGTCACCCTGTGGTGGCAGAGGGGCTCTGGGGTGCTCCCCCAGCTCAGCCTGACCTTACCATGGCCTCAGCCTTGCCCTGCTCTGCTGTTCCTGCTGTTTCCTAGGAGCTAACAGGGACTTGTGCTCTGCTCCGCCTGTCTAGGGAATCACTTCTCAGCCCAGCTTTGTGGCAGTTCCCTTTGTGTGTTTGTCCCCAGATGCACAGCTCAGGCTTGCAGCATCTTTGTTCTAGGCAATGATTTGCTCAGGGAGAATTCTCTCCTGATTTCTGCAGTTTGGCTTGAGTGTTCAGAGATTAAAAATGGTGTTTCAGCTTCAAACAGAGCAAGTTTGTTCTGCAGAGATGCTCACCTGAGCCCATCTTCACCTTCAAAAGTCAGTTTATTGTAGTTTCTTTCATCTGATGTCACTTGGAGCAAGTGTAGGAGTATTTTGGTGGCAGATAGGTCAGAAATCACTGCCCAAGTCCCAGTTTGGGTACCAAGCTTAGGCTCAGGGTGTTAATCCTGATCCTTCAGCCCCAGCTCAGTGCTTTAACCAGGACATGGTTGTTGTTGTGCCTAAGACAAAGAGAACTTTGTTTACCTGTGAAATTTGCTCATTGTGATTTTTATGCTCAGTGGAAAGGAAGAACATGACTCCAAATCAGCTGCTTGGCTGCCCTTGAGAAAAAATATATTCATGTTAAAAACAGCAAAGTAAATAACACGTCCCTGTTAAGTGCCTGATAGTTATACGTATTACATCCCAGAGTAATTATCATTTAATTAGCACTCTGGCAGCAGTGGAAGGAGATGGAGTTACAGTGCAGTTCTTGCTGGAGAGTCGTGTTCTTGATGAGGAATTCCTGCATTCCTGGAAGGGAGTGCGAGCAGCCACAGGAGCCAACCCCCCCAGGGCAGCAGAGACCCCAAACCTGCAGGTCCCTTTGCTGTGGCCACAAGGAATGAGGTGTTCCTCCCTCAAGGGGAGTGGATTTAGGATTAGATTTGGGATTAGATGAGCACGTGCAGTCCTGGCCACTCAAACTGGTCACCATCTGAGGGGTTTCTAAGGAGATATGTTTGTCCCCTTTTTTCTTTGCCTTTTCCTGCACTTTATTTTGTTGTCAGTCAGGCTGTAAGTGCCAGGTGTTAAAGAAATCCATGTTATTCCTCTTTGAATATTTTTATATTCAATACCAATATCTCTTTCCTTTTTATTCCACCTGATCTTTAGGGTTTGGGGTGGAGGGATTGAAATGAGATGGTCTGCAAGATTCCAGTCCAAACCCTCCTCTGAAAGAAAAGACCACGAAATCTTTCCCTTTCACAGGGGTGAAATCTCTGCATCCATGTGCTGTCACTGGAGGCTTTGAAGAGAGCAAACTCAAATCCTTAAATCTGGGATTTATAATCAGACTTTATTGTCCTCTCGAGGAGCTGAGGACTGGTTTGAAGGTGCTGTGAGTGTTAAATCCCAGGATCTGCTGAGGCCCCTCCTGCTCTGCTCCAGCTGCCAATGAGCTGGATTGCAGTGGCTGCCAATTAGCACAAATGAGCTTTTAAACTATTTCTGGGGGAACTTTGAAGCTACTGGCTGACTTTGCCCTGGGGAGTTGTGCATCCCTGCTGTGGAATAAATAGGTCTGATTTGCATAGGCAAACACTGCCAGTTTAATGGAGATTCCCGTGGGACTGAAGTCCCCAAGGAGCTCTGAGGAGGTGCTTGAGGCTGGATTGAGGTGACTGATGTCCCGGTTTGGGGTTAATTTGGGATGTGCTCTCCTTCCCTGCCCTGTTCCTGAGCAGGGATCCACGGGTGGGGACTCTTGGATTCCCTCACCTCCTGAGGAAAAAATCAGGTTGAAATTTCCAAATGCTTGCTTTTGTCAGACCTTTATCTCCTGTTGGTGGCCGTGCTGTGACCGCTGGAACAGCAGCAAACATCCTGGCCCTGCTGCAGCCAGGCTGGGCTCAGCTCCTGGGCTGCTCACAGGGTGTGCTGCAGCCTCTCTGTGCAGGGCATGTGGAACAGAGATTTCCAGAGCTGCTCTGAGGGTCACACCTTCATGGGACCAGCACAGAGGGAAAATAAAACCAGGTTCACCAGATCTTGAGCCTTCCTCACTCCTCATCTCTGCTGATCCCCTGATCTCTGGGCTCCCTTTGTGCCCTGCCTTGATTTGCAGTGGCTTTCCAGGCAGGGAAAGTGTTTTTCTTGCATCTTTTATGCATTTTTCAGTGGCTTCCAGTATGAGCCAGTGCACAAATGAAAATCTTGCTCTGCTTTATCTCAGCCCCAAGCCTGAGACTCTGTGTGGCCTCTCCTGTGGGAGTGTCCTAATAAATCACGGAGAGTGATCACAATTATTCCCCAGTTCTGCCTTTGTGGATAAATGGGGCCTGTTAAGGGTCAAACTTCCAGCATGCAGATATTTGCAGATGAGCTGTAGGGGCTGTGGGAAGGAGTCTCAGTCCCTGAGCTCTGGGGAGGCACCTGGCCAGATCCTTTTGTGCCAGAGGGGCCCCCAGGTGTGAAGGACAGGGCATCCCTGAGTGCCCCCAGCAGCAGGAAATGGCTCAGGTGAGGAGCCCTCTTCCAAGGGAGAATTTGCCATTGCAACTATTTCCTCTATTCCTCCACAGCACCCAGTCCCATTTGAAGGTGATTATCAAATTCACTCTGGCCAGGGTGCCTTCTCTGGGGTTTGTACTCTGGGACTCAGAGTGCAGCCCCCAAATGCTGCCCCTGCTGTGACAGAGCACAGGAGCACCAGGGCCACTGGAGATGTCACCTGCAGTTATTTCCAGTGATGGAGAACAGCTCCAAACACCTTCTGCACATTCTTATGGCTCTGAGCAAGGCTCATCCCAGTTCAGGGCTGTTGGCCTGGAAGGGTTTTCCAGGTTGGTGCCTTTAGTGAGGTCCCAGCAAGGTGGGTGTGGGAGCTGGATGGGCTCTTGGCATGAGGGCTCCTGCTGTGGGAATGGGATCAGCCCAATCCTCGGGCTGGGGTTTTACATCGGGCGACAAAACACTGAGAGCTGGGGACAATTTCTCCCTGCACACGAGCATTTTGGCAGCCTAGAGCAGCACATCCATCTGGGGACCCCTGTACAAAGTGCCTGGGCTGTGAAGGAGGTGTCCAAGCATCCAGGGATCTTCAGTGCTGGGACATCCTTGGGCTTTGAGAACACACCAGGAGGGAAAAGGCTTTTAGGCAGTGGCTGAGGCAGCAGTTTCATCCTGGAGGGGAAGTTTTGTCATTGAGCTTGGATAAGGAAATCAAAATCAGCAGTGGTTCCCAGGCTGTGTCTGGGCACAGGGTGGGCGCCAGCTTTTGATGCTGCTCTAGCAGCAAGGGCTGGGAAGCAGCAAAGCCTTGCTCAGAAAGTTGTTAACCACAGTGCTTTTCTCACCAGAGACTCAGGGGTCTGGCACCCATGGCAATATCAGCAGTAAATTGAGCAGCTCCAAAGGGAAAACACTGAACTGATTTGTAAATGATTTTTCTCAATAGCATCCAGGTGTTAAACTCACCTGACAGAGGAGAAAACAGAGCTACAAAGGAGTTAAATGTTATGCCTCAAGTTCTAGAGCAGGCAGAGAACAGTGACAAAGTCAAATGTGTATTCACAAGGTCGCAGGCATGGGTGGATGTAAGAAGTATTTTTAAAAATCCAGTTTTCACAACCTCCTTGCCATTAAAGTTTAAGTGGTATTAATCTCCAGTAAATTCAGCAAAGCCATTCAATCCAGCATCTCTTTTATGTGGTATCTCTTATTTTTAATTTGTTTCACAGGTTCTGTGGTACTTAGCAACAGCAGGGAAATAAACCCATTGGAAACAGACAATTAACCAAGGGCACTGGGGCAGGGAAACAGAATTGTTCAAGGAACAGCTCGTGGAGATGCTGCCCTGGGGATGAGATTAAGGAAGGGATGCTGCTGGGGACTGAAATGCCATTCCTTCATGGACATTTGGTTACATCCCTGGGAAAGACATCCAGCTTTCTCCATCCCCCTGGCAGTGAAGGGGAGCTGGAAGCGTGGCTCTTGCGGCTCCTGCCTTGCACCAAGGTGTCCCACAGGAATGTGGGATTCCCCTTTGCAGATGTGCTCTGTGTGTGACACCAGATTTGGGGCTTTTGCCATCAGGCTCCTGCCTGGGCAGTGCCTCCCCTGCCTGCCCTGGCCTCGGGCACTCAGCCCTTCCTGCAGAAATCCAGGGCTGAGGTCACTAACAAAGCAAACCCTGCTCCATGGAATGCATCCTGCATCCTGCCTGGAGGAGCTGGGATGGGGTAAGGAAGGGGTGAGATGGAGGCACCACGTGCTTGGGGTTGCGGCTGATGTGAGAAACAACTGCTCACTTTTAAAATTGTAAAGGTTTATTAAACCTTAACAAAAAAAATACAACAAAAGAGCTAAATAAGGAAAAATTTCAGCGCTGGGAGCCCCCATGAATATCAGCCATGTGCTCATCTTCAAAATGGATGCTCCACCTTTTATACCCTTAGCCCCTCCTCGAGTCCTGTCAGTGACTCCTTCCTTGCCATCCAGGGGTGCAGATCACTTTTTTACACCTTGATTTGGGGTCAGCTGTTGCCATGGTAACAACCCAACCCTCCCAAATGCCCTGAGTACCAAGGCCATCCCATGATAGCAGTGCAAGGGGGAGGACACACTGCAGTAACACAACTGTACATCTACAAACCTTCTCTTAACACACACGTAATGTTCAGCCCTTCATTGTGAGAGCCACCATCTCATTACCCGTCTGTATCCCTGAGGAGCCCGTGGGGAGAAGGCTGGGAGGGCCAGGGCCAGGCAGGAGGCTCTCCTCATGCTCACCCTCTCCTGGTGTGGCCCAGCCCTGTCTGAGGACAGGGTGGGATGAGGCTGAGGGACACAATGGCAGGTGGGGCAGGGCCAGCTGGCTCTGGGGCTCTGCTCTGCTCTGCTCTGCCTGAGCCCATTTCCCTGTGCAGGGATTCTCTTGTCCCGCTGCAATCCCATTTCAGGGAAGGGGCTGACTGCAGCTCCAGGCTCTGCCTGCCCCTCCAGGCACCCCAGGGACAGGCCAGGCTCCACAGGCCTCTTCCCAAGGGAGTGGGTGCTCCAGAAGGCAAGTGTCACTGGAACCAGGTCTGCTGCTTTCCGGTGACTTTTTACTTCCTCCAGTTCCCCTCCTCCTCCATCCCTCTGAGGGAGCAGAGGTTTCCTCCGTGGCTTTGAGGAGGGGTGGCTGCAGGTGCCCTGAGAACAGAATGTCCCCTGGGGGTGGTGGCAGCCCCAGGGTGGCCTGGGGACACCCAGCAGGGATGCTGCCCCTCAGCAGCCCACAGCTGTCCTGCAGTGGGCTGGGCTGGTCAGGGAGAGTCAGAGCTGGAGGCTCTGTGCTAGCATCCCTGACTGCCACAGCTGCAGTGGGCCAGAGGCTTTGGATGGGTTCTGTCCCACTGGGATCTGCCCTGGGGCAGGCTCTGCCTGTCCCTGTTTCATGACCAGAGGGGTCAATCCTTAATGCCCTGTCCTTGTATTAAATTTCCACACAAACATGCACTTGTTTAAACCTGTGTTACTCATCGCAGACTTTAATATTTTTTAATTTATTCTCTGAGCACAGAGGGGACAGCACTGAGTTGTTTCTTTTGCAGGCAGCTCCTTAATCTTGCCTCTGGCCAAGAGAAAATACAGTGTTTTATCACAGAGTGCCACATGAAAATAAAGGTGGTGTTCTTCCCTTCCCTGCTGTCATCAGGGAAATCATTGACAGGCCACTAATTAAAGCCACAGGCCTTAATTTGGTAACTTACCTGACATTTTCTGCATATTGGGAGTTGGTTGAATTTCAGCCCTGGAGCTCAGAGGGTCCCACAGTTCCCTGCTGAGATGCTGGATCCCACCAGTGAGCCCCAGCTGGGTGGTGGAGGTACAGAGAGGCAGCAGGAGTGGGAAATCCTAAAGTGGAAAATGGGATTGTTGCCATGAGCCCCCAGCTGAAGCCCCCTGGAGCACAGCTCCGGTGTCCCCAGCATGGGGAGGACCTGGAGCTGTGGGGACAAGGCCAGAGAAGGCCGTGACATTGCTAAGGGGACTGGAGCTCCTCCACTATGGAGACGGGCTGGGAAATTTGGGATTGTTCAGCCTAGGGAACAGGAGGTGGTTGGGGACCTCCCAGCACCTGGCAGGGTCTGGAGGGGACACAGGGAAGGCAGAGAGGGACCCTGCACCAGGAACTGGAGGGACAGGACAAGGAGAACGGGGTCAAACTGCCCAGGGTTAGATGGGATAGGAATTGTTCCCTGTGAGGGTGGGCAGGCCCTGGCACAGGTTATTCCATGGATTTCCCATCCCTGGCAGTGCCCAAGGCCACGCTGGACAGGGCTTGGAGCAAGCTGGGTAGGTGGAAGGTGTCCCTGCTGGGTGGAACTGGATGAGTTTTAACCCATTCCATGATTCCATCCATGATTGTAAGGTGTGTGACTTCATTGTGTTGAAATAGGAATGGCAAGGTTGGGAGAGGGACAAAGAAATTCCTTCTAGGCAGGAGCAGGACTGCCCCAAATGCTGCCTTTTGGTGAGGAAGGTGAGCAACTCCATGATCCAAGTTTATTAGAACCAGCAGCAGCTTAACAGGAATTGGACACCCTGGAAGTTCTTCCAGTCTGTTCTCAGCCTCTTGCAGCCAATGGTAAATGCACTAATTATTTTTTTAATATCTTTTTTCTACATATTTTATAACCTGCTCTTTAGTGTAAAATTGGAAGCCAAATCCAATTGTGGGAGAAAATTAATTTCATTGAATTGAAGGGGCAATCTCCTTGAGACTTTTTAATCATTAGATGATAACTATGAGCTAAAGAAAGGCAGACCATTAAAGTAACTTAATAGAGCAGGATAAACGTTTTTCCTTGTATCTCCTTCATCTTTATTTAGAGATCCACAAGAAGGATATTTCATAAAAGCTGCTTTTCTTGACCTTTCTTCACTTGTTCTATAGAAGCACCAAGCAAAAGAATGGCAAGGAAGTAACACTGTGGAGTTCTCGATACAAACCCAATAATTCTGTTCAGCATCTCTGCTCTTCCTTCCTACCAAATTCTGCTTTTACTTTCTCATTAAAGGGAGAATAGCTATCAGACAACTAAAAATGCATTCGGCTGAGCTGGGTGATTTTTAAAAACAAGCTGTGTAAATGCTTTTAATTAAGGGGCAGAGGAACAAGAGGCTTTATCAGCTCTTTGTCTGCAGGCCATTATTTCGTTGGGGATGAGCAATCCATTATTGTCAGCGGCCACCTTTTTGAGGGATTTACTCCCAAATCAAATGGTGTTTTTATTTAAATTGTTGAGTGCTGCTTGATTCCTCATTTATTTAATGTGGAGGCATTGTTACGGAGGAGAATGGAGCACTTAATTTGGATTGCTGGAGGGAGCAGGAGCGGTGCCTCGGGAGCTGCCTGGGTTCCTGGGCTGGAACAGGACGTGCAGCAGAGTGGGGAGAGGGAAAACAAAGGTGAAGTTGCTAAATCCCAGTTAAGCTATTTCCAAGAGAATTTTGGGAAGGATTGATGGCTCTGTGCTTTATAAAGTGAACTCATGTTGTGAAGTCTCAGGAAAAAAATCCCTCCCTGGGAGGGTGGGCAGGCCCTGGCACAGGGTGCCCCGAGCAGCTGGGGCTGCCCCTGGATCCCTGGCAGTGCCCAAGGCCAGGCTGGACACTGGGGCTGGAGCAGCCTGGAACAGTGGAAGGTGTCCCTGCTATGGCAGGGGTGGCACTGGGTGGAATTTAAGGTCCCTTCCCACCCAACCCATCCCATGATTTCTAAATAACAATGAAAGAAGCTCTCAGGGTACAGCTCCTGTTCAAGGCTCCTGAGCTGTTTCCCGCCCACAAAACCTCATTTACCACAGTTCCCACTGATCCACATTATTGGGTCCAAAACGCAGTTTCCTTTGTCTGAAACTTTCTCCTGGATTCTTTTTCTAGCTTTTACCTCTTCTCTGAGTGCCTCTAACAGTTTTTGACAGAAGTCAGAGGTTTCCACACCTGTTCCCAATGGAGGAGATGAACTGGGTTGTTCATACCCTGGATAAAACCAGAGCAATTTTCCCTTCTCTTAAATTCCAGGAGGTAATCTAGGATAATGGAACTATTAGATTTGGCATCTGTAAGGTGGTTATCATTTCAGAAGGAATTGTTTCTGTTAATGGCAGTTAACTTGCTACAAATAAAGCAAGAGAATTGAAATCTTAAGTACCAGAGTGGCAGCAAACCATGAAACATTATCCTGCTCCATGGAAGGAAGGCTGAGCCAGCTGTCAGGGAAGAAATCTATTGGAAAAACCCTCTGATGGATTCCAATTGGAACTAATTTAACATGGCAGCAGCATCCAGCTCTTCTACTGTCTATTAGAAATATTACAATGTCTATAAATAATAATATTAAAGTGGGCAAAAGCTTTCATCCAAGGAACTTTTCATGAGGATGAGTTTGGTGGCTGTTGGTGGAGCTGAGTTGTGAAATCCTTGGAATTCCTGAGCTACCCTGGGCACCCCAGGAGCTCCTCTGGCAGATTTGGCACCGTGTGAGGTGTGGCCAGCCTGGGGGCTGGGCCGTGCTGTCTGTGACTCAGGTCTGGCGGAATTCAGGGCTGTCTCCACCTCTGCAGGCCAAACCTGCTCAGTCCAGCCTTGGACATGCTCCATGGCATGGACAGGGCTGGAATGGGCTTTGGCCGGGATTTGGGGGCTGCTGTTACCACACAGGATCCTGTCACCCCATTCCTGCCTCGAGAGCAGCTTCCCTCTGGAGAGCAGGCATTCCTGAGGGCTGTGGGATTTCCATGGGCTCACAAAGGTGATGATGGGCATCCCATCCCCCTGTTCAGAGCTCGGGGCTCAGGGTGGGCAGGGGAGTCCTAGAGCTACCAAAAAATCAACCTCTGGCAGGACCTTGTGTTGGGGTGTTGGGGGTCTTCATGGCCAACACCTCACTGTAAAATTCACTGGCACCTCCCTGCTGGACTGAGTGAGTCCCTGGGTTTTTCCTTTACAGCACAGATTCAAAGAGCAGCAGTCAAATGGGAGAATGCTTTTTCTATTTCTGTTCCAGCACAGGGAATGTCCCAGGGGCAAACTGTGCACACACCATGGCGGCAGCAGCAGCAGCTGAGAGTGTCCCCGAGCAGCACGAGCAGAACCACGTGGGACTGTGCAGTGCTGGGCTCTGGGCAAAGTGCAGTTTTATGAAGAGGGTCAGAAGGGCTAAGCACTCAAAAAATCCCCTGAAATGTGATCTCAGAGTGTGTGAATCAGAACTGCATCCTCATCTCAGGGCAGCTGGAGCAGCTGGAGAGCTGGTCCAGGGGTTTGTGAGTAATGAGGGTCATTAGTAAACACAACCATCTATAATGTCCTTAAAATTGCACAGTTATGACAAATTAACTCCTGGCACTGTGATTTTCCTCCCTCCTTATGCTATTCCACTGATGCTCCCAGTTTTCTGGGTTATTTCCCTGCCCAGCCCTGTCCCTGGCTTCCCCTGCAGTATGAGCTGCGAGCTCTGAGCTGGAGGGCACGAGGTGCAGGATGGATGTGGCAACTTGATCTCTAACCCAGAGCCCTGCTGATACTGGGGGAACTGAGAAATTACTTTACACATGCTTCTCCCAACAGTTTTTAAAGGATTTTCATCTACAAATTTGCAGTGAGCTTGCTGCTGGTGGCCATGGCTCCTTTGTGATTCCAGCTGGAAACGCTCTGGCCTTGAATACCCTAAAAATACCTATGCTAAAGTCTACTCCATTCCAGACATGCTGGAAGTAAGAGAAGGGAAAGGCCATTCTTGTATTTCCTTCATTTATGGCAGAGTTGTGCCCTTGCCCACAGACAAGGTATTTCCAGTAAAGCACAGCCTGAGAGCTCCTCCATAACTGTCTGGTTTTGAACAGACAGGTGTCTGCTAAGGAAGGCAGGAGCCTCCCCTGAAATGGAAAATGTAAACCCCCTCCCTCTGAATTATTCTGAAATTAAGGGGCTCTCAGAAAAAGATATGGGAGTAGGAATAACAGTTCTTTACTAGGAAAACTAAAAATACAAATTCAATAGTACAAAAAAAGAAATAAAACCACTGCCAGAGTCAGAATCAGACCTGACCCCCTGTGTGTCAGGGTGGTGGCACAGTCCCATCCCATGGGGGCTCAGCCCTCCTGCAGTGCCAGCTGTGCTTCTGCTGGAGCAGGGATCCTGCACAAGGCTGGAGTTTTCCTCTGAAGCTCCAGGGCTGCTGTGGATGGGCCTGCTCTCCCTCTGGGAATGCAGGGCAGGAGAAAGCTGCTCCTCTGGGAATGCAGTGGACAAAGGCTGCTGTGCTGTTCCAGGCTCAGATTGTATCCAGGTAGGAATGCTTGGCTCCTGCCCTGGCCGGAGCATCTCCCCATGGGATGCTGGAATTTGATCAGCCATGCAGGGACACTCACTGGCCATGAACAGTAGAGATCTCCTGGAGGGAGGATTGGCTGTGGGAGAGATAAAGAAAACTGCCCCATGGACAGCAGAGAACTGCCCAGCTCTGACAGATGGCAATAGAATTCACACCCCATTTCTAACCTAAGACAAAGGGAAAGGCCATTATTATTTTCCTTCATTTATGGCAGAGCTGTGCCCTTGCCCACAGTCACCATGAGGTATTTCCAGTAAAGCAAGGCCTGAGAGCTCCTCCATAAAAACTCCAGGAAAACCTTCCTCCAGTCTGTACAGTCTGAAATGAGCTCAGATTTTGGACCATTTATTGCAGTGGTAAAACAATGTCCTCAAAGGCACATAGCCATGAAATCTTTGGGATGAGCAGAGGTGGGAGGCAGCTGAGCCTGGCAGCTGAGCAGCAATGAGCCTGTGGGGCAGCAGGGATGGGGCAGTGTCCCTAAATGTCACCCCTGTGCTTCTCTCCGTGCAGGACCCCGGCCATGATCGGCTGCTCCTTCGTGGTCAACAGGAAGTTCTTCGGGGAGATTGGGCTGCTGGACCCCGGCATGGACGTGTACGGAGGGGAGAACATCGAGCTGGGCATCAAGGTTGGTGCCACTGGGTAGCAAAATGTCACCCCACAGTGTTCTCAGGAGCCCAGAGTGTCACTGAGTTGATCCTTCAGGGGAGCTGGGAGGTGCTGGCATTCACAGCATTTTAATTCACTTTACGGGAGAAAAATGACTCGGTTTTGGGGATGAGTTTAATTTTTTTCCTTGGATTCCAATCTGTGTGACCTGATGCAAAAAGCTGCTGGAATGAAATGGCATTTCCAGCTTGAACCTGGCTGTTTTGTCACTGTGTTGTTGGAAGTTACAGGGATCTTTAATAGCAGGAAAAACACAGTTGGGTGAACAGTGTTTGGAGGTGTTGGGGCTCCTCTGAGTGTCTCAAGAAGACACAAAGTCTGCAAATATTCTCCAGGCATTTAGCATCTGCAAATAAAACGTGTTCACAGCCACAAAAGCAGCTTTGAACAGTAAAACTCTACAAGGCAGGATTTCAGAGCTGCCTCAGTGCCTCCCCCCTGACAACATCCCTTGATTACTGTGTACAGTATTAGATCTGGCTTAGTGATTCAAGTGTTTACACACACTGAAGTGATTCATAAGTGATGAATTCCATGTTCAGAGTAACCTGGGATGGCAGAGTCTGTGGAGATTCTTCCAAGCATGGTTTGGAGTACACTTGTGCATTAATGAGCTGATAGGGGGAGGCTGGAGACTTCTAACTGGAAAATTGCATTGATTGTGCTGTTGTAAAAATGAAAAATTATTGTTCAGCTCAGAGATTCACCAGAGAATATTTGCTTTGCTGGCAAGGCACAGGAAACTTAGGAAATCTGTTGTTTTTTGGCTATGGGGAGCAATAATCTCACTTAAACAAGGGAGTGGAAATTAAAGGCTTTCAATGTGCCACAGAGCTCCTCTCCTTGTGAAGTAATTACTGCTCATCCTGCAGTGGGGCTGCAGAGATCCCTCTCCAAACCCAGCTCCTCTCATGCCTCTCCTGGTTTGTTTGGATTTGGGATTTTTGGTCTCATTGTGGAGCTGCTGTTCTCACAGTAATTTCAGCTAATTTGCCTGGTTTGGGGGGATTTCATTGAAGATTGGCTTCTTAACTGGAAAAATTGGATGGATGTCTCAGAGAAAGTGCTGAGCATTTGTCCTCTTCTTGTTCATGTGCTGAATATTTCAGAAAGGCCAATAAACATCTTTGTGGGGGAAAAAACACCCTTGTCTTCCCCAAGTGATTTTCCCAAGCTTGAGTTTCCAAGCCATACATTTTCACACTCATGCTGCGTGTTCTGGTCAAGGTTTTTAAATTACTGGTGTATTTGAGAGCCAAAATACTTAGAAATCTCTCTTGTAAGACTGCACAGAAAGTAGAATTTTAAAGACTCTTGAGCTCCAAAAATCTCTTTGTGGGTGTTTTGCTGTTTTGCTTGATAAGTGGCTATCTGGAGTCTCAAAGGTAACGTGGGGGTTCCGTGGTCGTTTCAGTAATTCCTGGATGAAAGTAAATCCAGAAAGTGTTTCTTTTTGATGATGGTGCAAATTCCATCATCATTCTGAGAATTCTGGGGCACTTTTATATGTTTTATGGATATGATTGTCCCTCTCTGCTCTGCACTGCTGCAGCCTCACCTCAAATCCTGGCAGCAGTTTTGGCACCAAAATATCTGAAAAGTCTAAAGCCAGAACTGCCCAAAGAACAAAAACAAAGTAATAAATCCATTGAGGTTACAAGAAGGACATGGAAAATTTGAAGTGTTTCAGGCAAAGCACAGGCAAACCTGTTATGGGAAATTAAATTGAGGAATCTGAATAACAAATGGAAATAAAGAATTGAGGAGGTTGGGTTGGACTAACCTGGAAGGGCCAAAGCCGTGTACAAGAGTCCTGATTTATTAATGTGCTTCAGGGTGGGGGAATCCCATCCCTGAGGGGTTTAGCAGTGGGGATGTGGCACTGGGAGACATGGTGCTGGTGGCACTGGTGGCCTTGGCAGATCTGAGGGCACAGTTGAACTCAAAGATCTCAGAGAAACTTTCCACCTTAAAGAATTTCATGATTCTGTGAGTGCTGTAAAATGAACTGTACTGTGCCTGTTGTGGGGAAATATCTGAGCCTTGTGTTTCTTTCAGCTGCTGAGTTCAGAGAGCAAAATGAGAAAAGTCCTGCAGGAGCCTCTTAAACCCCCCTAAAAGCCCAAACCCAGCTCTGTTAGAGCCATTCTGGGGTGGCCCTGGGCTCCTGTGTGCCACTCTGGGATTCCACAATTCCATTCCCTCATCCTGGGGTGCCCTGGGTGCTGTCCCCTTCTGACCCAGCTCAGCTCCTGCTCTCTCTGAACAAGCTTTGGGCCAGCTCTTTAACCCTTTCCTGTTCTGGAGGAGTTTCTGCTCTGATTTCATCTACCTGGTGCCCAGCTCTCATGGTTTGAAAGTGCTGCTGCTGCTGTGGGTCTCTGGCAGCTCCAAGTGGGAATTTTGGCACAGAGCCTTCATTCCCCATCCCTGCTCCTTCTGCTGGAAAGTTTTCATTTCTTTTGGAGCTGTTTGTGGCCCTGGGTTTCAGTGAGTGTGACTAAGTGGGGAGGCTGCCTGTGCTCTTGTGCTCTGCAGGGAGGCTTAATGGCTTTTCATGGTTAGTCACAGACATTCCCTAAAGATGCTCCATAAAATTGTGTGGATCTGCTGGAATGAAGATGCCAAAGTCTGTGCCATGGCTGCTGCCATGCTTTCAAAGTCTGGGATGGGCTGCAAGGTTGTTTTCAGCGTATTTTGTGCTTGTGTCATGCATTGCTAATTAAAGTTATTTGAGTTGTCTTTTCGAGATTAATTTAATCAATAGGGATATTATTACTACTTTGATGGTATCATTTGTACAAATTGTCACTTGAAGAAAGCAATTAACTGAGAATGCTTATTAGCTGATCCATCCCACACCTTATTTGTGCTGTAGGAATCGATTATTGGATTCATTAAGTCAAGCACAATTCAGGGATCCCTTTGAGGTTTAACCACTGACTTGAGCTGCTTTTACTGCTGCTGTTAAATTGGCTGAGGGTCGGCCTGGAGCCTTAAAAGTATTTCCAGAAGAAAAGCATGGCATCTCCTCTTAATATCCCAGACTTTTTTCCCCCAGATTTGTCCTCTAAATCCAGCAAGGCAGATCACTGGTGCTGCTAAGCCAGAGGATTTATGTGCACAGAGCACATGGAGTGGCATTCCCATGGTATGGGAATCATGGAATCATGGAATGGTTGGGTTGGGAGGGATGTTAAAAACCATCTCGTTCCACCCCTGCCATGGCAGGGACACCTCCCACTGAGCCTGGCTCCATGTCCTTCCTGTGCTGGGACCCCAGAGCTGCACTCCCTCCTGCAGGGAATGAAACTCTGGGCTCACCTACCAAGGAAAGAAATGGTGGAGTTAGAGCAAAATGTGGAAAAAGTGACAAGGAAACCACTAAAACCTGGAGATATTGTCTTTATCAGCCATGGGAGCTGCATCTGGCACTACTCTGTGGGATGGGGCTGTGTGGGGTTGGATCAGCTCTCCTTCCATCTCCAGGCACAAGGAGCATGGAGCAGCTACTCCAGACCTGCTGATGCCTTGCAGGACCTTGGGGACTCCTGCAGTTCAGCAAATATTAAAAAAAAAAAACCAAACCAAAAAACATTAAGAGAGGTTGAAACAATCAAACAAAAAACCCCACAACCCAAATTTGCCAGCAATATAAACTCAAGACCAGTGTTTTATAAGTATTTTGTCTGTCACACACCAAAATCCAGTTAGAAATTAGGGCTTAAGGATGTTTCCAAATAAAAATCAAGTTAATTTGGAGAGAAATAAGACTAGGGTAGGACTGACCTTGGAAAAGCTCTTAGAAATACTGATATATACAGGAATACACAACCTCCATCTGTTTATTTGTACCTGCACCCCTGGAAGAGGAGATTTTGCTCTTCAGAGTGATTATGGTGTGGTGGGAAGAAATATTTCCACCCCTGAACAATATCCAATCACTGCCTGTATTTATTTGAAGAGCAGGAATCAGCACAAGTGTGAGCTCAGCTCTGAGCTTTGGCATTTGAGCTGTCAGCTCAGGATTTACAGGGGTGCTCGAGGGTGCTTTAGCTGGAGCTCTGCTCTCGTGTTCTAAAGTGATAAAATGCTTTTCATCCCAACCTCTTGCATGGAGCTGGAGCTGTGTTTGGATTGTTTTGAGCAGGAGGTCCTGGGGTTGTGGCTGACCCTCCTGGGGAAGAGGTGGCACGAGGCTCCTGGCTCACTTCCCTCCTGAGAGCAAAGGGTTTGTCATCCTTGCTGTCTGCTGGCAGATGGGACAGCTAGAGCAGGGAGGAAGGACTGATTTTCAGCCCAGCTGATTCTCCTGTTGTCCCTGACAAGTTGATTTTTATGCTGGGAAGACTCTGATCATCTTTGCTGGGAAATGTGATGGCTCTGCCCGTGCAATAACTGTGTGAGAGTCACTGGTGGGTGAAGAAATCCATTTCAGGACTCAGCCATGCCTTGTTGTCACTTGAAACTCTGGCAGGTGTCAGCTTTTTACTGATTGTCGTGGGACTGGAGCCTCTGGCAGGTGGTGGTTGGGATTTGTCAGGGGTTGGTTTAACACTGGGCCAGGTCAGAGCCTTTCCAGGGGCCTGGATGGTAAAATCCAGATGTGGAGAGCAGGAACAGCAGCCCTGGGCCTGTTGGGCTGTGGAGCCAGGACAAGGGGCTGGGCAGGTTTATGGATCTGGCAGAGTTTGCTTTCTTTGTGCCCTTCAGCAGTGGGTTTCAGAAACCCTGAGGGAGCTCCTGCTGTGCTCACCTGTGCTCTGACTGCTCCTCCCCAGCAGCACTCTCCCAGGTTGCTCTTTCTGCTGCATTTTGGTGAGGTCTGAACTTCCCCTGCTGTAGGATTTGGCTCTCACTGACTCTGTCCACTGAGGCTGCTCCAGGGACTCCTTGGACAGGTGCTCCCAGCCCAGCTGGGGACACCAAAGACACCTCCAGTGTCCCCAGGACAGCTGGGTTTTGGTTTTCCATCCCACGCTCTTTTTCTTGGGCATGACTTCCATCACTTGAACTTCTCCTGGGCTTCCAGCTCTCCATCCTCTGTGGGCCAAGAGGTGGCAAAGGAGGCACCTGAGTCTGCATTTTCCCCCTTCCACTGAGTGCCACGTGTTCCTGGGACACCTCCAGGGATGGGGACTCCAAACCCCTCTGGGCAGTTCCAGGGCCTGACAGCCCTTTCCAGGGAGAAATTCCTCCTGGTGTCAAGGCTGGTGCAGCTTGAGGCTGTGTTCCTTGTTCCCTGGGGTGCTCAGGAACCCCTTCAACTGCATCCCCAGGGATCCCTCAGTGCTGCCCCATCCAGGACTTGTCCCCAGCCACTCCTTGCTGCTGTGGGGAGGATTCAGGGACTTCCCTGCAGCAGGAGCTGCCATGGGGGGTGCCAGCAGGGAAATAAATCAATCTTTTGAATTCCTTCTTGCCAGCATCCTGCAAGGCACACTGCTCCCCTTCTTTCTTGGCCCTCATTACAGTGGGGATGATGCATGAGCTGAGCAGCCCTGGCTCCCCCAGTGCCTGGAGGCTGCAATTTGGTCAGGAATTGCTGAGCTGCAGCAGTTAGGCCCTCTGGAAGCTGTTTTATAGCAGCTCTCCCTGGAGAACAACTGTCCTCCAAAGTACTCCTGGGTGCCTGGAACAAGCACTGAAATCTGCCCTCCCTCTTCCCTGGGCAAGGTGAGCATCAGCACATTTGTTCTGTGCGTGTGCTGCAGTGTCTGGGATATAAATTACCCCATAAACCAGGAAAATCAGCCTTGTCTCTCCCTAAAATCCAACTCCCAGCAAAACTGAACTTTGTCTTCTGACAAAAAAACACTCCTGGGAAATGCCAAGGAAAATGTGACACCAAGAAATGAGGCTCATCACGAACTGAGGTGAGGAATGAGGAGTTTTTTCATCCCATTGTTTTCCTAAAGCCTTTGGAAAGTTTCCTGCCTGTCATGACTGCAAAGCAAGGGGATTTTTTTACTTTGTATCTGTCCTTTCTTAGGAGCAGACTCACTTATTATGCACCTGCTGGGGCTGTGGGACACACAGGTCCCTTCCCAACTCAGCCAGAGCCACGAAGTTGATTTTTTCCCTCTTCTGGAGTCTGGTGGCTCAGGCAAGGCGGGAGAAGCCCTGTCTCACTGAGTGTTGCCTTTTTCCAGGGATAAGGCTCTCTGTTCATTGACTACAGATTTCCCCTAAACTCAAGGATTATTCCTGGTAAGATGTAATCAATGCTGTTGCACTCCTGTGATTTTCAACCCAAACCTCGGAGTTAAAAATCCCAAGCAGCTTTTAGTGTGTTTGGGATCTCTGTGAGGCTTTGCTGTTGTCCTCCCTCAAGGACTTTGAGGTCAAACCTGTTCCTTTTTACAAACAACCCCCTGTTTCGAGGCTCTCAGAGCTGGTTAAGCTGCATTTCCTTCTCATCTGAAGTCCTCCTGGACAGGGAATGCAGCTGGAAGGCAGCTGACAGCCTGATGGGATGGCAGGGAGCAGACTGACAGCACATCCCTGCCCACCTCCACGCCAGCCCTGCAGAGTCAGCAGGAAATGGCAATGACAATGACAGAGTTTGTGACCCAGCCTTGTCCCAGCCCTGGAGGAGGCAGCTGCACTCCCAGGTTCAGGGAGACCTTTCTGCCTCCTCCTCCTCCCCCATCCCATGTGCCTGCAGCACCCAGGATCTCCTCCTGGATGCCCCTTGGACACCCAAATCCCTTGGATACCCTAGTCCTTGCTTTTGGGATCCCTGCAGAGCCCCATGTTTGGTGTCAGGGCCAGGCTGGATGGGTGCTGCCCTTCCCAGCCCCCCAAAATCCCCGTGTTTGTGGCAGTCCCTGCTCCTTCCCCTGTGGTGGGGCTGGGCCCTGTCATTGTCACTGCTAGAAATGAAGGGATGGGACTGTTTTGGGCTAAGAACAGTCTATTGCTCAGACAAACATCAGTCTCAGATGCTGTGAGATTTTAGAGGAGCAAGCACTCAGCCATAGCTCAGAGCAGTCACAAGTTCTTTGTCACAAGGCAATATAGAACTTTCTAACCCAGTAGGGTTTATTTTGCTTTTCTAACCTATCACCTTTACTCACTTCTGCTGCACTGTGGGTACTTTTGTCCAATGGCTTCTCTCATGTGCACACAGATTATAACATTCCATTATAACCTCTAAACTCCTAGCTACTCTACACAACCACACTCCTGCATTATAAACCCTTCACCATCTCATCAATGCAGTTTCT
Organism: Pyrgilauda ruficollis; assembly: GCF_017590135.1. Classification (NCBI taxonomy): domain Eukaryota; kingdom Metazoa; phylum Chordata; class Aves; order Passeriformes; family Passeridae; genus Pyrgilauda; species Pyrgilauda ruficollis. The sequence continues at coordinate 1,077,355 of NW_024528710.1, read as the reverse complement.
CACTTACTTATGGTGATGCCTTGTGGAGGCTGACCTAGAACAGAGACTAGACAGAGCTAAAGAATAAAGTAGGGATTTATTAAGAGGCCTCAAACAGATCCACCTTGGGCAGCACAACCCAAAATGGCCACAAAATGCATGACTGGTCACAGGGTCTCTCCCTTTTATAAGTTCTGCTCCATTTGTATATTGGAGTTAATTGTCCACTTACAGCTCCAGCCCATGCAGTCCCATCTTGTTTGTTTTTCTCTCTTCAGCCCACGTTGTTTGTGCTCTTGGGGCTGAGATTTGGATCATTGTCCTTGGTACCCAGCTAGAGAAGGAATTGTTTTGTCTCCCTGCTCTGTGCAGAGAGCTCACCATCCCCTAATATGAAGCCCAGAGCCACACACTAAAGCACAGAATGTGAATAATGTAAAAGCTAAAACCTGAGGCATCATTATCATATTCTAACTTACAACTATAAAACATAAATTTATGATTTTTCTGCCTAATGTCTGTACTGTATTTTTACATCAATCCAAGCTTGTCCCAAGGCTGCAGATCAAATCTTTCAGTGTATGTGAAGTTTCTGGTTTTCTGCTTCCCACCCTGCCCTCTGTCTGTCTCCAGCCCCACTTGTGCAGGGCAGGGCAGGGCAGGGATGGCAGCTCTGGCTGCAGGATCCTGCCTGGCTCCAGGGTTTTGGGAAAGGCTCTGGAGGATCCCTGGGGGCTCATGCCCTGTCCAGCCCGTGGCTCCCTCTGACCCAGACAAACCCTGGGGCTCCCCGTGCTTGCTGTGCCCTGTTCAGGTGGATTTGGTGGGCCTGAAACTCAGTTGGGGTAGGAATTGCAGCCCCTTCTGGGTGTAGGAAAGGTGTTGACATCCTTGGGCTCTGCCAGGATCCCAGCAGCTCTTTGGTCCTCTCAGATTCACTGGCTCCCTTGTCCCACAGCTTTCCCAGTAGTGGCAGACCTGTGGGACTGCTTCAGTGCAACAGGGAGGAGAAGATTCCCAGATTTTTCTCCTGGGAAGCTGAGAAGCCTCAGAGAAAAAAGAAGACAATAATTATCTGATTTGCTTCTCTTGTGTTTTGCTGCTTTGGAATGTGTTTGGAGATTGTTTACCCACAGGTGGTTGTTTCATTGGATTCTGGTGTGAATTGTTTTGACTTACTGCCCAAACAGTGCCAAGCTATGTCAGGACTCTGGAGGAGTCACGAGTTTCATTATTATCTCTTTAGCCTTCTGTAAGTATCCTTTCTGCATTCTTTAGTATTCTTTAATATAGTGCAGTTTAGTATTCTTTAATGTAATATAGTATCATAAAAGAATAAATTAGCCTTCTTCTCCATTAACATGGAGTCAGACTCATCATTCCTGCCTTCGTCTGGGAACCCCACAAATACAATACATGGCCCTGTGCATTTATCCCTGTCTGCAGTGTCCTTGTGGTCCCCAGGAGCTCTGGGGGCTCCTTCTGAGCAGCATTCCCAGTTGGAGCTCCTGGGAAGGGAATTCCCTCCCAGGAGGGAACTGTCTGCCTTCTCTGAGGTGATTTATTATTCACAGCCAGGCTCTTGGCTCAGAGATGATTTGATGGCTCTGATGCACCTCTGCCTAAGGCCTGAGAGGTGTTCAGCCTCTTTTATCCCTCTCCTGATGCCAGCCTTTCCTCGGGAGTCCCTCAGCAGGGAAGATGCTGCTTGACCTCCCCAGCAGCCTCCTCGTGCTGGAGCTCACCTCCAGCCCCCTCCTGTCTCACATTCCAGAAGGATTCAGTGGTGATTCAGCCTTCCCTGGATTTGGCTAAAAGCTCTGCCACTGAGGCACTGATGCCATGGAACTGAGGGATCTCTTGGGGTTGTTCTGCTCAAGGATTGGAGCAGCATTTCCTGCCTCTGTTAGAAGCTGCTGGTGCAGGAAGCAGAACAGAAAATGAAATGAAATTCCAGCTCTGACTGCCCAGGCTGGGATCCAGCAGAGCACTTAACTTCCAGCTGCCTTCCAGCCCTTTTCATTTTGGTGGTACTGTTCCACCTGCTTAAGTGCAGTTCTGGATCAAGGCCTCTGAGCTTGAGCCATAAGGGTTAATATTTCCAGAATTAAATTTTCCCCTGAAGAAGTTGTTGTTCTTCATCCCTGCCCCTCCAAACAGCTTCCATTTGATGAGCTAATTAACTCATCTGGCTCTAAAATACAAGTCCATTCTTCTTGGCTTTTGTCATGTGTCGTCACCTTCTCAGGAGTTATTATGTCTTATTTACACAGAAAATACAGAAGGAGGGAAGTGAACCTGTTCAGTGCTTGAATTTACACCCAAAGCCTCAGTACCAGACCCATTATTTCATATTCATCTACAGACACAAAATATGTGTTAATTAACCAAAGTGCTGCTAGTGGGCATATGCAAATGAAGTTACATCAATCAGGGAAGGATCACCTTTTTTTTTTTTTTATTTCTTCCTTTATTAAGAAATACAGTTTTGTGCTGACTGCTGTTCCTTAATATCAGATCTGTGCCTTGAAGCTCAGCCTGCAAAGAGCCTCAGAATCTCCCAGCACTGCAGAACCCACTGGAAATTATGCAGCTGATAATGAAGAATTCCTGTGTAATCCCAGGGAGGACAGAACTGTCTGGATCTGCCTCAGGCACAGAGAACCCCAGTTTATTTTTCTAGGAGGTGTTTCATTCTGTCAAAGCAGCAGAATTAAACTGAGAAAGACAATTAGGCATAAATTCACATTTGGACTAAATATATTGAAATTAAGATGGAAAATGAGAGTTTTGAGTCTGCAGCTCTGCTTTTCCAAGGCACAGGGTGAGCCCCAGGGTCTGCCCTGGAGGTGGGACAGGTGCTCAGCAGGGGATCTTTGGGCTGTGTCCCTTCCCTGCTCCCTGGGTGCCTCTGCCAGGGGCACTGGGGGTGCTCCTGGCAATTCCTCAGCTTGGAAATTCCACAGGTCTGTGACCAGCCCTTTGCACAGCCCTGTCCTGCACATCTCCCAGGCCAGGGAGGGGCTCCTGTCTGCAGGAGGAGCTTTGGCAATGAGCAGGCTCAGGGCTGAGCTCATCCAGCATCTCCTTTATCTGATTGCACCTTTGGCATCATTCATGCTGATTGTTTCCTTCCCAAAGGAAATACTGGATATTAACTGATGAGCCAGGACTGGGGGAAGGTGCTGGAGCCTTTCTATGTTTAAGAAAAGCTGGCAAAGACATTGTAAATGATGAAGAAACGTCTTGCTCTCTGGTCTTTTCTATCCTCAGATGTTGATCCCCCCACCAAACTGTTGATTTTCACCTTTCAGGTGGCACAGGAGGGTTCCCAGTGTGAACCCCAGCTGCTCTGGGTCCCTCCTGTGCCTTCCCATTTTGTTCCTGGAGCTCTGGACAGAGGGAATTGATGCAAATCCCGGGGCTGAACCATCCCGCTGTGAAATCTGTGCTGTCAGGACACATTTTCCTCTTTCCAGTCCCCTCCAGTCAGTGGGAGCTCCAGAGAGTGAACCCAAACCCACACTTGGGGCTCAGCTGTCACCCCCCATCAGGTTGGATTTGGTCAGCTCTGCAGCTGTAGTGCTGCAAACAAACACAAAGTTTGCACCTGGAAGTTCAATGCTCCTCCCCTCCTTCCTGGGATTTTGGGTTTAAATCCATCTAAATGTACAGAATTACATCTGGTTTCTATTTAGCATTTTGGCTTTGGCTTTGGCCATTTTCTGTGGGTCTCCAACAAGCTCATGTTCCTTGTTGGATTATTCCAGGATTAGGAACCTGGCCTTTGGCTGTGAACATTGAAACCCAGCATTCCTGTGGCTTTGGTTTGTGCTCAGCCAGTTCCAGATCCTGTAGCCTCTCACCAGCCTGGTGAACTCAGATTTTGGCAGGAATGGTTTTCTCCTTATCTGTGCTTGTTGCAGAGGGTGCTCAGAGGTGGGGAGTCACAGGAGATGTTCCTGCTTTAATGGCCAGCACAGATGTCTTCATTCCACACTTGAAAAAAGCAGAGCTAGAAAAAAATGTAGTTTCCTCCTGTTCCCAGCAGCTCCTGCCTCTGACAAAGCCCCTGTGCCAGCCAGGCTCCTTCAGCCACAGCCAAATCCCATCAGAGCAGGGGATCACTTTTCCATGTGTGAGAAAGAGCTTCTCACTTTTCATAGTTTAGGAAAGTTTATTAAACCTTATCAAAAATATAACAGAAGACTCAATAAAGAAAAAAAGCTACAACACCGGGAGCAAAATATTTCCCTGCCATGTGCTCAGCCCCCTCACAATGGAGGTTTTTCCCCTTTTAACCCTTTAACCCCTCCTAAAGGTCAACACCTTCTTCAGTGTCCAGTGGTGGAGATTTCTGCCTCAAATCCTGACTGGAGGTCAGATGTCACCACAGTGACAGGCCAGCCCTCCCAGATGTCCCAACTCCAGCTGTCCCTTGATAACCACGCAAGGGGGTAAAACATGACTATAAATCTATAAAACTTTTCTTAACCTACAGACATGATATTTGTTAATTGTGAGAGTCAATCATCTCATCACTCATCTATCACACATGGCTTTGCTAAAGACTCTCCCAGCTTCTCCCTGAGCCCCTGGGCTGCACCTCTTGGCCAAGGGTTCATGTCTTGGGCTGCCTGGGGCTGCATCTCCACCTGCTTCTGAGGCCATGGGGCAAAAGGTTCAGAAAGCAGACCCAGGCCCCTGTGGCTCAGGATGTGTGCATGGCAGGAGCAGCAGGAGCAGCACCAGACCCTTTCCAGCAGGGCACCTCATTGGTAATTTTTGCTGACAGCCCAAAATCAGCCAAGTGAACCATTTTAAAAGCCCTTCAGAACTGTTCACTTCCATCATTTGCTGCTTTTGTCAGGCACACAGAAGTGTGTCTTGCCGTGTCTTTTGTCTCATTTTTACAAGAGTTCTGTTGTCTATTTAGATTAAATTACAGGAGTAAACAGTTGTTCAGGGACGAGCACTGAGATGATCCAAGGAGCGCGTTCAGCAGCAGGAGCAGGGTGGTTACCTCAGGTGTGTGAGAAAAACAATGTTCACTTCCAAGGATTTAAAAGGTTTATTAAACCTTATCAAAAATACAACAGAAGACTGAATAGAGAAAATATTACAGCACCAGGAGCAGAGGATTTTCCCCACCATGGGCTCACCCACTCAATGGAGGTTTCACCTTTTAACCCTTTGGCCCTTCCCAAAGTTCTGTCCATCGACTCCTCCTTCCCTGCCCAGGGCTGGAGATCACTGTCTGACACCTTGATTGGAGCTCAGATGCTGCCATGGTAACGAGTGACCCTCCCAAATGTCCCAAACCCAGGGCACCCCTGATAACAACACAAGGGGGGTAAAACACAACTATAAATCTATAAAACTTCTCCTAACATACATACAGGATATTTGCCTTTTAATTGTGAGAGTCAACCATGGCATTGCTCATCTATAACAGGTGGAACAGCCAGCAAATACATTTTTTTCCTGCTGTACAAGCTCAGATGCAGCAGTTGAAGCTGCATCCAGTGTGGATGGGTGACCAGTGGAAGGACAGCCCTGGAAGGGGTGTCTGGTGTCCCCAGGTAAGGTGAGGGTCTGTGACAGGTTTGGATTCAGTTATTTTGGAGGGTCTGGAGCAGGTTCTGCTGCTCTGCTGGGTGCTTGGTTTGAGGAGCCAGGGGCTTCTCAGGAGGTGCCAGGGGCTGTGTCCCCAGCTGGGGCCCTGGGAGAGGTGAGGATCCTTCTGACAGAAGGGGTGGGATTTGTGTCATCCCTGCTCCAAAACCCTCTGGTGGAAATTTGCACCCCAGGCCAAGGAGCTTGGCCCTATGTCCTGCTTCAAAGTGCCTCTTCCTTCTAAAATCTTTGTTACATTTAAATTTAAGAAACATTTACAGCAGCTGTATTTTCATTTTTTGGGAGGGACACGTAGACATTGAATCCTCTTCCCCCGTTCCCACACTTTTATGTCCAATAAAATTGAGAAGTATCTTCCCAAAAATGAGCAGCCAGGGGAGTGTGAGCCTGAGCTGCCTGGTTTCATTTGCTCCAGGGGTAGCACTCGCTGTGTTTAATGGATTTGCTTGGCTTTCTGGGACACATTTAAAGGAGAAAATGTGTTTATTGGCATCAAATTTAGAAGACCTGTAACATTTAAGAGGGAGATATGTTTGAAAATGTGATGTGAAATGGGGAATTGTCAGTTTTGCTGTCTTTGCAGAAGTTCTGGCAGTTTTACTGACCAGGTTTCTCTGGTACAGATAGAATGTGAGCGCTAAAAAAACTGAATGCATAATAAAATACCTATGGCATGCCATCATTTCTGGTTATGTTACTGTAACTGGGGTGTATATCTAAAGGCAATCATCACTGTAGAGGAGGGAGGAAAACACAGAGAGAGCTTTAAATTTCATTAGACATTGAAACATCTGAAGGAGGAACTCTAATGGTTATATATAATAAACCTCTTTTTTTATCTTCTCATAAAATTGTATCTCTTTTCCTTTTTCCCCTCAAGTTGAGCTGCCTTGCAGTGTGCAGGGCTCTGAAATAAATCGATGATTAACTAAACAACAGGAATTCATAAACCTCCTTATTTTATAGCAACATTTAAGGTAGTGCACAGTGCCTGCTCCCCAAGCTGATCTACGCCCCCAGGTCCATTATCTGAGCTGTAGATAAATGAGGAGTTATATCTGCTGGAGGTTATGCTCAGGTAGTTCCCACCCTGCTGGTGTAAATCCAGGGGTTTATGGAAGGAGAAGAGCAATATTCTTTATAGGTACAAGGAAACGTGACCCAGGGCTGGAGATCTCAGGGGATGATGTTGCTCCTGCTGAGCTTTTCTCACATCTTCAGGAAGTGCAAATCAGATTTCTTTTCCTGGGTTCCCACATTTCCATTCCAGTTAAGAGCAAGTCCTGGGGCGTTGGGGCTGGCTGCTTTCATTACTGGAAAGCATCACAGGAAGGGAGAAAGGAAAGCTGTGTTAAAGCTGTGTTCTAAGGGAGCAGCTCGATTGTCAGGGAAAGCATTTAGCTCCTGCAAGTCAAATAGAGCAGACTGAAGAGTGTCTGATCTTGGCAGCTGAAAGGCATGAACAGCCATTGCACAAATGCTCCTGGTAATCTCCTGGAAGGGCTGTGGCTCTCGAGCTGAGCAGGTTTCCCTGTTAGGATTGCTCCAGACATGGTTGGTCCCTCAGAGGTGGAAGTTTTCTGATGGTTGAGCCATGTTTGATGCTGGGTCCTGCAAGCCCACAGATTTCCCTGCCCATGTCCCTCCTGTGCCTTACGAAACTGTCCTCCTGCAAACAGCACCTCTGAGCCAGTGGCAGCAGAACCACGGGGATTTATCAGGAAAGGAGCTGACAATAAATTGCTCTGGATGCCCACACCCTGTCTGCTCCAGGACTGCAGCTCACAAGTGATTCTGAGTTGGAAATGGTTCAGAGGAGGGGATGGAGGGCACCAAAGGGCTCCTTCGTCGGCGGGGGAGTGCTCAGCAGAAAGTCTGGAGCCTGCAGGGAGGAGGAGGATGTGGGAATGCTCTAAATCAAAAGTGACAGGGCAAGCCAAGAGGCTTTTCCCTGGGCCCTGTGCTTGAAGCACAGAGAGGTTTGGAAACACCAAAGGTGCTGCTTTACTCTGAGTGTGGATACCTGGCTGCTGCTAAAAGTTCATTTGTTCAGCAAGTTTCTGGGTTAATTACAGGATGAAAAGCCCACTGAAGGCTATCAGATTTGCAGAAGGTTGAATGTCACCCCCATCTCTGCCCAAGGCTGGAGTTAGCTCTGGGATGGCAGAACTGTATGTCCCTCCTCTTCACCAGGCACCAGCTCTTGGCTACATCCAGTTCCACTTCCCTCTCAAAACCCCAGGCTTGGATCTGGCTGAAGGCAGAGAGAACTCCGGGATTTTGCCTGTGCTCTGTCTCTTCCAGCCCCATTCCCCCCTCATTTTGCTGAGCACACAGCAGTGTTGGTTGTGCTGGTTGTGGCCATGCCATGCTCTGGGCTTCTTATTGAAGGGTCTCCCCCAAATCTCATGGAAAATCCTGGACAATTCCTGTGCTTTATAAGGAGAAGAAAGTTGGACACAGAGTGATTCATCCTCTGAAGTCTCTGTCCTGCTTTGGGAGTTTGGATAAAGGCCTGAGGGTGATGCAGCTCTGGGGATGGCTGAGGAGGGATGGAGCTCAGGATGAAGGGATGGATCTCAGGGTGGAGGGATGGATCTCAGCCCTTGTTCCCCTCTGCCTGGGTGACCTCACTTCACAGCTCTGGTGTGTTACAGGACAGCTCCTGCAAGGCCAGAGAGCAAAGAACATGCACACAAGTTTATAGCAAGTGATTTCCAAGTTTTTTGTGCTCCCTGCTGCCAGCTAAATCCTCAGCTGGAGGGAAGTGCTTGGCAGTGGGAAGGATTTCTTCTGACAGAGCAAATCAGCTCAAAATCTCCTTGCAGGAGAGGTTAAGCACAGCAGCCCCAGATCTGTCAAAACTGCACTCATTTCATCATCAAGGCAGACAGTGTTCTCTCTTCTCCAGTGAGGAGTGTGGTATTTGTTAACCCTTTAGCCCCTTCCTTTCGCAGTGGCTGCCCTTTAATCACCCGTTAATCAGATTAGTGGGCCTGACTTCTCCTCGCTGCAGTTCCTGCCAGCCCAGCTGAGCCAGTTAAAAGGCAGGACTGACAGATGCTACAGATTTTTCTATTTGATTTTTTTCCTGCTGTTGCTCCTCATTTGACCCTTCCTTTGTGGCTGTCTCACAGAGATGCTGGCAGATGGAATCTGTTTCCTTTTGTGGGCGCTGTGTTTGGCACCGGGGCCCTGCGGCGAGGCTGAGGCATCAGCCCTTCCACTGGGTCACTTGAGGGGGGTTCAGCTGGGCCATAACAGCCTGGGCTGGGCTGAGAGCTGAGCCACAGAGGCTGCAGGGACCCCGAGGCTGCAGGGATGTGCTCTCTGCCTGGATGAGCTGGTGAGATGCAGCTGACAGAGCAGAGCTCCAATCTCTGTCCTGAGCAGGGCCAGCAGTCACACTGGATGGTCCCTGTGGGGTTCTTCAAGCTCAGGGTGATTCTGTGATTCTATAAAATGCTTTTCTGGCACTGCTGTTATTGCCAGGATTTGTTCTTTCACATGAACAGCAGGTTAGAACAGAATCGATGCAACAGCAGAGCTCAGATAAAAAAAGTGACTGCAGGACACATTTATACTGCCAAGAAAAGCAGCTTTGAGTCCCACCTCAGAAAAGATGTTTCTCTTCTAAGAGTGATTGAAATGTTGCTTTTAAAAAGGAGCAAGAAAGAGCATTGAGGATGCTTGAGGCACAGTGGAGCAGCTGGTGTGTCCCTTCTCAGGGATGGGGTCAGCACAGACACACCTGCACGGCCTCAGCAGGGACACACGACATGTCTGGAGCAGCAGAGATGTCACCAGAGCTGGAGCCACCAATGCGGGACAGCTCCTGCCCTGCAGCCAGGCCTGACCATGGGTTCTCTGCACTGCAGCACTCCTGAACCCGGGGAGAGCCAGAGTTCACAGCCAGCAGACCCCTTGTTTAGCATTGCAGAGTCTGGCTTCCTAAAGCCCCACCAGCCTCTGCTGTAACTGATTCCTGAGCTGGGCTGTGCAGAACCAGGAGCTGGACTTGATCACAGAATCACAGAATCACTGGGTTGTTCCTTGGGGTTCCTTCCACCTCAGGGTGTTTTGTGGTGCCTCACCTGTTCAGGAATGGGCTCTGGCTCCAAGCAGGCCCGGAGCTCTGTCGTGTTCAGGGCCTGCCAGGCTGCCATTCACTGTCTGCCTTCCCTGCTCTATCTCAGTTCCTTTGGAAGGCACTGCTGCATAAAGGCAGCAAATGTTCTCCTGAGCATGTACAAACACATCTCCCCATGTTCCACCTTGTGCTTCGTGCTCCATGCATGGGAGCTGCTGGCTCAGTCCTGGAGCTGGCCTGGCAGTTACATGATCGTATCTGGGATTGAACAGCCAGGTGTCTGCTAAGGAAGTCAGGGGCCTCCCTTGAAATTTAATTTAAACCCCCTCCCTCTGAATTATTATAATTTTGAAATTAAGGGGCTCTCAGGCAATTTGTGTGCTTATAATGGTTGGATGGAACTACTGTCAATATGCTTTTGCTTTGTGTGATTGGTCAAAAAACTTTTGAAGTAAGTTGTAACAAGAAGTTCTTGGTCTGCTGCCAGGGACATGAGCTGCTGGCATCTTCCCATTGTCATAACCATGGAATGAGGCTGATGCTGGAAAATACAGCTTGAGACATGTTCCCCAGCAGTCCCATCCCGTTGGTATTTGTACAGAGACCCCAGCTGGCAGTACAGCCTCTTGGTTTTGCTGTGCTGTTTTCCTCTCTGGGTGATTCCCCAGGCAGCAGAGTGAGGGGCAGGCATGTGGCTGTCCTGTCTGACCCCAGGGCTCATCCTTGTGGCAGTTCTCCTGGCATCCTGCTCGTGATGGGATCGATGTTCCAGCAAATGGAACTGTGTGAATGATCCTTGCTCTGCTCCCAAGGGCTTTGGGGGATGTGGGACTCTGCCCCCTCACAGCTGGGGTTTAGTGGAGGATTTGGAGATGTGTTTTCCCTGAGTGTGCCATCCGTTTGTGTTTGGGGAATGTGCTTTGGAGTGCTGCTGGTGGGCAGTGTGGGAGGGGAGCCAGCGGTCCCAGTGGAGCTGGGCCTTCCTCGGGCTGTGGGGTTGATGCTGGTGACAGCAATCACACCTGGCACTGCTGTCACTCACAGCAGAGTCCCTTCCAAACCTGTGATCTGAATACAAGCGGGGCTTGAGCTCAGGCTTGGCACCTGCTGAGGTCTCCCGGTGGTTTCTGAGGTTTTCCTGGGGTCTGTCCTCCCAGGTTTGCATTTCCCAGGATCTGGGCCTGGGTGTCTCTGGAGCACCTGCTCCTGGTGGTTAGGGGCTGGCCAGAAGCCTGAGGCTCTTCAGGCTGCTGGGATGGGTTTATGAGGCATTTAATGCATGGCCTGCTGTCCCCCTGGGCTGCGGCTGGGTGAAGGTTGCTGTCCCCAGAGCTCCCTGCAGCACAGGCACCCCAGCTCCATGCTGGGGCTCCCCTGCCCCCTGCTCAGAAACGCAGCCTGGGCAGGAGCTCTGAAATGAGAGGGAAAGGCCAGAGAGCTGCAGGTGACAGGGCTGTGGCAGGAGACAGCCACATGTGTCAGTGACAGGAGATTTCATTCCCAGAGCTGTGTGACCCTGGACCAGCCAGGCTGGACCTTCAGGCAGGGTTTGCCCAGTCTGTAGCAGGTGTGTGGGGTGGGTTAAATCCATGCCACAGTGCCAAATCCTCCCTGGCTGAACGTGGCTTGCACCAGCACCAGGTCATCATTGCTGTCACCAGATAAAATAGGCTGCAATAATGAATGTTGACTCTTCATTTAAAAGTGGCATGAAAAAATCATCTGCCTCCCTGGCACTGCTCCGACCTGGAAAAGTGTGGAGGAGAACAGAGCCTTGGTGCCTTTGTACATCCCTCTGTTAACCCAAGTGCCAGGAGAGCATCACCAAACTCCCTCAAACAAGGGCTTTTTGCTGAGCAGGAGCCCCAGGTGACCTCTGGGACCTGGGAATGGCTGGGGCTGTGTGGTCTGCCAAACACTGCACGTTATAAAATAATTCCAGGAGCAAAGTACAGCAATCCTAGCACTGGGAAATGTGCAGGGCTTTCCTGAAACCCTGGCTGCTCTGGACAAGGTGGCTCCTGGTGTTTTCCTGTGAAGCCTGCCTTATCTCCTGGGAAGGAAGATTTCTAATTGAGGAGCTGCATGCTGTGTGTTCACCCCCAGCTCTGATTTATGTCTGCTGCTGCTGGAATACATATTCATGACAGGTTTTGCATAGAGCAAAGCAAATTATTGTTTTTTCCACAAATTTATTGTGGAAATACAGAGGGTGAGAATCCTTTCAGTTTGTTACATCCTGGAGTGTCTCTGGTGATTAGAATGAAGCTTTGGGTCTGCATCAGTCTGGGAGGAAGGGGGGCATTCCTTAGGGAGCAGTGCCTTGGAAAGGGATGTGGAGGATTCACAAATGCTGAGAGACCCTGTCATTCACACTTGGATTTATCCCCAGATCACTCCTGGCTTCTGTGACATCCCTACATCATCACCAGAGAATTCTGGAATAGCTGGGCTTGGAGGGACCTTCAAGCCCATCTCAGGGACATCTCCCACTGTCCCAGGCTGCTCCAAGTTCCATCCAGCCTGGCCTTGGACACTTCCAGGGATCCAGGGGCAGCCACAGCTGCGCTGGGCACCCTGTGCCAGGGCCTGCCCACCCTCACAGGAAAGGATTTTTTCCTGATAACCAGTTTCAATCTGTGCTATTTTAGCTGTTTCTTTATCAGATCCATGGTTTGAGCTGGATAAACTGCTCCACCTGAGCAGCTGGCCCAGCCCGGGAATGGCCATGTCCCCGAGGATGAGTTCCTGGGCTGTGGTTCCTTGCCCTGTGTGCCCACAAACACCAACCCCTGTCCCTCCCCAGCCCTGCCAGGGGCAGGCAGAGCCCAGGGGAGCTGGTGCTGCTGGAATGGGAGCTCTCAGCAGGCTGTGGAGATGAGATCTCCTGTTCCATTAATACATTGGGAACTCCAAATAATTACTTGAAGGAAAAAAAGAGCTCGAGGTGATGGATTATGTCCACAGCTGAGTGTGTCCTGCATGAAGGCACGTCGGGACTGCTCCTCTCCTGGAGAGAAAATTCCTTTGAAAAACCATGCCTGGGTCTGTCTGTGCAAATCCAACCTCCTTCCCTTTTCCACTTGAATTATAAAATGTTTCTGTTTGTTTTATACAAGTATTCAATTGGCTTTGATAAGGAACACGATGTTATTTACTGTGCTTTAGCCTTGTACTTTAATCTGTGTTTTAGCAGCAGAACAAATTAACTGCTTTCTCCATCTCCAGGCAGAACTCTCTGGTCCAGAGCCAGCTGGGCCTCCCAACAAAGGATGCTTTTACTGCCTGCATCTTCCCCAGCTCCATCTTTAGTGGATTATTTTATTATTCTGCCTCTGATTGGAGATCAAAAGTGGCTGTGTTTAAAGCTCTGTATTTACACTAAAGCAGCATAAGCCCCCGAGCTGCTGCAGCCTGGCTCTGCTCCATGAGGGCACCCTGGGTTAACACCCTGGGTTATTCCAGCCCTGGGCTTTGCCAGGGTCAGGGGGATCTGGCACACCTGGAGACAAGTGGCACATGCTGCTCAGGCAGCCAGGGATTGTTAATCCTGGGAATTAACAGATGGGGAATTAGGAAGCTAGAGATACCTCCTGACACAGGGCTGTCTTTTGTAGGGTGGCAGCAGGACCAGGGCAGGGATTGTCCCCTGTGCTGGGCACTGGTGTGGTCACCTGGGGTCAGTCCTGGGGTCAGTCCTGGGCCCCTCAGGACAATGCAGACCCTTTCCAGGTGTTTGTGTCTTTGGGCTGAATTCAGGGGGAAACCACTGGCAGCAGAAGTCACATTCCCTGTCCAAAAGGATCATTTGGACCTTACTGAAGCTTTACAGAAGTCAGAATAAACATACTGCAAATTCTTATCCCCATTTTAGTCCCCATCCTGTGTCTCAGCTGTGACACTTGCCAGACAGAAAATTCCTGAAATGAAAACAGATGCAGCAGGAATGATATGAAACAGTTTTACCCAGGAGAGAGGACCCTTGGAATATTATTTTCCTGACTATGAAATGGAAACCATGTTTAGAAAATGAAGGGCTCTTCCTGTTTAAGAAGAAGGAAGGCACAGGGAGGCAGAGCTTTTGTGGTGCAGGTTCTGTGTGTTGCCCTGAATTGGCTGCAAAATTCCTTGGAGAAAAAAACCTGGAACTTTCTCCCTGTGGGAATGTTTTCACTGGTTTCACACAGCTGATGGAAAACTGTGCTGCTGATAAATTACTTGCCTCAAAAGAAAACGTAGGAGAGGCTTTTAGGGCACCTTGAACTCTTGTTTGAGTGCTTTGGGATGTTTCCAATGATGCCACAGCTCAGGGAATTCTTGGTGCTCCTTCCCTGCTTCCCATCACCAGTGCAGAAGGGGCTGGATCCACCTGCCCTTCCCTCCCAAAGAGTTTCCAGCAGCTCCACGGGTAATGAAATTTCCTTTTCCCATGTAAGAGCCCCAGTACCCTCATGGACATGGAATTTCTGATCCAGCTGGACGAGGAGTTACCATTATGGGCTGAAGGTGTCACCCAGCTTCTGTGCCCTCATTTCCTCTGCAAAAGGCACAAATGCAAAGCTGGGAGAGCCTTTCCCACACTTTCCCTCCAGCTCTGGTGGATTTGGCTTCTCAGTCAGCCACCCTGGACAACTCCCACTGCTCCCAAATTCCACACAAACCCAGGAGCCAGGAAAAGGCTTCCCTGTGAAAATACCCCTGCAGAAATGGCTTTCCTGGAGTTTCCTACATACATCCAAGGCTCAGCCTGGCACTGTGCTAATAGCTATGAGCAGAATTAATTAAAACATAATGCATGGCCTGGGAAATGAAACTCAATTTCACCCCGGCTCTGGAGCCCAGTTATCCCAATGTGAACGTGGTAATAAGTGTTGGGAATGCAGGTGAATATCCTGCAAATTAAAGGGGGAATGAAGTGTTTTCTAATTTTATCTGGAAAAACATGTGAAGGATGGCAGGGGGGCAGCTGGTGCAGGATTAATCACTTCCCAACCCCTGTGGCTGGGCTTTGGGGACACTTGAATGGCTGCCTGCTTGATCAGGGAAGAGAAAGGGAATTTTGGGCAGCCTGCCCAGCACACACAAAAGGTGTCATTAACTGCCTGCTACTGCCCAGTTTTTCCAAGTTAGTTTTCCTTAAAGACTTTTATTGAAGCAATTATTTTCTATTTTTCCTCACGTAAAAAAATCCATGGGAAGAACTGAAATGTTTGTGCTGTGCAATTGCTGCTCATGATCTTTATGGAGTTTAAAGCAGTACAGAAAATTATTGACTTGCGACTCTGAGCTGTCTATGAGAATTTATTCCTTCCCAAGCAGCAGCCAAGGAGAAATCTTCTGGCTCTTTCTTATTCCAATTTTTTCCATCATTTTGTTGTTATGGATCTGAACTCCCGTTGACTCCCAGGCTTGTTTTTGCCAGAAAACAGGCACATCCTTTTGGACCACTGAGCTTGTGGAGAGGTGAGGGACAGAGGAAGGTTCTGGGGGCTCTTGGATGGCTGGAAGCTGCTACAGAGGAGAAGATGCAGCCAGCTCTGGTTTTGTGGCTTTCAAGGTTTTGTGTAAATCCTTGGATTTGGCATGGAATAAAAATCTTCCAGCCCACCACAGCCCTGGTGAGGTACCAACCATCAGCAAGGCTGTGGTCACTGGGGCTCATGGGGACACTGCAGGAGGGCCTGGAGATGTGGGACCCTCCAGCCTGACCTTCTGTACCCCTCTGAGCCCCCATCATTCAGTGCTGACTCTGGGGAGCAGCTGAGGGAGCTGGGATGGGGCTCAGCCTGGAGAAAAGGAGGCTCAGGGGGCCCTTGTGGCTCTGCACAACTCCTGACAGGAGGGGACAGCCGGGGGGTCGGGCTGTGCTCCCAGGGAACAGGGACAGGAGGAGAGGGAACGGCCTCGGGCTGGGCCAGGGGAGGATCGGGGTGGGCACAGCAGGAACTTCTCCATGGAAAGGGTGCTCAGCACTGGCAGGGGCTGCCCAGGGAGGTTTGGAGTGCCCATCCCTGCAGGTGACCAAGGAAGGGCTGGAGGTGGCACTCAGAGCTCTGGGCTGGGGTCAAGGTGGGGATGGGGCACAGCTTGGACTGGATGGGCTGGAAGGGCCTTTCCAGCCTCAGGGATCCTGGGAATTTGGGATCATGTCTGAAGTGGCAGGAGGGTGCTGGAGTGCTGCAGGTGTGACTAAGGAAGGGCTTTAGATCACCCAGCTCAGGTGTTGGCAGTCCAAGTCCCAGTTGTCCAAAGTCCCTAAAGCCACTTGTGGCTGTGAGCTCTCCCTGCAGGTGGGGCTGCAGGGCTGGGATTGGATTTACTGCTTCAGCAGTTTGTGATCTCAGACTCCCAAAATCGTTTGGATTGGGAGGGACCTTAAAACCCATCTCATTCCATCCCCTGCCAGGGCAGGGACACCTTCCACTGTCTCAGGCTGCTCCACACCCTGTCCAGCCTGGCCTTGGGCACTCCAGGGATTCCAGCCCCATTCCTGGTGGGATTGGAGACTGTGCCTGAGTTTGTTCTTCCCATGACCCATTAGTGCAGGAGTGCTGCTGTATCTCTGCCTGTGCTGCTGCTCCTCTGCTCTCCTGGCCTGGCTTTTGTTCAGATTAACAAAAAGTGCTTCATTCACTCTCTTCTTCTTCTTCTTCTTCTTCTTCTTCTTCTTCTTCACTCTCTCCAGCACAGCAGATCAGAGCAGGGCTGAGCCCACAGGGCTCACATTCTCTTCCTTAAAAAGAGTAAAGAAAAACTGGGTCAGGGCTTTGGACTCACACTGCCCTTGTCTCCCTCCAGCCAACATGTCCTAGGGGTTTGTCCTGTTGGATGAAATCACATCTGAATCCAGAATCCTTCATCAGCTCTGTTTTCAGGATGACAGGGAGGGGATGTGTTGCAGTATATTTTATTTTATTTTATTTTATTTTATTTTATTTTATTTTATTTTATTATCATTTTTGCTAAATGTGTCTCTTCTACAAGCTTTGAAGAGCTTGTAGAGCCTACAACTAGGCTTTTGTCACCTTCAGCATTGCCATCTAAGGATGACCTCAATACCTTTTTTGACCAAGAAGAATCCTGGGATGGCTGTTGAAAAAGGAAAGCTGTTGGCTGGATGATACCACTGTTTAATCACACTTCTGTGACTGAACTTCTACCCCCTGTGTGCAGCTCTTTCAAGGAAAACTTGCCCTGCAAAGTGGCCAAGAGACAAGGCTGAATTAATCATTGGTGCTGAGGGCATGGAAGGAGCCTGGAGGAATCCCTGTGAAAATTCAACATACATTGGTTTGAAAAGCCAGGTGTCTGCTAAGGAAGGCAGGGGCCTCCCTTGAAAGGGAATATGTAAACCCCCTCCCTCCCAATTATTATAATTTTGAAATTAAGGGGTCACACCCCCAGCCACATCTTACAAGCCAGGACACATAAATATGGCATATCTGAGATATGGGACCTGCTAAGGACTTGGCAGTGACCCTGTCCCACTGCTGAGGGAGAGCTGCTGTCTGAGCTGGGATTTCCTGGGAACAGCCATCTCAAGATCTCTATTTCCAGGCAGTTCCATAAATTTGAATTAAATTCCATGTGGCAGTGGATTTTACGTGTTTAAATATTAGCTTGGAACACTGTGGAATCTTCAGAGATTAGTTCCAAACTGAATTGTGTTTGTTGTCTGCAGCAAGGCAGGGATTGGGATTCTGTCCCTGTGCTCAGGTGAGACCCCACCTGCAGAGCTGCCCCAGCCCTGGGCCAGCACAGGCAGGAGCTGGAGCTGCTGGAGGAGCCCAGAGGAGGCTCCAGGATGAGCAGAGGGATGGAGCAGCTCTGCTGGGAGGAAAGGCTGGGACAGCTGGGAATGTTCACTTGGAGAAGGACGTGACAGTGTCCAAGGCCGGGCTGGACAGGGCTTGGAGCAGCCTGGGACAGTGGAAGGTGTCCCTGCCATGGCAGGGGTGGCACTGGATGGGCTTTCAAGTCCCTTCCACCCCAAACCACTGTGGAATTCTGTTAATTCCAACAATTTAAAGTGGGAATTTGTCAGTGGGTGCAGAAGCTGTGGATTTTTGGAGCCCAGCCCTGGGAAGGAGTTTATGTCCAGGCTCTCCAGGACACTCAGTATCATCCACACTGGGAAAAGGAAGGAGGAGACTTTAAAACTGCTTGGAAGCACCAAATAAAATCAGTTTTTTGATGGGGGTGAAATGTTTAACTCAACATCTCACATTATAAATGTGATTATAGTAAAATTTCACATTATAAATGTGACTATAATCAACATTTCACACTATAAAAAAGCCACTGCAATAAAAAGGACATTCTGATGATCAGTCTTGGCTCTGGTGATGTCTCATATGTGAAGCAGCAAGATCAATAAATAAGCCCTGTCTCTGCTTTACCTTTTCTCTTAATATCTCAGTTGATGGGATTTAAGTGCAGGCAGCTCAAACAGGAGAGAACAGGACAAGGTTTGTCCCAGCAGTGGCAGTGGGGGACCACAGTCCTCTCACTGACATTTCCCAAGTGTGTGTTGAAGTCAGAATTACTGGAGGAGAGGACAACATGACAAGCAGGACAGTAAAGGGGATTTAAATGGCTGAAGAGCAGGGCTATAAAAAGCAAGTGAACAAATTCCAGGCATCACCCACCACAAGGAAGGGGTTTGTCCTCAAGGTTATTGAGATAATCCCATTTTTCCTCAGGGCCTCTGTAACCACCCATCACTCTGCTTGCCACAGCCTTTCTGTTCCTCTCTGCTGTCACTTTGAAGCTTCCCCTAGTTTGAAAAGCAGCTCCAGCATTTCCTACCCTTGGTTCCCTCCCAGTGGCTCCGACACGGGGAGATTGACAGTGGCCTTTATGTGAAAGCAGAGTATGAATTTTAGTCAATAGAGAATGAGGGCTGCTCTCAGATTTCATTTTGTTTTCTCAGCCTGGTTAATTGTGGGCAGGAATTGCTGTGCCTGTCTGGGCACAGTGCTGTGAGAAGCTGCCTTTCAGTGCCTTAATTGAATTCCTGCGTGCAGGGACCGTTGGGATGCTGGGGATGCAGAGCCTGATGGTATCACACAGGAGGGGCTGCCCCAGCAGCATTACACATCAGTGCTTATAGATTTGGTATAAATATTATTACAGATATTATTATTCACAGAATTCACAGAATCACTGGGTTGGAAGAGACCTTCAAGATCATCGAGTCCAACCCAGCCCCAACACTTCAGCTAAACCCTGGCCCCCAGTGCCACATCCAGGCTTTGTTAAACACACCCAGGGATGGTGACTGCACCACCTCCCCAGGCAGCCATGCCAGAACTTTATCACACTTTCTGTAAAACCTTTTTCCTAATATCCAACCTGTATTTCCCTTGGCCCAGCTTGAGACTGTGTGCTCTGGTTCTGTCAGTGCTGCCTGGAGACAGAGCCCAGCCCCAGCTGAGCACAGGCACCTTTCAGGAGCTGTGGAGAGTGTAGGGTCATCCCTGAGTCTCCTTTTCTCCAGGCTGAGCACCCCCAGCTCCCTCAGTAATTCCTCATGTGTTCCCAGCTATTCCATTCCTCCTTGTGTTCCATATATATTAACTTCCTTGTAAAAGTCAGGGCTGCTTTGTTTTTGGGAGAGAGAAATCGTGGCAGCATTAACGACTGATTTAAATGCCATGAATTCCTCTGAGGATGAAGATTCCATGGACCAAGCCTTACACCAGCTGAAAATGCTGAAATTTGGGAGCCTGAAGCCAGAAATGCTGAAGCAGCATAATGTATTGTTTCCCTGGATCCCTCGTGTTCACAGCTGTGATAAATTCAGAGGATGAATTGAACCCCAGCCTTTTCTCCTGCCTGATGAGATTCAGGCTTAACATCCCAGCCAGGTCCAGGCTTGCATTCATTCCAGGGATTTCATGAATTTCACCATCTTTCCTGCAAAGCAGGGCTCAAAGCTGCAAAATTACTTTTCTGCAAAGTGAATGTTGTCAGTTTGAGCTTCCTGATTGGGAAAAAAGATCCATTTCTATGTCCCTTCTGAGCTTTTTGTAGGGAATTTGCCCATCTGGCCATGGTTCTGTGCAGTCTCCTGGGTGTGAGCAGGCACAGAGTCTTCAGCAGCACAGACTGGGGCTATAAATAAGCAAAGAGCAAGATTTTTTTCCTTTTTTCCTCCTGAATTCCTCCCATCCTTACTTATTCTCTGCAGCAAATGTAATATTTCACCTATTTCCTGGGCATTGGGAAGGTCAGTCCTTTGCAGAAACCAGCAATGGAGTTGTGGCCTGGCTGTTCCAGGTTCCTTCTGGAATTCTGAACAACTGTTTTATACTTTGATTCCCCATCTTTAAAATGGGAATAAGGAGTCTTTTTTGTGCCTTTTTATGCAGCAGAGAATATATTTGGCCACAATGCTCTGCACATACAGCTCCCAGTGAATTGCCACTAATTCCAAGAATAAAAAATCACGTGTTACCCTGAATGGTTGGTCATGGAATCTCAGAATATCCTGATTTGGTGAGTTTATCCTTTAAGAGATAAAGAAACAGCTTATAATTTATGAGGACCTTGGCTGTATTTTCTTCAGTCTGAGCTTTGAGCTTTGTTGAAAATGAGGGTTTTGTGAAGGACTCAGTAGCCAGTGCTGCACCAAAAGCCACCACAGCTCATCACAGCCCTGGCTGTACAGGGGTGGGAGCAGCTTCTGGGGCTATTCTCGCCTGTTTGCCATTTACTGTTAAATATTCATGCTGTTATCAAACTGATATAAACGAAATCACAGAATCATTAAGGCTGGAAAAGACCTCCAATGCTGAAGCCCAACCTGAACCACTGAACCATATCACAAAGTCCTACATTTTTGAACAAGAAAAGTTTTAAATATGACAAAATAGGCTTGAGCTGCTGTTCAAGTAGCTGGGAAGTTGTGGCAGGGCAAAAAACAAGGTCAAAAGTCAATTCCCTGAAGATCAAGCCCTGGAGGTCCTGACTGGTGTGACTTTGCAGGGTGCTGGCATGGGGGAGCCTGTGCTGAGCCAGGCACAGCACGGTGCTGCTCCGTGGGCTGCCCACTAATTCTGCACTAACTCACCCCGGGCTAATTAACTTTGTGAAAGAGTCATCAGGGAATTGACTACAGGGCCGTTGTTTGGAGAGCACAGTGCAGTGTTTGGGTTGGGGCTGCCAACCATTGTGATCCCATCATGATCCTGCTGTGGTCTCATTGTGATCCTGTTGTGATCCTCTTGTAATCCCCTTGTGATCCCACTGTGATCCCGCTGTGATCCTCTTGTGATCCCATTGTGATCCCATCATGGTCCCCTTGTGATCTCCTTGTGACCCCATTGGGATCCTATTGTGACCTCATTGTGATCCCATCCTGATCCTTTTGTGATCCCATCATGATCCCATCTTGATCCTTTTGTGATCCCACTGTGATCCCATTATGATCCTATTGTGACCCCATTGTGACCCCACTGTGACCTCGGAACCAGAGCAGATCCAGGAACGTGCCTGGAGCCAGCAGGGTGGGCAGGGGGTACCTGGCACCACCTTCCTGAGAAAATATCCTATTGAACTGGAGCACCCTGGAGAGGAAGAGGAGATGCTTCTCCTCAGGGTGACACGCTGCCTTTTGGCCTGGACCTGCACCCAGTTCCTGGTGTCCATCATGTACCTTTCCATCCCTGCTGGAAGCTGTTCCTGCCCATGGTAGGGGTTGGATTAAGGTCCCTTCCATTCCAAACTACTCAAAGATTCTCTGATTCCAATGAACCTGCTGCCAGCCTGGTGACTGTGGCTGTTCCTGGTGGGAACTGCTCCTCTCTTGAGCTCTCTTAATAATCCTGACATTTTGTCACTTAGTTGGGCTCAGGTTGCCTGGCTTCAGGTGGATCTTGAGGGGGCCAAGATGTCACAATTCCCTGTTTTTTCATACAGAGACTGCCAAAGGGATGGAATTGGTCAGAAGTGGTCTCAGCCTGACTCAAAGTCCTCGTCTGAAAGGCAGAAGAAGCTCTTGGAGGGTGTGGAATTGCCAACATTCACAAGAGTTGGGCCGGTTTATCAAGCACCCTTCTGATTGCTTTGGTCTGTTCATCGGGGGCTGTCTGGGGTGCAGGGGCAGGACACTGGGACAGGGAAACACAGTAGCTGATGCAAGCAGGAGAGGCTCTTGGTGACCAATAAATCCAATTAAACCAGACTTTTTTGGCTCCAAGGGGTACCAGCAGAGATTTTAACGCTGTCCTGAGCCCTGCTGAGAGCCCCCAGCCCTGCTGGAGTGTTTACTGCTCTCCTGCCTGTCTGTGGGAGCAGCAGTGCTGTGTCTGCTGTGTTGTCTCTCACATGCATCCGTGGGCGTCCTGTGCAAATCACAGCTTGTTTACTTACCTTTCACGGAAACTTGGGATGAAGTGTGCCCACAAAAGGAATTAAAAACTTAGCAAGCAGGAAGGAAAAATTGTCCTTTTCCAGGGAAGACATTGAGGATGACTGGCAGTCCTCAGTGTGTACCTGCGCCGTGTCTGGAAAATATTTTGACAGAAAAAGCTGAAAGCAGACTTTGGAGTTTGGATTTTTTTTTTTTTTAAAGAACCATGGTGTAGAACACAGCTTTGATGCCTTAATGGAATCTAGAGAGCTCAATAATATGTTTCAGGTTTGGATAAAAGAGAGGTAAAATTGCTTCCAGCACTTTTTTGCTCAAGAAAAACAAAGCCCAAATCATCTCTCTGTGATGTCTCATCTGTAGTAGTGTAGCAGTGTGATGTCTAAGTGCGACTTTGGTAGAGCTTGCTGGGACTTCTCAGCTCAGGAAGGAGATCCAAAAGGACTGGGACATGCTCTGAGTTACTTTATATTGACCTTTCTTTGAAATAAAGAGCACAAACTGAAGCAAGGTCCAGGTGGATGGGTCGATTTTCCAGGATCATCTGCCCATGGTGGCTCATTGGGACATGCAGGTCAAGGAGACTTGTGAGGAGAATGTATGGGTGAAGAAGGAGCTCCTGACACATGAAAAAAACCCATTCCAAAGGTGAAAGCAGTCAGATCCCTCAGGGAGAATGCAGACACGATCCAAGTGTGAGGGTGGGATTGGGAAAGCCAAAGCCCACCTGGATTTGAATCTGGTGAAGACCTGGAGGGCAACAACAAAACCTGCTGTGTGTCAGCCTGGGGTGGAGGGAGACCAGGGGCTGCTCCTGGTGGGGCAGGGCAGCTGGACAAGAGTCAGGTCCCCAGCACCACCTTCATCTGGGCAGGGCTGGACATGGCCAAAGGAGCTTTTACATGGAGCTGAGATGTAACCTCCAGCCCCCCTCTGCTGCAGCTGTAATTCCAGATTCCCACAGGACTCCAAGGAAGAGGCCCCAGGAGCTCAGGCTGTGCATGGCACCTTCGTAACTCCAGCTCCAGGAGTTCCTCTCTTCCCTCTCATCTCTCCTCCTGTGCTGCTTCTCACCAAGAGCTCTGTAGATTTTGGCCTCTTTTTTTAGCCTGCTGAGCATTTCCCCCATCTCTTCATCTGCTTTTTACCTGTACATCCTTATCTTTCTTGTGGAGACAGCCTCATCTGCAGGGACTGTGCTGCAGATAAGGAGCAGCAGGTCTTGGGGGGGTTTCAGTTATTTGAAGGGGATGGAAGCAGCCAGCTCCAGTTTATCTGCTGTTGCTCCTTGTTAATTGTCACTGGAGAGAAAAGGGGTTTTACGTTTCCAGTGATGGAAAGCTGATAACTTTTTTATTTTACAATCTCACTCGTTCCAGTCTCATGACTCACATTGGAAAGGAAAAAATATTCATCTAAAAGATCATGAGATAGCAGCTGAACAGCTGCTTTCTTTGGGCCAGGCTTCTCCCCCTCATTCCCAGGACAGGATGAAGCCAAAGACACAAATGGTCCTGCCAGCCTGGGCACGGGGTGGGGAAACACAGCCCTCGAGCTGGCTCCTTGCTGGCTCTTCCCCTCTGGGGTGGATGGAGCTGTGTCAGCAGCATCCCAGAATGGTTTGGGGTGGAAGGGACCTTAAAAACCACCTTGTTTGGGCAAGGACACCTTCCACTGTCCCAGGCTGCTCCAAGCCCTGTCCAGCCTGGCCTTGGGCACTGCCAGGGATCCAGGGGCAGCCACAGCTGCTCTGGGCACCCTGTGCCAGGGCATCACCACCTCCCAGAGAAGGATTTCTCCCCAGTATCTGATCCCCTCCTCTGTCAGTTCAGTGCTCTGGGGGGGTTTGGGATGTGTTGTACTCCTGCAGACATTTTCTGCTCTTTTCCTGCTCCTCTTTTCCCTCGGCTTTGGAAGTGGACATGCTGCACCCAGGTCTTTTCTCCTCCTATTTGGCTGCTGGTAAAAATTCTTGTTGGAAGGAACTAAGGAATTTGTTCCTCTTGTAGCCCTTTGCACTTAGTTATTTTTATGAAGGAGGAATAATGATTTGCAGATGGCAGAGCAGAGCCCTGTAAGAATATGCCTTTCCTTGGAATGTGTCTTTTCACCATGGGTTGAAGCCAACAGATTTAAGAGTCAGAGTGAAATCACATGAAGCTGATCAGAGACTGCCAGATTTGATCTGCCCAGCTCTGGATTTTTGGTTCCTCCTTCAGTTTGGTGGCTCTTGTCATGGAGAGTCTCAGGAGTGCCCAGGGTCCCTGGACCTGCCCTTCTCAGGGGTGTCAGTGGGTGCTGCCTGAGGGAACCCCCCAGACATGTGAGTCATGGCTTCACTGCTCAACCTCTGAGATCTGGGGCTCATTATTCTGGTTTTTACATCCTCTCAGCATCCAGTTCTCACCAGTCCTTGCACTCCTCGACTGAGTCACCGTTGGAGTTTTCAAAGATGTTTTCTTCCCATCCTTCCCTGCAGATTTCCTGCTGTTCTAGAGATTTGATTTGATGTTGTGGTGTGGATGAGCTCAAAAACCTGTAATTGTTTGGCCAGCAGTGGCTGTGACAGTGTGACTGTCAGGGTGACTGTCAGGGTGACTGTCAGGGTGAGCGTCTGTGCAGTTTGGGGTTGTTTCTGCCGGTACCAGCAGGGGTAGAACAGCCCTGGGCCTGCATGCTCGGCTCAGTTCCTGGGTTTAGGCCAGGCAGAGTCTGTGCCATGGCATCTGTTGGAACAGAGTTGTGTAGAAATTAGCTGTTTGGTCTTAATGAGCCTCATTAGTGCAGGAGGGAGCTGGGTGCTGCCTCCCTCTCCCTCCACAGCAGGGAGACATAGGGACCAGGGGCCTTTCCTGTGCACAGCCAAGGCAAAAACAGCTTAAAAGCTCTTCCAAGAAATCCCTGCCTTTGGAGGAGTTTGACTCTGCTGCTCCCACCTGCCTCCCTGGCCCTGCACAGGACAGGCCTCTCATCCTCTGTGCATGTGGCCAGCCAGCAAAGACAAAAGCTTTTCTTTTTTTCTTTTTTTTTTTTTTTTAGGTTAATCTGTTTATTCTGCTTAATAAGGACTTAATTACAGCTTGGCCTTCTTGCTGGTGACTGAATATTTTAGTCCTTATTCAGTGTCTGGTGAGGTTTGTAGGAATTTTGTATTGATTTTGATAGGCCTTGCCTTATGCCTAAAAAATGCTGTTTCCACCAGGCACTGCCAGGAGCATCTCCAGAGACCCAGGAGTGTGGAGTGCCCCACCTAAGCTCTTCCTAAACAATCCCATGTGTGGGTGAGCTCTGTGATCCCCATCTCACCTCCCTGGAAATCTCTGTGTCAGCTGGCTGGCTGTGGGTGGGAGGGACACAAGTGGAGGGACAGGTTTGGGTTAGAAGGGACCTCCCTCTGTGCCAGCCCCATTCTCACTCTCCAGGTTGGGCTTGGACTCCTGGCTAAGGACAAGGCTAGGGTTTAGGCAGATCACCCCCAAACACCCTCATGGAATTCTGGAGTCCTTTGGGGTGGAAGGGACCTTAAAGCTCAAGGAGAAGTTTTTCCTGCTGGCTTTTCTGGAGCACATGGAATGTGGGTCCCTGGAAGCTGAGTCACGGCTCTGTGCTGGAGACATCTGTCTCAGCAGTAATTAGAGGAGATGAAACCCATCAGTGACAAGCTCTGTCCCAGCAGTTGGAGCTCAGATTCTCATTTCATGCTGCAGAAGGATGAGTAATTCTAAATAGCTGTGAAGACATTTAAAAGCACCCAAACCATGACAGACAGCAGAGAGCAAATGAGAACAAGGTGAGTTATTAAATGCCTGCTGAGCACACACAAAGCCCCATTATCACTGAACACTGATACAGGAGCTGTGTGTGTTGTACCTGTGCTCTGCTCCCCGGGCTGGGGCAGCTTTGGGGACACCACACCTGAGCCTTTCTGTTAAGAACATCCAGAGGGGGAAACGAGGCTGGAGAGGGGCTGGGAACACAAACCCTGTGAGGAACCACTGAGGGAGCTGGGGGTGCTCAGCCTGCAGAAAAGGAGACTGAGGAGTGACTTTACACTCTCCACAGCTCCTGAAAGGTGCCTGTGCTCAGCTGGGTTGGTCTCTTTCTCCAGGCAGCACTGACAGAACCAGAGCACACAGCCTCCAGCTGCACCAAGGGAAATACAGGTTGGATATTAGGAAAAAGTGTTTCACAGAAAGGGTGATAAAGTTCTGGAATGGCTGCCTGGGGAGGTGGTGCAGTCACCATCCCTGGGTGTGTTTAACAAAGCCTGGATGTGGCACTGGGTGCCAGTGCTGAGTTGAGGTGTTGGGGCTGGGTTGTGTGGTAGCAGGCCCCCAGCTGGGTAATAATTAGCATTAACTCTATGATTTAGAAGGCATGAAAGACACTTTATTATTAGAAATCTAGTTCTTATAGAAACAATGGTGGGCTTAAGACTTGATTGGTCTCAAAGTGAAAACCTCTCACACACCATTGGTGGCTATCAATAACACACTCTAGAGAACCGTATCTATAAACAATGGTTACAGAAAGAGAGATAATAATTGTTTGAATTCTCTTCTTCTAAGTTTCTCACAGCTTCTACACAGCTTCCCAGGTTTTTTTCTGGGAAAGTCTGTGCCCACTCTCTGTGGCCACAGAGCTGCTGCCACAGGGCTGGACTCCATGATCTTGAAGGTCTCTTCCAACCCAGTGATTCTGTGAATTTTCCAGCAGCTCCGTGGGCTCTGGGCTGGGCTGGAAACAGGAATTCAGCTACTCTGTCCTGGTGCTTTCAGCAAGAAGTCCTTGATTAGAAATGCAGGGGGAGCACTGGGGGTGGAAGGAGTCTGTGCCCCGACAGGAGGCTTGGAACAGCCTGGAATTGCAGGGAGGAGCAGGAGGAGCCCAGCCTGTCCCTGTCTGAGCAGGGCAGTGAGGAAGATGTGAGCTGCAGGCAGGATTTATCCCTGCTCCAGCAGGATGTGGATAACTGTGTTTGGCAGAGCTCCTTTCCAGGGGAGGTCAATGAACAGCTTCCAGTTAAACCAGTGGAGAGCTGAGAGGGGCTCCCAGCAGCTCCTTTTAATTAAACAAAAAGTTTTGCCAGCGTTTTGCGCCAGGAGTGGCAGCCCTGGTGGGCACTGCTGATGGCATTGGCACTGCTGGGTTCAGGGGCTGGGATTGTGCCCAGGGCCTTTGGAGTGCATGGAAATGTTTCCATTTTCCTTTAGGGACTTGGCTCACACTTTCCAAGGGTAATTTGGAGCCAGAACGTGGCCCAGGTCTCATTTTAAAGGGAATTTGGTTGAAGGCTTTTCATTGCTTTAAGTCCTGCAGTGACTTTAAGGCTGCCTGGAAACTCACAGGGAAAATAAAATAAAAGAAATAAAATAAAATAAAATAAAATAAAATAAAATAACCTCAACATACAGGCATGACTTGCAAAATGTGAGCAGTATTGGAGAAGTTCTTTTCCCGTGTGACTTTGCAGGAGCAAAGGGATGCACCACAATCATCCCCAAGGCTGCAGCAATGAGCACTTTCTCCAGCAGAAAAATTTGGGGATAAATCTGGGAGCAATTAAAGTGGGATCTTCTAATTTTCTGCTTTGTTTCCATCTCTTTTGGTTTTGTGTGTTCACAGGAAATTTCTATATTTGTTATTTTACACTCATGCCAAGCCCAGGGATGCTGATGAATTAGGGACTAATAACAATTAGTGTTGAAATCGAAACAAACGAGCAAGGAATGAATCATAATTTTGGTGCGAGGACACAGCACTGCCCATTGTCCCTTCTGCCTTGCCACTTCCTACATTCAGCTTTCCAAAACTCATCATTTCTGTTTGGGTTTGCAGATGCATTTCAGAAAAAAACCCTGAAAAGTTTCCAAACTGAAGTTCAGAAATGTAGAGTTGATGAGGATGTTTGGTTGCACTAAATCTGACATTTTGCTCCATTTCACTTTTATTATCAATTATTGAGGGTTTTGAACTTCATGCAAACCCAGAAATGCAGACACCCTCCATTCTGATGAGCTCTAAATGAGGCTCCATCCATTCTACTGAAATGCTCCATTTCCTTTTTGGCAGAATTTCACTGGAATCACCACATTCCAGATTTTTAAAGGTAAAGTTTTTAGATGCTTTTGACTCATCTCTGTTTTTCAGACATGAGCAGACTGAATTCACAGCAAATCCCTGTCAGGGAAAAGTGTGAGAGCAGACTGGGGATGTTCATGTCCTTTGTTTTCAGGGTGCTGTGGGGTCTCACAGGTAAAGTCATGGATCATGGAACATCCTGAGTGGGAATGGACCCACAGGAATGATTGACCCTGCACAGACACCCCAACAATCCCACCCTGGCCATCCCTGGAGCTCCTGGAGCTCTGGCAGCCTCGGGGCCGTGCCCATTCCCTGGGGAGCCTGGGCAGTGCCCAGCACCCTCTGGGGAAGAACCTTTCCCTGGGCAGCCCAACCTAAACCTGCCCTGGCCCAGCCCCAGCCCTTCCCTGGGGTCTGGCTGTAAATCTGTGCCTGAGGATGTGTCCTGGGCTGCTGCTCTGGGTTTTGGAGCCTCTGTTGCTGTTTGAAAGAATCAAATAGAAGGAGCTGCTTCCGCAGGGAAGTTATTAGTGCTGGGTGCCCTTGAATGGCAAGGCTCGGATTTGGAGCAAAAAACTGAAATGAGACATTTTCTATTTTATGATTTTGTCTGTGGAGAAAGTCCTTTTAATCTCAATTTAATGAAAGTCGGCTCAAGACGTGTGAGTGACTGGGAGTGCTTGGGAGAGACAGGAGCAAAGCTTGAGAGGGACTCAGAGCAAGATGAAATTCTCCCTGAGATGAAGCAGAATTTGGAAGGGGATGGGTAATCACCATCCTCCTGTTTGGAAGGACCTGATTTTTCATTTTTCATTTCATTATTCATTGGAGGATTCCAAGCCCTTGTGACAGATAAGCAATGCCATGGGCAACTCTCACAATTAAAAGGCAGATATCCTGTATGTATGTTAGGAGAAGTTTTATAGATTTATAGTTGTGTTTTACCCCCTCTTGTGCTGTTATCAGGGGTGCCCTGGGTTTGGGACATTTGGGAGGGTCACTCGTTACCATGGCAGCACCTGAGCTCCAATCAAGGTGTCAGGCAGTGATCTCCAGCCCTGGGCAGGGAAGGAGGAGTCGATGGACAGAACTTTGGGAGAGGCCAAAGGGTTAAAAGGTGAAACCTCCATTGAGTGGGTGAGCCCATGGTGGAGAAAATCCTCTGCTCCTGGTTCTGTAATATTTTCTCTATTCAGTCTTCTGTTGTATTTTTGATAAGGTTTAATGAACCTTTCTAAATTTTTGGAAGTGAGTAGCATCTCTCACACTGTTTGTATTGGAAGGGATTTCCATATACAAGGTGACAAATGTGACAGAATGAATTAAAGTGGTGACAGGAACATCAGGAGCTCCCACCTTTAGCAGCCTCTCAGCCCAAAATATCAGGGCACAGTCTGGCCCTGTTTGTGGGGATGTCCTGCAGCCTCCTGCCCTGGTCCTTCTCCCAGTGCCTTTCCCAAAGCCTTTCTCCTGGTGCAGAGGTGGAATAGGCTGGGGGTGTGCAGGGCACCCACCCATCCCCCAGGGCAGGGGGCTCTTCTGGGCCTCGATCTTGTCCTTCATTTGTGCCTCACAAAAGCCCATCAGAGAGCTCCGCCCAGCCTTGCCCATCCCCAAGGGCTACCAAGTGACTTCCAAAATATTAGTCCAGACAGGAATGTCTCCTCCATGGGCTTCACATGGAGAAATCCCTAAACAGGTTTGCACCAGGAACTTGGCCAGGTGGGTGGGTGGCATCACAAAGAGCTTTAGACTTGCTGCTTTCTGAGGACATCACATCTGCTGGCAGAGCCACTCTGTCCCCATGGGGTGGGACAATCAGTCCAGGCTGTTGTCCCTGAGAAGGCTGTCCCACGTCCCCTTGCTGGACATGCCAGGAGCCCTGGAGGAGCAGCAGTGCCCTGCTGGGTTTGTGTCCAGGTCCAGAACCCAGCACTTGTTGCCTCTGGGTGTTGGTGTCACCGAGGTTCTGCACATGGGCTGGGGACTCTGCTGTGAACAGCTTCAGTGGGGAGCAGAGCCTGCCCAGACAGCCCAGGAGCTCTGGGGGCTGTGCCAGGGCTGGGGTACCAAGGATGGTGTGAGAAATGATCCTCACTTCCAAAAATTTAAAAGGTTTGTTAAAACCTTATCAAAAATACAACAGAAGACTGAATAGAGAAAATATTACAGCACTGGGAGCAGAGGATTTCCCCACCATGGGCTCACCCACACAACGGAGATTTCACCTTTTAACCCTTTGGCCCCTCCCAAAGTTCTGTCCATCGACTCCTCCTTCCCTGCCCAGGGCTGGAGATCACTGCCTGACACCTTGATTGGAGCTCAGGTGCTGCCATGGTAACGAGTGACCCTCCCAAATGTCCCAAACCCAGGGCACCCCTGATAACAGCACAAGGGGGGTAAAACACAACTATAAATCTATAAAACTTCTCTTATCATATAGAAAATATTTGCCCTTTAATTGTGAGAATCAACCATTTTGTTACTCATCTATCACAATGGGGTACCAGGGGTGCTGTGCCAGGGATGCTGTGCCAGGGATGCTGTGCCAGGGGTGCTGTGCCAGGGGTGCTGTGCCACGGATGCTGTACAGCCCTGCCCACACCCCGTGGGCTCCCTCCTCGTCCCAGGCAGCTCACTGCCCAGCCCTCAGCTGCTCTCGGAGCTGCAGGGACACAGAGCTGTTATGGTGCTGCTCCTTTGTTGGAGACATACCAACGACACAGCTCTGCAAGGTCCTTGTGACAAACAGCGTGGTTTGTTGTTCACAGCTTTCTTTTATAGGCAGTTCAAGACTCCCAGGTGTAGGCAGCTCCCTGGTGTGACCCTCAGCCAGCCCAGCTGCTGGCCAGTGAGATTCTGCAGCCCAGGGTGCAAGGTGGCAGGTGAAGGTCCCTGTCTGTCAGCCCAGGGACTCTGATGGCACAGAGAGCTGCTGATGGGAGAGAATCCCGGAATCCCAGGCTGGTTTGGGTTGAGAGGGACCCAAAAACCGCCTGGTTCTACCCCCTGCCGTGGGCAGGGAAGGGAAGGGACACCTTCCTCTGTCCCAGGGTGCTCCAAACCCCATCCAGCCTGCCTTGAATTCCCTGGGTGAGGAATCCATGGTAAGAAATCCATGCTTTTCCCTGGACTCTCTGGCTCTAACTGAAGGAAGGGAGAGCAGTTCTCAGCAGCCTGAGCTCCTTGCCTGCCTGCTGCTCAGCCCTGCCCAGTCTGGAGCTGTAGGAAGAGAAAGGGCTGGAGGAACAGGACACTGAGTCCAGGGCAGGGTGTGTAATAAGCTGTAAGAATGGTCTTCCTGGAAATGTCTGATTAGAGAATAACCATTTTCCTCTTCTTGCTGGGAGGGGTTGAGGCTGTTTTCCAGGGAATGGCAATGGATTCCTTCCGTTAGAATCAAATCTCAGAGTGTGTGAGCTCCTGTGAATGCACCCAGAGAAATAAATGGAAACAGTCACTGTTTTTATCAATAGGCTCCCTTGGGAAAAATAATTCCATAGAAGCTCTTTTATGGCCCTGTAATAGCAATTTGGGTGAAATCTGACTGCATGGTGGGGCTGGATCACTTCCACTGCTCTTATCCCTTATGGGGAGATCCAGCACAAGAGGAGGCAGGGAAAAGATAAGGACTGGGCTGCTGTTATTAAAATGTAATCTTGAAATTACCCAGTGCTGGCTGAGATTTAGTGCTGCTAACTGGGCTGGCAGGGCCTTTCCAGGGAGTCAGGGCATTGTTATTCTGCAGAGGGATGTTTTTTATTATGTCTATTTATTTATTAATCAATTTCTATTTGTTTATTGCTATTTCTTAAGGGATACATTAATTAGTGATTTTTTTAAGGGTTGTGTTATGGAAATAAAGACAAATGGATGTTGGGTGACCTTAAATAATGACTATGAAGTTGTGGACTTTGAAGTGAAATCCTTGAAATTTATTTGATATTTAGGGAGACTTTCATACAGACCAGAATGAGGGAAAGCCCAGCGGTATCCAAAGAGTAAACAGTATCCCGTCTGATAAATGCAGGAAAGTTTTCCTGTCTGGTTTTCCCACAATCTTTGTTCTGTACGTTTCACACAAAATAAGTAATATCAGGTCCTAAACTTTGTAAATAAATCAATGAGGCGAGGCCATGACCCCTGCAGGGCTGGTTTGCCTTGCTTTGATCCAAAGCCTCGGGATGCAGCTCGTGCAGAAATGACTGTTTGCACCAATATCCAGCACAGTTTAATTCACTGCAGGGATTTGACTGCTCAGGAAAACAGGGCTTTTATTGCCTGTCAGGATTCCTTAAGGGTTATCCCTCCACTCTTGGCAGTGTGCCTGTGCTGCTCAGCTCTCCCAATTCAGTTCCTCTGCTAGAACTTTACTGCAAGTCTTTGATCAGTAAAAGTAGAGGTTGAGCTTTAAAAGCCTCCAGCTTGTCACCAACCTTTGTTCTTGGAGACCTCAGGCACAGTTCAGGTGCTTGTGTGCTGTTTGCCAGTGACCAAAAGGAATTTGTCTCCTGATGCATCTCAGCATCACACAATGGATGATCCCATCTCCTCTGTGCTCTGAGGAACATGGAAAACATCCCAGAGCAGGTCTTCGCTCTGGTGCCTGGGGACACTGACTGTCCACGAGTTACTTCACAGTGTTTGGGAAGAGGGAAATTAAAGAGCTCCTAAATGGTGCAGAGTAATCTAACCTGGAGAAGTTTCTGAAGGGATCTTCTCACCTGGGATAATTCACAGGACGTGGAGATGGAGATTAGAACATCTGGGCTAGACACTGAAGTTTAAAATGTCCCTAAAAGAAAAATTCCTGCTATTCCAGGACATTGAGCAGGCCCCAGCTGGGTGGGACTGCCAGTGCTGTGACAGCTCTGTCCTCCTGACTGTGCCCCAGTCAGGGGCTGGAAAAGGAGGGGACAAAGATAAACAGCACAGAAAGAACTTGTCAGGCTGCTCAGGGGAAGAACCAAGACAGGATTTCACACCTTCCCTCCCTGCCCCAGCCGTGCCTGACTGGGACCTCCACACATGGGTTATCCCTCCACTCTTGGCAGTGTGCCTGTGCTGCTCAGCTCTCCCAATTCAGTTCCTCTGCTAGAACTTTACTGCAAGTCTTTGATCAGTAAAAGTAGAGGTTGAGCTTTAAAAGCCTCCAGCTTGTCACCAACCTTTGTTCTTGGAGACCTCAGGCACAGTTCAGGTGCTTGTGTGCTGTTTGCCAGTGACCAAAAGGAATTTGTCTCCTGATGCATCTCAGCATCACACAATGGATGATCCCATCTCCTCTGTGCTCTGAGGAACATGGAAAACATCCCAGAGCAGGTCTTCACTCTGGTGCCTGGGGGCACTGACTGTCCACGAGTTACTTCACAGTGTTTGGGAAGAGGGAAATTAAAGAGCTCCTAAATGGTGCAGAGTAATCTAACCTGGAGAAGTTTCTGAAGGGATCTTCTCACCTGGGATAATTCACAGGACGTGGAGATGGAGATTAGAACATCTGGACTAGACACTGAAGTTTAAAATATCCCTAAAAGAAAAATTCCTGCTATTCCAGGACATTGAGCAGGCCCCAGCTGGGTGGGACTGCCAGTGCTGTGACAGCTCTGTCCTCCTGACTGTGCCCCAGTCAGGGGCTGGAAAAGGAGGGGACAAAGATAAACAGCACAGAAAGAACTTGTCAGGCTGCTCAGGGGAAGAACCAAGACAGGATTTCACACCTTCCCTCCCTGCCCCAGCCGTGCCTGACTGGGACCTCCACACATCCGTGTCAGGCATCTCTTCAGAGGAATTGTAGGATAACTCAGGCTGGAAGGGAGCTCTGGGATCCCCTTCCAGCCCAAAGCCAAGGCCCAGCACTGGATCAGCTGTGCCAGGATCAGCTCAGTCAGCCCTTCCCTGCCATATGTGGGACACATGGGTGGGACGGGGGCAGCTGCAGGTGGCAGAGGTGGCTGTGGCCGTGCAGGGGTGGCTCTGCTGTCACCTCAGATCTCCTCATGGAGCTGGGACTGAAGGTGCTGAAGGTGCTCTTGTCATGGATCATCCCAAACTGCAATTTGAAATGTGCTCTGCCTGCCTTGGCTGCGGTGGGGTTTTGCTCAGGGAGGGCCCCTGAGGCTGCTCTGCCAGAAAACCTGGGGTGCTTTTTGAGCTCTGTGTTTCTATAACTGCAATAAATAATGCAAGCACATAAATTCACCGTGGGACAAGAAGGGGATGGATTGACCTAGATCCCTTTGCATTTTCATCCACCAACAGAAGGTCCATTAAGGGGGGATGTAACCTGCATGCACCACCGCCAGTAAGAGCCTGAATGGGAGATGTAGGACTCTGGGCAGCTCTTCAAAATGCATTTTATTGTATCCAAGGTGTTACAGCAGTCCAGGGTCGTGGGTGACAGAGCCTGCACCTACAGCTGTCAGCTCCAGCTGCAGGCAGGCCTGGGAACCCTTAGTTTGGGCTACAATGCATGATATACTTTTCTTTGGTGAGCATCTTAATACAGAAGGACCAATCTATACCTTTACTATTACCTATAGCCTATCATAACTACTCTCATCACCATATTATTGTCATTACTATCCAGTCATATGAGTTAGTATGCTACAGTTTAAGCTTAAAGTTGTTTTTCAGTTTTCTTGCAGTGGGAAATTCTTAGACCTTTTTTCTCCTTGCCACATTGGCATGTTTGTTTGCCTGTGGTATCTTTCTGCTTTTCCTAAGACCTATTTCTACTTGGTAAAAACATCTTTTTTGGTTTTGGTCAACATATCCTTTGCTCTAAATCATAAAACCTCCTTCCAACTCAACCTTACCTTTGCTTTCTTAGTTGTCCAGTAGGACTGGCTCAGCAATTGTCACTTTACACATCTATTGTTCTTCTATATCAATACTTGCTTCCATCTCTATTCCACTCTCAGGTTCTGCATTCAGAGATCTTTCTGCCAAGCACAAATATCTGTGAGACTTTCCTGTCAAACTTCCATCCTTCCCAGCAACAGCCCTCCCCAGGTGCTTTCTGGGATCAGCACAAAGCTCCTGCTGCTCTGCTTAGGGGAGGCTGAAACCTTGGGAGAGACCCTGGGAGTTGTGCTGCTGGGCTCAGGGAGGGCAGGAATTAACATCCAAACAAGGCTTAGAACCAGATCAGACTGAGTGTTAATGCCATTAATTATAAAAATGGGACTCAGCTCTGGTTTTAATCAGCCTGTGCAGAGCAGGAGGAAAAAAAAATCTTCTTCAATCAGACACATTTTTGCTTCCAGCCTCTCCAAATCTGTCTCTGGGCTGTTCCCTGACTGTGGTGGTGGTAAGGTTGCATTTCTGGCTGCTGTGAGAAGTTCAGGGGCTCAGGAATCAGTGGCCACTCACCCAAAGTTTGTCTCCACCAAGGAAATGCTGTGGGTTTTGTTAAACCAACATCTCACAGTGAGCACAGGCCCTGGCCACTCACCAGGAACATCTGGAGAGGAAAGAGAAAGCCCAGATGGCCACCAAGGTCTTGGAGTGTTCCATGGACAGATCAGCTGTTGTGACCCTGAGAATGCCCCCAAATTTCCCATCAAAACTCATCTCAGAGCCTGCTCTTCCTGCTGGGAGATGTTTCAGGAGTTGGCCACACTTGAAGGAGCTGCTGGTGCCACCAGGATGGGAGGAGCAGCTGTTAGGAGGTCATTTACCCAAGAGAGCCTGTGCTCAGGGCTTTTCCAGGGATTTACAGGAATTTTAACATCCTTTTTGGGAGTTCTGTGACAGTCACTTATCAGGGAGTTTGCTGATGGCACTTTCAGAGCCACAGAGATTTCTCAGGCTTTAAACTTCCATACTGTAAACTTCCCTGCTTCAAAGTGTTCATTATTTCCAAGGACATGATGGCTCCACTGGAGAGGGGATTTTAACTCTGCCAGGGAAAGCAAGCAGATGGTGGAGAGAGTGGCAGAATTGTGGCAGAGCTCCTGCTCTCAACCATCTGCTTTGGAGCTTGGCTGGACATGTCCATCCTGCAGCTGGGCAGTGGCAGGAACAGCCCATGGATCTGGATCTGCCCTGCAGAAATGGGCACATCCTGGTGCCCCTCCCTAGTGAGGGGTCCCAAATCCTGCTGGGCCTGCCTGGCATCACTGCAGGGACAGCTGGTGGCACTGCAGTGTCCCTGGGGCTTGGCAAGACACAAAAGCAGGTTTGATGCTGGCTCCCTCTGACTCTGCTGGACACCAGCTCTGGGCATTCCCTCCTGTCTGACCCACGGGCAGCTGAATGGGATTCACAGTGCCCAGGGCTCTGTCACTGCAAGGACCTGGAGCTGCTGGAGGAGCCCAGAGGAGGCTCCAGGATGAGCAGAGGGATGGAGCAGCTCTGCTGGGAGGAAAGGCTGGGACAGCTGGGAATGTTCACCTGGAGGAGAGAAGGCTCTGGGATGAACTTGTTGCAACCTTCCAGTGCCTGAAGAGGCTCCAGGAGAGCTGGAGAGGGACTGGGGACAAGGGATGGAGGGACAGGACACAGGGAATGGCTCCCACTGCCAGAGGGCAGGGCTGGATGGGATATTGGGAATTAGGAACTGTTCCCTGGGGGGGTGGGCAGGCCCTGGCACAAGGTGCCCAGAGCAGCTGGGGCTGCCCCTGGATCCCTGGCAGTGCCCAAGGCCAGGCTGGACACTGGGGCTGGAGGATGCTGGGCTTTGGGATGGCCATCCCTGAAATGCAGCTTCCACCAAATGCAGCTTCTGATGGATCTTACCAGGTGATGAGTTCAGATCAATCCCTTTTGCAGCCAGCACTGATGGCTGGTTAGAGCAGGTTGGGTTGCATTTGTTGGAGAAGCACAGCACAGATTTTTCCTTGGAAAAGCCTGCAGGTGAGCAAACTCCACTGCAGTGGGTGGGAATGCTTCTCCTGGAGAATCCCTGTTCTGCAGGGATGGCAATCCTGCTTTATTCTGACCTCTCAATGTGTCAGATGTTCAACTGTTCATGTGGCTCGAGGATGAAAAGTGGTTATTAACCATTCTTGCTGCAGGTTGGGGGTTGTGGAGTGCCTCTGATTCCACTCTCCTTTGGCATTTTTAGTGCCATTGCAAAAGGAATTAATTTAGGAAAGGTTGGGCACTGGGACACTGGACAATTTGGACATTTCTGTTATTGGTCTGGCACAAGAAAGACGGGAACCTGTCCAAAGTGAATCGTCCATGAGGATAAAACAGGAGAAAAGGAGAACCAAAGAAGAAAAATAATTAAGTTTTTAAAATGTGTTCTAACCCTGTCCTCCAACTTCCATTCTCTGCTGGAATGGATGTGGGCTGGGATGGGCATGTCACTTTGGAAATCCCATTTTAGGGAGATGGCTCATGGATACTGGGTCTGATCTGGCTGCTTCTGATCCTCCCTGAAAGGTTTTCTGTGGCCTCAGGACAGAGGAAAGAAATCTACAGGTGCAGCAGTGAAATTCCTTTTCCTGTTCCAACTGCAGGACGTGGAGTCTCCCTGAGTTCTCCCTGCAGGTGCCCAGCACAATTCCTCAGTTGCTCAGGGTGGAGCTGTGCAGGGATTTCCAGCAGGATGCTCAGCTGGGTCCATCCAGGGCTGCTGCCTCTGCCAGGGATGTGCCCCAGGGTTTGGTCCCTGTGCTTGGAAATGCTTCTGCATCCCTGGCTCTGGGTGTGAGGCTGGGTGTGACCTTGCTGAGCCTCAGAGGTGGCAGAGGCCAACCACACCCCCAGGCATGATGTGATCTCTGAAAATCCACATTTTCTCTTCCTGGAGTGTTCGTCCACCTGCAGAGATCAAGAGTTCCAGAGCTCCCAAAGGCAGCTGATTTCCCTCCCCTTGTTCCCCTCTGGATGTGGTTTCCCAGCTCCCCTTCATGTGACCCCACTGCTGAACTCTGCTGGGATGGTGACAGGAGCCAGTGGCATTCCCAGAGCCTGGAGGAGCACTCCAGTGCTGATTTAGGATCCAGCACCCATCTCTGTGTAAATATATCCATGAAAAATGCCAAATGCCAGCCAGCCTGCTGGGTGTGAGGGCTATGGAGTGGGATTGTCAGCCACCAGCTGGTGATGGGAGGGGTTTCTCTCCCAAAGCTGGGGTTGAACAGGCTGGCTGGGATAGGGGTGTCCCACTGCTGCATTCCACAAGCCTTGTGCCAGGGAAACAAAGGCAGCACAGAGGTTTGGGGAGAAGCTTCTCCATCCCATTCCTGGCAGCAGGAGCTTGGCCTGGGGACCTCCTCCCTTGGTGTCTTGTGGGGACGTGGGATGGGGCATGGCCCAGGTGGGAACAGGAGGGATGGGAATGCTGGGAATAGGGCTGTGCATGTTGTTTGTTCCCACAAAAGCAATAATTTGGGGAGATAAAGTCTCTCAGAACTTTATAGGAGAAATTATTCTTTCTTTGCTTTTTCCGCTGTTTCTCAGTTTGATTTTTAGCCCTTTGTGCTGGTACATTCTGAATTATTCCAGCTGCCCTGTAATTGTGTTTTCCTCTTAACTTTGGAAGTTACTTTTCAAAGGAGAGAGGGGAGCAAAGATAAGGCAAAGCTGCTAAATGGGAAATCTATGGCTGATTAAGGCAGGGGGTTGCTAATCACCTTAGAAATGAAATTATTAGCTGAAAAGCCTGGAGTGGGTGGAATGAAAGTTAGGGAAGGGTTTTCCCCCATTTCCTTCTGTCACAATGCATTGAGAGATTCAAAGTTTCCCTTGCAGACATGTCCTGACACCATTAGATGTTGTCTCTTTGCATTAACTGCAGAGCTCGAGCTGGTCCAGACTGGATTTCAGTCTGAATAGTTAAAATTTGGCCAAGCTCTGAGCAAATAAAGGCAGGGTTTCATGGGAGCTGCAGTGCTCCTCATGGATGTCACACCATGCTCCAACCAGGACACCATAGCCAGGACCCAGAGTCGTCACTGTCCCCAATATTTTCTGGGCCTCCCCCCCCTCACAGCCAGGAATTCCTGCCCCATATCCCATCCATCCCTGCCCTCTGGCAGTGGGAGCCATTCCCTGTGTCCTGTCCCTCCATCCCTTGTCCCCAGTCCCTCTCCAGCTCTCCTGGAGCCTCTTCAGGCACTGGGAGCAGCTTCAAAGTCTCTGCAGAGCCATCTCTTCTCTAGGTGAGCACCCCCAGCTCTGACAGAACGCTGGAAAAGCAATTTTCCACTTGCAGCTGAGGCCTGGCAGCTGGCACAGGAGCTGCCGGTGCTGCTGGAGCTCGCCGTGCCCGGGGAGCCGCGTGGGCTCTGCCACCCCACGGCACCACTGCTGAGCCCCTCCAGCTGGGCTGCCCCGGCAGGCTGAGCTCCCTGCTGTGTCACGAACTCTCGCAGCCACAGCAGCTCTGCCTGTGCTGCCAGAGGGTGACAGGGAACCAAAACTGGCTCATCCCATTCCCGGAGCACAGCAGGTCTCAAGGACACCTCGTGGTAACCAAGGTTTGCCTCCCACAGGGAAACAGGAATCTGGAGAAGGCCTCTGAGTCCAACCATGCCCCAGCACTGCCAAGGCCACCCCTGGGCCTGTCCCCAGGTGCCACATCCACGTGGGTTTTGAACATTTTCAAGGGCACTGACTTCAGGGATGGTGATACCACCATGGCCCTGGCCACCTGTTCTGACAACCCTTTCAGGGTAGGAATATTCCCAATGCCCACCCTCAGCCTCCCCTGGCACAAGATGAAGCCTTTCCTTCTTGTCCTATCTCTTGTCAGCTGGGAGAAGAGACCAACCCCCACCTGTCTCACAGCTTGTCTGGGTTTGAACAGAAGGTATCTGCTAAGGAAAGCAGGAGCCTCTCAGGTACAAAACAAGAAAGTCCCCCTGAGGCTCCTTCTCTCAGGTGCCAAAGCTCCTGGGAAGCAGATTTAGCAGCACAGTGTCAGCTGTGCTTGGACATTTCCTTCCCCAGGAGAAGTCACTGCTTTTCCATACTGAATCCTTAGGACTGTCACATTTTCCTTGGAAAAGAATTACAAGTGTATTCCCCAGCAGCTTTCTGCAAAACACATCAAAGATCTCTGGGTGATGGATTTGGTTTTTTTGTTTCTCTGGGATTCCTTCACTAGTTTGGTGTTAACTGGTTCTTTACAAATCCCAGCATTTCCCATGGGTTTGATTCCTCCTGTGTGTGGATTGATGGAGATGTTTTTCACTCACCCTCATTTTCTGAGGGGACTGGGTCTATTTTTAGCTCTGTATCACTTCATGGGTGAATGAGTGGCAATTTAATTGCTGTGTGGGAATGCGAATGTCAGACAACAGGGAAAACTGGAGCCTTGCTCATCATATTTAACCTGCTGAGTTACTGTACCCTGAGCCT
This sequence comes from Pyrgilauda ruficollis, assembly GCF_017590135.1. Classification (NCBI taxonomy): domain Eukaryota; kingdom Metazoa; phylum Chordata; class Aves; order Passeriformes; family Passeridae; genus Pyrgilauda; species Pyrgilauda ruficollis. The sequence goes on along the minus strand of NW_024528710.1, from coordinate 1,036,877 downwards.
CTGAGCATGGCTTTGTGTGAGAGGGACAATTCCCAAGGGATGGAGGACACAGGGAATGGCTTCCACTGCCAGAGGGCATGGCTGGATGGGCTATTGGGAATTAGGAATTGTTCCCTGGCAGGGTGGGCAGGCCCTGGCACAGGGTGCCCAGAGCAGCTGTGGCTGCCCCTGGATCCCTGGCAGTGCCCAAGGCCAGGTTGGACACTGGGGCTGGGAGCAGCCTGGGACAGTGGGAGGTGTCCCTGCCATGGCAGGGGTGGCACTGGATGGGCTTTAAGGTCCCTTCCTACCTAAACCATTCCGGGATTCTGGGATTCCATGAAAAATCTGTGAAAAACATGTTCATTCTCCTGTGAAAATGTAAAAAGTTTAATAAAGGACAACAGGAGGCAAGGACCACGGAACAAAGGTTATTATGGGCAGGTGCATCTTGGCACTCAACCAAAAGCACTCTGTTCTCTTTGGGGATCCCCCTTAAATGCCTTTTAGTTACATTAAAATTAGCCTGTTAGCCTAATTACATCAGCCTGTTGCATATTCATAGACCCTTATGCATAGTAAACTTCCCTCCAAACTAGTTTCCATGTTCCAAGAATTGTTTAGCATGGCCTCTCCTTGGGTTCACCTTTTAGAGCGTGCACATTCCTCGGTTGTGGTTTCAGTCCTTTTTTATCATCACCCTCAGCTTTGGCCCTGGCCCACACTGCCTTCAGCCAGTGAGTGCTGATGGTTGGCAGATCCGTACAGGTGTCCTGATCCCGTGTTCATTGGATCTTAACCCCTCCCAGCAGGCAGTTTAATACAAGCACACTGATATCAGCTATTGCACTGCTATGTCTAAGCTTAATTAACAACAGAAATAAAAAATATATCTTCATAATAAAGTTACTTTAACATCACACATATAGAATCCATTTTAACATTTGTGAAAAGCCAATATTACAATGTGAATCTTTAACAAATCCAGTAGCATTCCTTAGCAGGAAGATGCTGTGTGTTAAAGGGCTTTGCTGTGATCAGTGGCTGCTCAGCTGGGACACAAAAGGTTCCAAGGACCCTCCTGCCCTCCAGGGTGGGTGCCATGGGGTGAAGTCAGGGCTGCCACATCAGGGCAGGTGCCTGCCCTCATGCTGGGGAGGCTGGGATGCACTGGGCTCTTCTGGCTGTGTCCTGTGGGCAGCAGGGGGAGGAATTCCGTGCCCTCGAGCTGTGGTAAGGGCTGAGACCTTGCCCTGGGCTTGTGGGGCAGGCACAGCTCCACAGCCATGGGGGATTCACTTGGGTTGCAGCTCCCTGTGCAGCCCTTCCCCTGCATTTTGGGTGCAGGAGGGGCAGAAATTCCTTGTGGGGCCACGTCGGAACAAACAACTCCTGATCCTGGGACGGAGCTTCCAGTGTGACTTGGCCATTCCTGGGGCACAGCTCTCTGTGCTCCTGTTGTTCCCAGCAGAAACATTTATAAATACTTTAAAAAACAGGTGTTTTAAAAATTTATAATGACAGTTCAGGCTCTGTTTAGGAGGTAGATATATGGTCTTTCCTTGGATAATTCCTGAATTAAGTTTGTATTGATGTCTCTGGACCAGCTGTGGATGTGCTCCCAGGCAGTGCCCTTTGCTCAGTGCCCAGCTCTCTGCCTCACCCAGGTTATGCCAATGTGAGGATTTCCAGGTGGTTTGTACAGATATTCCTGAAATGGAAGGAAGCTGACATGAATTATTTAACTGAAGCTCAGAAGGGTAGCAGTGCAATGGTGTGACTTGGGGTGGGCTGCTGGAAAATCACGTTAATTATGATTTTAGTAGTTTCAAAAGAATTATTCTGATTTGAAATTAGGACAAAACCTAACAAATCCCAAAAGTAAAAAACCAGGAGATGCTGGGGATCACTCTGGACTGGAAGATTTATTCAGTGTAGTGGTTGAGCCCAGCAGCCTTGGGAGCACCTAAGGGCAGAGCTCCTTCCTCTATTTCACCAAGATGCTGAGAAATTAAAGAACTGAGCAGGCAAGAAACACGGGCAGTTTCTGCCTTAGGAGTATTCCTTTAAAAATATATCTGGTTTTTTTGTGAGGTTGCCTGGTTGAGCTCTGATTTGCTTTGCCTGTGGCCTGTACAAACCTTGAGTGGACCTTGTTGAGCTGGCTGGGGTGGGAGGAGGAGGGAAGGGCCAGGGAGGGACAGGCAGGTCCCTGTCTGAGATCAGGCTCTGAATCCACTCTGGGGCATGAAATTGTCTTTGAAGTGTTCTGAAAGGTCAAATGACAGAGCAGGAGTACAATGGGATTTTTCTGCACGTTTGTGCAGCAGCTGACACAAGGGGCTCAGGTGTTTTGTTGTGCAGCAGTCCAGGAAGGAACAGCGTGAGGAGCAGGGGTGTCCTGAGGGAAGTGTCCCCTCTGCTGTCACCTGGGCAAGTGCCCACGCTGGAGGGGCCAAAGCCACCCCTGGGAGGTGACACGGGGCACTGCTCCAGACTGGGGACTCCTGGTGCTGCTGGAAGAGGGAATCCAGCAGGCTCCATGAAAATTAGGGCCCGCAGGTGGGAGGAAAGGTGGTGAGACTGGAAGGGATCCCAGAAATGCTGGGTGTTCCAATAATTGTGCAGAACGATCCTGCAGAGCAGCCTGCTTGGAATGTGGGTTTGGAGTGATTGCCCAGGGCCTGGAGTCCTGTCTGGAAGGTAAATAACTTCTTGCTGGTGACAAACAAGCAGGGAAGAAGGCAGGTATGGCAAGTCTTCCTGCAAATCCCCTGTGTGGGAGATCAAAAGAGGATCTTACAAGATTTTATTAACTTGTAAACTGTGATTTAAGGGAATTTGAAGCAGCACGTGAAAGAACAATAATGAACAAACATTTTTAAGTGGGAGAAATCTGTCCCTGCCATATGTTTCACTGACTCATCCCTTCTGCAGGAGGGGATCTTGGAATTGTTTGAACTGTCCCAGTCACTAATGGTTTTTATTTGGGGGGAAACACAGCACTGGATCCTTCACCAGGTGAGGAAGAGACCTGATCCCTCTAAAGCTTTGGGCACAGGTGGTTTGGCTTGGAAATACAGGAAATACAGGAATAGAGATGGAAAGGAAAGCTGTTTTCCCAGGGAGCTGCAGGAGGGCTCTGGCTCTGACAGGCACCACTCCAGGGGCTGGGAGGGGGGGAGCTGCCTCCAGGACTGAGGGAATTTGGGGATCTTAAAAAGAGGCTTCAATCCAAGGGTGGTTTGGGTTGGAAGGGACATAAAGATCCTGCAGTTCCAACCCCACAAATGCCCCTGTGTGTGTCAGTGCTGGGCAGAGGCCACCCCTGGCCGTGGGCTCTGCTGCCAGGATGAGACTGGGGATCACGGGATAACGCGGAGCGCTCAGAACTCCCTTCTGCCATGCCCCGGGTGCTGCCCGTGCTGAGGAGCTGTGGCTGTGTTGCAGGTGTGGCTGTGTGGGGGCAGCATGGAGGTGCTGCCCTGCTCCAGGGTGGCCCACATCGAGCGCAAGAAGAAGCCCTACAACAACAACATCGGCTTCTACACCAAGCGCAACGCGCTGCGCGTGGCCGAGGTCTGGATGGACGACTACAAGTGGCACGTCTACATCGCCTGGAACCTGCCCCTGGAGGTACAGCCTGCCCTGGAGGCACTTGGTGCTAAAAACCTGAATTCTGGAGCAGTTCCTGTCCCTAAGCTCAGCCTTAACCCCCCGGCTGTCAGCCCCAGCGGATCCCCCTCGGCTTTGAGGGAGAGGCTCCAAGAGGGATTCCTGCTCTTCCCACAGCTTTCTAGTGTGGTTCTAAGAATTAAACCTGGACTGTGCTGTTTGTCTCCCCCCTGAGTGTTTACCCAGCGTGAGGGGATGTCCTGACACTGCTCTGCAGACAGATTGTTGATGGCAGTCAGCACTGTTAGTGCCTCAGGTTTATTCTCATGTCACTTCCAGCCCAGCTCAGGTTCCCAGCTCATGGACACAGATCCCTCCCAGAGCTCCCCAAGGGCTGGGACTGTTTGTTTTCCCAGTGCTGGAAAGTTTAAAGGTAAAGGATTGGAAGTTGGTGGCTCACAGAAGGGATTCCCTTTCTCTTAAACCTTCTCCTTTAAGAGCTTTGGTGGTTCCTTTGATTTCTGCCCAGAAATGGTCAGGTTCTCTTGGATCTGACACGTTAATTTTGGTGTAAATCCTACCACCTCACAGCTTGGTGAATCTTTGGAAAACCACAAGGTGCCACCAGGTGAGCATGTCCAGGGACACCTCCTGCACTTCTGGGAGGGCTTCACAGGCTTCAGGAGGGATTTCTGCCGGTCCAAGGCTGCTGCTGGGGCTCTGCCTCCCTGCAGGTTGTGTCTGATCTTGGAAGCCAAGAGCATCTCCTGCCTGGAGCAGCCCTGGCAGGATCAGTGCCCGTTCCTGCACTGGCACTGCCAGGGAGGAGCAGGGAGGGGGGCACGGTGAGGCAGCGATGCCCCTGGGTCATGGCTGAACGAGCACTGCGGGCTGCCCAGTTTCCCTGGGAGGTCAGACTGGTGCCACAAGTGTCCAGCCCCACCTGGGTGCTAAAAATGAGCACAAAATATTCCTGCTTGGCCAAGGCTTAAAGAGCTGCTGAGCCCTGGAGCTGCTGAGGGAGCACCCCCAGCTGGTGTCTGCTGCAGGCCCTTGGGAAAACAGGAAAGCACAAAAACCAAAGCTGCTGCTGCAGCTTGCTGAGCAAAGGTTACATCTGGGGAGTGCTGGCATTTGGGCACGGCAGCCACAGCTTTGTGCTGCACTGGAGAACAGCCTGGGAAGGGCCAGGAGCTGCAGGTTTGTGCTCCTGGGGGTGGGGGAATACAGGAATAGAGATGGAAAGGAAAGCTGCTTTCCGAACGCTCATGATCAAAATTCCTGATCCTTGGGCTGATTCCTTTTTAGAGGTGAGGCATCATCCTGCTGCTCAGGAACAGATTGGGAGCATTGCAGAAAGGATTAAAATCCATCCTGTGCAGCTTGGAAAAGGCAGCATCACATGGATCAGCACTGGGGGTGGGAACAGACCTGGGTGACCCAAAATCAACTTGAGATTTCTATATAGGTCGTCCCAATAGGTCTGGGTTCCCCAAAATCCATTGGAGATTTTTATACTGGTCTCTTCCCAATCAAACTAAGATTTACTTTGAGGGAAGGCAGGTTTTATGGCTGTGCACTGGATTATTTTGTGATGCCAAGGCAAAGCCCTGCCCTGCCCATCCCAGGTGCTGCCTGCCTGCTCTGAGCCCCACCTCACCCACTCAGATCTCAGCCTGTCCTGCCTCTCTCCACTGAATCATCTTTATTTTTACCTCTCAGCTACCAGGGGCACATGGAAACGGTGTCTCTTCTAAAGCAGAGTGAATAATTCATTAGGAGATCATTACAAGCATTGTAATGGAAAATTGCTTTCCCAGTTGTGTTTAATGATCTCTGGGAAAGACAAGAGCAGGAGCTGGACCAGAGTGGGAGCCCAGCAGTGCAGGGAGAAGGGGCTGCTGTGTGCCTGCCTTTGGCTTCCCTGCTGCATTAGCCCCCAGATCCCAGGGTGGAACAAAGGGGGCAGCTCTCCAGCCCTGCTCCCAGCTCCTGCTGGGTTATTGCTCAGGGCCAGCTGTGTCTGCAGAGCTGTGGGGTTCTGCTGTGTCTCCAGGGAGACTATTCCACCCTGGAATTGCCCAAATTGCCAAGAGCTTTTGCTGAGCTTCAGCCTCAGCTTTTCTTCTCATGCAATTTTTATCCTTTATTCTCAGCTGTCTGCCTCTGCTATATTTGAATCTTGAACCTTTCTCTCTTTCCTTCATTCTTTTCCCGTTTATTTTACACCTTTTACCTCTCCCTTCCTCTGGGTTGTGTCTCAGTGGGGTCAGGGAAGGGTTTGGTGCTCAGTGCCCAGCCAGGGTTTGCATTTCCATCTTTTAAGTCCTGATATCCACTTGCTGCTAAACCTGTGCCTCAGAACCCAAACAGGAGGAGAAATCTTTTAAAAGTACCTTGTTTAAAAATACAGATCGGTCTTTGTCAGATGGATCCAAACCCAGGAGAAGACTCCCCAGTTTCTGTGCATTTTCCAACCTTCCTCCAAACCTTTTCTTCTCCCTTTTGTTCCCCTTTTGTAAATTATCCCTGAGGACCAAAGCCTGTCCAGAATCAGCCCATGGCCATTGCAAGGGGGGGCCTCAAAACCCAGCAGAGAACACCCAACAGTTGGTGTCCCCCTCTGGAAGCCACATCTTCCTTCTGATGGTTTCACCCCAACATACATCCCAGAATTCCTGGAATTACTCAACCACCCCAGGCAGTTTGAAAAGGATCTCAAAGCTCAGGGAAACACTTTCATTGTACCTTTTTTTGGAAGTGTGACCATTCAGTGATGTCCTGTTGTTACTTTTCAGAATCCAGGGATTGACATTGGGGATGTTTCTGAGAGGAAAGCCTTGAGGAAGAGCCTGAAGTGTAAAAATTTCCAGTGGTACCTGGACCATGTTTATCCAGAAATGAGGAGATACAACAACACCATTGCTTATGGAGAGGTAATTTAGCCCCTTAGCTCAGCCTGCTAATATTTACAGTCCCTGATGAGAAACAGCCTCAAAGGAGAGGAGTCTGAATCAAAACTGACTTTTTCTGTGTAATTATCTAAATTTGCATAAATCTGCTCCCAGTTTCTTCTAAAAACCAGTTTGGGGATTTGTTGCTGAACTTGAAGACTGTATAAAGTAAAAGATGTTAATACATCATTTAGTGAATTGACAGAAATTATCCATATTTCCCATTGACTCCATGGATTAAGCAGCTGTATTTGTATTTTTAATAGACGGGCATCTTCTAAAACCCTTGAACTTGAACACAGCCTAATTCCTGACAAGGTCTCTGGAGGATTCAGTGCCTTGTCACAACAGCTTAAGGACAAGATAAAATAAGGGGACTTAATTCAATCTCTGCTGGCTTTGAAACCATTCTGGGAATATAGAAAGAGTCATTTATGGGAACTAATAACAAATCCTCTGCTGCAATGGGATTGATGGAGTAGTGGCACTAGGAGTAGGCTCCTCGAAGCCTGGGCACCCCAGGTGGGTTATTCATTTTTATTCATTTTAGGAAAGATTTGTTACCGAAGTTAGTTAAGTCCTTCAAGCTAAAACCTCCCGAAAAATTATATTTTCATAGAAAATGAAATTTCAGAATGGTTTGGGCTGGAAAAAAAGCCCAGCTGGAACAAGGATGTGATGATTCCAAGGTGATCCGTGTTTGAGTTGGGCTTTTTCCCTGCCTTGTTGAGCACTCTGAGATTTCACTGAAATCTGAGGGGTCCTGCCTTGATTTCTGGTGGCCTAAACCTGGGTTTGTCCCCACCACCCATGACCAAACACAGAGCCAGCTGTGGCCAGGGACCCTGCTCCTTGGAATGGGGATTATTATACAAAACCAGTCATCATTAGCCTTGGATTTAAAAAAATATTCAGTGCTCTGTGAATTTTCCTTGCCTGATTATTCCTGGTGATACAGCAGTGAGAGCTAGAGAGGGTACAGAGGGCTAAACATCTATTTCCTGCTTCTCTCTGATAAGAGAGGGCCTTAACTCTGCCCCTTTTATGCCATAACTCTGCCATTTTTGTGCGCCTTATCGTTGCCCTTTTTTTTGCCATAATTCTGCCCTTTTTTGTGCCTTAACTCTGCCCCTTTTTCTGCCATAACTCTGCCCTTTTTCTGCCATAATTCTGCCAATTTTTGTGCCTTATCTCTACCCTTTTACTGCCATAACTCTGCCCCTTTTGTGTCATAACTTCTCCTCTTTTTGTGCCATAATTCTGCCATTTTTTGTCCCTTATCTCTGCCCTTTTTCTGCTGTAACTCTGCCCTATTTCTGCCATAATTCTGCCATTTTTTTCCCTTAACTCTGCCCTTTTTCTGCCATAATTCTGCTAATTTTTGTGCCATAACTCTGCTCTTTTCCCACCATAATTATGCCATTTTTGTGCCTTATCTCTGCCCCTTTTGTCCCTTAACTGTGCCCCTTTTTCCCCTCCCAGCTGCGGAACAACAAGGCCAAGGACGTGTGCCTGGACCAGGGCCCGCAGGAGAACCACACAGCAATCCTGTACCCGTGCCATGGCTGGGGCCCACAGGTGAGGCTGGCACTGCCACGGCCAGGTGGCACCACAGGGGACAGGCTGGGGCTGTGGCCTTTCCTCTCCAGTGTTAAAAACACCTCGGGTACCACAGGGGTTTTCCCAGCTGCTCCTGCAGTGTTTTCTGGATTCCCATCATCCTTCCCATTTTCCTGCAAGGAAAAGCCTTGAAAGAGGAAACCTTTGTAAATTGAAAATATTGGAAAGCTGAGATTTTTGCAATTTGAAACCAAAAAAATTTGAAATTTGTAGTTTAAAATAAAATCTTCCAGACAAAGGCAAATAGCAATAATCATGGACACAATCTGAGAGTTTCCTTCCCAAGGTCAGGCTGGATGAGAGTTGGATGGAAGGTTGGAATAAGATGATCTTTAAGGTCGCTTCCAACCCAGTCCATTGTGGGATTACTTCTCTTCCACCAGCAGAATAAACCCAGACTAATGGGGTAAAGAAAACAATTAGTGCTCTGGTAATGAGCCATTTCAGCTTGGCTGGAATTTGTTTTCCAGCACTCCTTTTGCCTCTCCAAAAGTTTTGGAGCATCTGGGGCCCAGCAGGCTTGAGGAGATTCATTTTCAGCTAAAAAAATGAACAGTTCAAGGAATGGAAAACATAAAAATCCTGTTCTCACTCCACAGTCACCCTGGACTCAGGGATCCCAGAGCTCACCTGAGCCGGAGCTGGAGGAGCTGGGAAGCAGCTGTGGGGTGGAGGAAATCCCACTTTGGGTTACCCTGGCCTTCAACAAAGATCAGCCCCTGGGGCTGGTGGAGTCCCTGCTAAACAGAACCTGCTCTTGCTCAAAAACCCCATTTTCCTCTTAAATGGCACCAACTGCCTTTTGCACTTTGTGGCTGCAGATCTGAGCCTCTAAGTGCATTATTGTGTGAGAAACTGGATTGGGCTGCCACTGGCTGCTGACCCTGGGCTTTAGGGTGAATGGCTGAGAACAGGGTATTTATTTTTCCCTCAGTGTTATTGGGATTAAGTTTAACAATGTTTTCTCCCCCTACTTGAAGTTCTGAAGTCAAATTTTGCTGGCTGCCTGGAGCTTGCCCATTTCATCCTTCCTGGTCTTCCCTCTCCCCAGTGCCCCTCCCCTGTTCAGCTGAGAGCCAGTTCTTGGCAGTTCCTTTGTTTCTGATACAACCAATTAATGAAACTCCTGGAAAACGCTGGTTTTAAGCAGCTATCAGCAAGTGCAGAAACTTTGAAATGGCCTTTGTGGCACCATGAAGGAAATTGGACATTCCCTATAACTGTTTAATTAATGGGCTGCAGGTTGTAATTTATGACTGGGAATGGAATTACAAGTAATGGAAACGCTGGTTTTTGTATATACATATATATATATATATATATATATATATGTTTAATTTTTATTTATTTGTATGTGTATGAAACCCCACAAGGAGCTGTTGAGCTCCTTTGGAGTTGCTCACGTCCCAAACCACACGTGGTGTCCTAAAATCCCCCCTTCTCTCCTTGATCCTGGGGCCCATCCCAGACATTGTGACATCCCAGACATTCCTCATGTCAGAATCTAGAAATGGTTTCACTGCCAGCCTTGGCAGCAGTGAGAGAGGGGCAGGTGTGGGGTCCCTGCTGGCACTGGCACGTCCCAAGGACAGGGGAGCTGTGCCTCCTGCTCCTGCCACACCAGGGTGCTGGGATCTTCTTGGAAGCCCTCCCTGTTCCTAAATCCAGTCCCAGCCCACCCCTCTGGCTGTGGATCCCCAGCCCAGCTGGGAGAGAGGGAATGCTGGGTCTGCCAGGAGGGATTTGGGCCATTTTGGACACTTTGTGTCCCACCCCCAATTTCTGCTCTCTCCTGTGGCTGCCCATGGATTTAAGCTCAGCCTGGATGCAGTTCAGGGTGGTGGCTCTGAATGCAGGTGAGATCTTGCCTTTACTCATTCATCCCTCACTGAGTAAAATTTTGAGGATTTTTCTCTTATTTTCCCTTCAGCTTTCTGTTCTCTCTGCTTCCATTCACTTCCAGGTCAAATCATTATGAGATTCCATCATCATCCTTTTATCCTGTAATTATATTAAGGCTGCTGATGGATTTTTTTCCTGCTTGATGGCTTCATCTTTGAGGCAATCCCTCATGGAAGCACCTTGCTGTAATGATGTATTACACTAATAATGCAGCCATAGCTCATTGCAGTGACACAGCTATGGTGATATATTAAGGTGATAGAAAGCACTATAATGCTATAAAACTTAAGATAATGTTCACCCAGCAGAGCATTTCATTTAATTATAGGATAAAATATGTTTTGCCCATTTAAGCAGCAGAAGTTGAGGACAAAGCCATCAATACTGAGCTCATGGGGGACACGGCAGGAGCAGGGGTGACGAAACAGCACCCTTTAATCAGATTAAATTGTGGTAAAAGGCAAATCCTGAACATTTTACTGATGGCTGCTAATTGATGTTCTGCTCAGAGCAGAAGGGAAGCTAAACAACCCAAAATTATTTTCCAATAGAGTCAATGAAGGTCATCAAGGCTTTTATTTCCCAGGTGCTGGGATGTCTAATTAACTTTCTGCCATCTCTGAGATGCAGCCAGCAGAAACACAACCACAGGAGATGGATTGGAGCTGCAGCTTTACCTGGGGGGATCAGCCCCAGCCCTGGTGCAGCTGAGGGAGCTGGGAAGGGGCTCAGCCTGGAGAAAAGGAGGCTCAGGGGGCCCTTGTGGCTCTGCACAACTCCTGACAGGAGGGGACAGCCGGGGGGTCGGGCTGTGCTCCAGGGAACAGGGACAGGAGGAGAGGGAACGGCCTCAGGCTGGGCCAGGGGAGGGGCAGGGTGGATTTTGGGGAAATTCCTTCCTGGAAAGGGTGGCCAGGCATTGGAATTAGAGTGCCCATCCCTGGAGGTGTCCAGGGAAGGGCTGGAGGTGGCACTCAGTGCTCTGGGCTGGGGACAAGGTGGGCATCAGGCACAGCTGGCACTCGATGGCCTTGGAGGGATTTTCCAGCCCCAGTGATCCGGGGATTGCCTCCAGGGACAGCTGAAGGTGGGAATGTGGCCAGCTGCAGTTTCCTGGATGAGGTTTTATGGAAGGCTGTTCCAGGGGCTGGGGCTGTCAGTCACTGCTGGGGATGTGGCTTTGGGCCACTCAAACTGGTGAAGGGGTTAAAGACCTCATCAGTTTGAGCCACTTTGAAATGCCTGGCTTGGGAATAGTTTTAAACTATTTTCCTGTGGTCCTTTATCTTGGTTTTTCCCTTGTTTCTTGTCATGTCCCAGGCTGGGTTGGGGCCTCTGGCTCGCTCTGGAGAGGAGCAGAATAACAAAGGAGGAATTAGGGCTTGGAATTAACCTGGCCTGTGAGGAGAGGCTGGGAGAAGAGCTCAGGGGGCCTCATCTGGAGAGAAGACTCTGGGGAGAGCTCAGAGCCCCTTGCAGGGCCTGAAGGGGCTCCAGGAGAGCTGGAGAGGGGCTGGGGACAAGGCATGGAGGGACAGGACACAGGGAATGGCTTCCACTGCCAGAGGGCAGGGCTGGATGGGATATTGGGAATTAGGAATTGTTCCCTGGCAGGGTGGGCAGGCCCTGGCACAGGGTGCCCAGAGCAGCTGTGGCTGCCCCTGGATCCCTGGCAGTGCCCAAGGCCAGGCTGGACACTGGGGCTGGAGCAGCCTGGGATAGTGGGAGGAGGTGGAAAGAGAGGATCCTTAAAGCCCCTTTTCCTCCCAAACCATTCAGTGATTCTCTACAGCCATCCCAAAAGAAGAAAATACCATTAATGTTGTAGGAGCATGGCAGGACTTGCGCTCAGGAGTTAGATGGGATTTTTGGGGGATAATCCCCCCAGGTTTGCCTTGGGGGTTGCAGTGGCTGTTGCTGAGGCTGTGCTGTGTTGGTGAGTGGCTCAGGCCTGGGCTGCTTTCCCCCTGCTCCCAGCACAGATCTCACCTGTGCCAGGTGCATTTCCTGCCTCAGTCCCTGCTGTGTTCCAGCCCTGCCCGCTCCCTTCCCGGCGCAGGATGGCATTTCTGCTCCACTTGCTGTTCCCAGCACACTGGGCAGTGCCATGGCAGAGCAGAGGTCCTGGTGCCCCGTGGGCATGGGCCAGCTCTCTGGGGACAGGCTGCCAAAGGCCATCTGAAAGGGGAGAGCCTGGCATGCTCCTTCCCAAGGGGCATGGCATGCCAGAGCCTTCCCAAGGACTGGCTCTGCCCATTAGGGACATCTGGGTCATTTCTGCCTCTGTGACAGCCAGGGTTTGTCTGTCTCTGCTTTGTCTTTGCCTTTATGCAGTTTTTTCTTCCTGCAAGACAAGAAGTGCCATCAGAGAACCATGGAATGGTCTGGATTGGAGGGACCTTAAATTCCACCCAGTGCCTCCCCTGCCATGGCAGGGACACCTCCCACTGTCCCAGGCTGCTCCAAGCCCCAATGTCCAGCCTGGCCTTGGGCACTGCCAGGGATCCAGGGGCAGCCACAGCTGCTCTGGGCACCCTGTGCCAGGGCCTGCCCACCCTTCCAGGGAACAATTCCCAATATCCCATGTAACCCTGCTTTCCATCAGTTTGACCCCATTCCCCTGGATCCTGTCCCTCCAGTTCCTGATGCAGGGTCCCTCTCTGGCTTCCCTGGAACCCCCCAGATCCTGGAAGGGGCTCTGAGGTCTCTACACAACCTGCTCTTCTCCAGAGGGACAGTCCCAGCTTTCCAGCCTGGCTCCGTATAGGAGGTGCTCCAATCCCTGAACTTCAAGGTGCCCCTCTGGCCTTGCTCCAACACTTCTATGTCCTTCCTCTGCTGGGGGCACCTGGATGCTCTGGATTTGATGCTCAGATGCCAGTTCAGCTGAGTTGCATGGTTGAAACCCCTCTGGCAGGCTGAGAGCACTGTGTGGCTCAAGGCTGGGCCCATCAGCACATCCAGGGCAGGCCACGAGGATGGGGAAGGGTCTGGAAGGGAAGCCGTGTGTGGAGCAGCTGAGGGCACTGGAATGTTCAGCTGGAGGAGACTGAGGGGAGACTCATCACGGTTCCATCGTCCTCATGAGGGGCAGAGGAGGGGCAGACACTGATCTCTGCTCTGTGGGACAGGGACAGGGACAGCTGGAGATGTGCTGGGACAGGCTCAGGCTGGAGCTCAGGGAAAGGTTCTTCCCCCAGAGGGTGCTGGGCACTGCCCAGGCTCCCCAGGGAATGGGCACGGCCCCGAGGCTGCCAGAGCTCCAGGAGCTCCAGGGATGCCCAGGCTGGGATTGTTGGGGTGTCTGTGCAGGGACAGGGCCTGGACTGGATGATCCTTGGGGATCCCTTCCCACTCAGGACATTCTGTGATTCTGTGATTTTGTGATTCTGCCTTGCAAAGAGCTTTGGGGACAGAAGGGCACATCCTGCCCAGGGAGGGTGAGATGGTGCAGCTTTGCCCCCAGAGCAGCTGTGGCTGCCCCTGGATCCCTGGCAGTGCCCAAGGCCAGGCTGGACAGGGCTTGGAGCAGCCTGGGACGGTGGAAGGTGTCCCTGCCATGGCAGGGGTGGCACTGGGTGGGCTTTGCTGTCCCTTCCAACCCAAACCATTCCATGATTCTGTGATCAGCGTTTGGGCTGCTCCTGACCTCTCCTGTGGGGAACACCTGGCAAAGGAACATCAGGGAGATGTGAGGAGCTCAGGGCCTGCTCTGATACACAACATTTTCACTCTGGCTGTAACTCCAGCAGCACCTGGGAGCAGAGCCAGGCCCACCCCAAGAGAGCTGGGCACCCTGACTGGATCTGGGGTCATGAGCTGCAGTCTGACCCTGTTACATTGTTTTAACTTGATTTCCAGTGTTTAATTATTACAGCCCAGATAACCCAAACTCTCAGTGGGATTTACTGCCTCTTCTCTGGCATCTGGGTCACAGATACACTCAGTTAATTAATGTGCTGAATCCTCCTTATCTGTCTGCTGGATAATGGCCTGATTCATAATTTAAATAAGGAGCTGTGGAGATCTTTCCCTTGAACTATAAAAGGCAGGACACTGGCATTCCTTTCTTCTCACTCCAGAATTCAAATGTGTTTAGGGAAATATTGTGGTGGCATTCCTTGAAATTGAGGAGTCCTTTGTGTGCCCACTGTCCCCAGGGGCATCAGCCCTGCCCACTGCTCCCATCCTGCCTCCCCTGGCAGCCCTGAGCAGTTGGATCCCATGGGAATGGCAGGGGTGGCTGCAATCCTGGGCCTTTCCCGAGGGCAGATCCAGGCCCCCATCCCAGTTCTGGCCCCTCTGGCTGGTGCTGCTGCCTGCTTGGAGCCCTGGAGGCTGTGCCAGGCACCCAGAAGCACCAGCCCAGCCAAGGCTGGCTCACCCAGCAGGGCCAGCCAGGCCAGCTGGCTCCAGCTGGAGTCCAGGGAAAACCATCCATTGCCCCATCCCACAGCATTCCAGGAGGCTGCAGGAGTCTGCTCCAGGAGGACTTTAAGGCTTGGAATTATTCCTACGCCTTCCTGCGTCTCAATTCCTCACCTGCATCTGGAAAAAATAAAAACCCAAGCAGGGATAAAAGGGTGCAGAAAGTTGGGATTTATTCCTTCCAGCTCTGCTTTCCTTTCCCTGTGCATCCCCACAGAATGTTCCCAGGGGCTCTCTGTTGTCCTGTCCCTCTGTGCTGATGTTCTGAGGTGCTGAGGGACTGGGCTCCTTTGGAAAGGATGGAATATCAACCAGAGCTTTCTTCGTGTTTCTGGGAGAGACCTGGGGGAGATGGGCATTTGTGGCTTTACTTTCACCACGTGTGAGTCTCCCCCAGCTGATCCCAGCTCTGGGGGGCTGCCTCAGAACTGCTGCTCCCTCTGGCCAGCTCTCCAAGAGGTGCCACATTCCCTGCTGGAGCAGTCTGGGAGCATTTACTGACAGGGAATTTCTGTATGTCCCCAGCTGGCTCGATACACCAAGGAGGGCTTCCTGCACCTGGGGGCCCTGGGCACCACCACGCTGCTGCCCGACACGCGCTGCCTGGTGGACACGGGCAAGAGCCGCTTCCCGCAGCTGCTGGACTGTGACAAGGTCAAGAGCAGCCTCCACAAGCGCTGGAACTTCATCCAGGTGTGTCTGGGGCTGCCCTCGGGGCTCCTCTGTGTAGTAAAAGGTGACCCCCGACGAGGGGAGAAAATGACGCATCTGACTCCATTGATATCAGGAAGCTAATTAATTACTTCATTATACTATGTTATTCTATACTGTATTACATTACATCTAAACTGAATGTGCACACGCACTCAGCTCAGCTCAACTGCCCAGAATCTCGTGCCTGGCAGCCGACAGTCCCGACACACACACGTGGATTCAATTGGTCAGTGAATGAGAACACTCACGCCAGAATCCAATTATCAATTCCCTTCAGGTGAACAATCTTCCACGATGCATTCCACTTGTGAACAACCAGAGGAGCTGCAATTGAGATAAGAATTGTTTTTTCTTTCTCTGAGGCTCCTCACTGCAATTCCCAGAAATGTCCTTGGGAAGTTGTGCCTTGCTTTTCTCTGTGAAGAGAAACAGCCACAGCTCTGCTGTGTCCCAAGCCCTGGCTGGGACACAGCCCCTGGGATGGGGTGGGACAAAGGGGAAACGGTGCCACGGCACAGCGAATTCCTGCTCCTGAGGCAGAGGGAGGGGGTTAAGAGGGATCAGGGCAGCATTTCAGGACAATTTCTAATCAGTTTTCCCTTCTGGTAGCAGAAAGGTGGATCTGGTTATGTCTGATCTGCCAATGACTTCCAGATTCCTTTGTTTCTTGTGGATGAAGAGTAAAATTCCTTCACACTCTTTTGTCTCAAAGCAGAGTGTAAATAAGTGTATTGGTTTGAACAGACAGGTGTCTGCTGAGGAAGGGGGGCCTCCCTTGAAAGAGAAAATGTAAACCCCCTCCCTCCCAATTATTATAATTTTGAAATTAAGGGGCTCTCAGGCAAAGATATGGGAGTAGGAATAACAGTTCTTCATTAGGGAAGAAAATGTAAAAAGTAAAATAAAAAATGCAGTAATACAGAGCAGAAACTGCTGCTCCCTCTGGCCAGCTCTCCAAGAGGTGCCACATTCCCTGCTGGAGCAGTCTGGGAGCATTTACTGACAGGGAACTTCTGCTTTCCCACACAACTCCAAGCTCTCCCAAAGGGCTGGGGAGGTTTGCACCATGACCCTGGACAGACCTGCCTGGCAAGTGTGGAAACTGAGGAGCTTGGGAGAGGAAAGGGTTCCCAAGCCCCAAAGGAGTCAAGTTTGAAGGATGTGGTGTTTTGCTGAGTCCTTGTTCCCTTTTCCCTTTCTTGCCCCTGCATCCAGCAGCCCCTTCCCTGAGTTTTGGAGAAGCAAAACATGCCCCAGCAGCTCCCAGGGATCTTTCCAACCCCTGATCACTGAAGTTACCCAAAACAATGCAGTGGAATAAACCCCCTGACCTCCCCTTGCCCCCTCTCCATCACCCACATGCTGCTGGCCAAGCCAGCACCTCCCTCCACAGAGACCCAAAAGGGGTTCCCTTAGGCATTACCTGGGATGTCTGCCTGCCCTTCTGGGTGACAGCAGGAATGTTCTCAGAGGCTTGAGCACCCCTGTCCTGCCTGCTCAGGCCTGGCCAAGGTCCCCCAGAGTCACTGCAGCCCTTCCTGGGCCATGGAAGGGACAGGGAGTGAGGCCAAGGCACCAACAAATGGCAGCTTGGCTGAAATTCTTGGCCCTGAAGCCACTTCAGGCTTGTTGCTCTGGTGGAGGGATCTCACCTGATTTATTTTTGGCTCACAGTAATCCTGGCTACCAAATCTTGGCTGCCAAATCCACCTGGGAGTCCTCTGCTTGGGGCCCTGACGTGTGGCTGCCAGAAGAAGGGAAAGAGGATCCTGCAGAATTGCTGGACGTGGGTGGACACAGGCTTTGCTCAGCAGGGAGGAGAAACCAGCCCATCTCCTGTCCTTCTCCCAGAATAATCCTCTTTGTGGCTGCCCTCTGGCTAGGGTGCACTAAAATAGATTAATATATGAGATGGATGTGTAAATATGTTTCCCAAGCTGGGATGTGCACAGAGTCCTTTGCTGCAGAGCACTCATGCCTGTCTTCCATTTGCATCAGGATGAAGCTCCCTGGATGTTTAACGAGCTGAATTTCCAATGCCATGCAGCAGGTTTATAACTGATGTTTTAGTAATTTATTGAACAGAAGCAGATCTATTTCATTGTTCCTTCTACAGCAACTAGCATCACCTAGGACTGATTGTTCATTTAGGCTTTACAAGGCTCCCTCAACCACTGGGGCTGTCTCTGATTTTTCCCCTGCCTTCCTTAATGAAGTAAAACCTCTTAGTTGTCCTGACCTGCAGAGTAGAGAGTCAATGTAGAATTTTGCTCTCTTTTTCGCTGTTGCATCACCCCTTGTGTAATAAATTTGAGCACTTCCAAACCCGAAATGACCACAACTCTGTGGATGCATGAGCCAGCTCCCCCTGCCTTTGTTGCTGCCTTCTAAGAGAAGCAATTTCCTGGTGACTCCAGGACACCCTGAGGGCTTTGAGACCCCACAGCTCCGGTCCAGCTGGTAAAATGCCCTTAAACTGAGCAAATATTGGAGGGAGAGACTGTGTGGGTCAGGATAAGCAGCCAGACAGCCCCTGGATGTTGCCTGTGCTGTAATTCAGCCCAGCTTGAGCCCTGCCAGTGCCCAGGGTGGCAGCAGATGGCTTTTGTCACATGTCACAGGGGTGGGGTGAGGTCCCCAGCGCCATCTGCTCCCACAGCAGGGCTGGATGAGGTGTGGCTGCTCCTGGGCTCCATCCTGGCTGTGCTGAGCCCCTGGCCAGGAGGGCCTGGCTCTGTCCCAGTCCCTGCCTGTCCCTGGTCCCTCTGCGATGGCCGCGTGTCCCTGGTGCCACTGCGGTCCCCGTGCCAGGTGGCACAGACACGCGGGGACAGCACGAGGATCCTGCTGCTGCTGAGCCCTGGGATGCTTTGGAATGTTCAGGCTCAGGCCTGCCTTTCCTTCGTGCTCCAGAAGGAAAAGCAGCCCCTGAGCCAGCACCAGGAAGGGAAGGTGGAGATGAACCCTGGGCTCCAGGACCCTCAGCTGGGCCAGAGCCCCGGGGAGGTGTTGGCCCCTTCTCCCTGCTCCAGCTTCCAAACCACTGGAAACAGGAGCAAAATCAGGCTGAAAAGTGGGAATTTCCTCTGCTGTTCTGCCCTGACACGGTTTGTGACTGCAGGGTGACCCCGGGAGAAATCTGTCTGAGATCTGGGTCTCGTTGTTGCATCTCGCTTATCTCTAATCATCTGTTAATTGCTTTAAGAAGTGATCTCCAAGTGATTCTTATTAAATATCTGGTTTGAGCCTTGCCTCTTGAGTGATTTTCAAAAGATTCTGTGCTGCTGAGATACAGAGGCAGTCATTTCTCTCGTTACTCATTTAATAGAAAAGTGCTGCTGTTTTAATAAAGCTTCCATTTTTAAAAGAAATGGAAATGAAGGAGAGATCAAGAGAGATGGTGGGCACAGATTAACTCCCATTCCATCCATCCCTGCTGCTGCCACTCACCAGGATAACAGTTACACCCCACAAGCTGGAAGGAGATGTGATGTGGCCAGTAAAACACCACTTGCATTCCCGAGCCCAGGCTGGCTGTCCCTAAATGTTCCTGATGTCACCTGGAGCTGGGGGCACTCCTTGAACCCATTCCTTCCACCCATGTTCTCCTGAGCACCGGGTTGGTGCTTTCCTGGGGGGAGGGAAGGGTCTCTGTGGGGACACCTGTGACCAAAGGGAGCTGGGGCACAGCAGGTGAGGGCACCCAGGTGAGTGTCACCTGCGCAGGGGCACATCCAGCCCCTGCTGGGCTCTGGAGCCACAGGGCTCTTGCAGGATGGCACAGGATGGAAACCTGAGCCCCTGTGGGGAGCAATTCCCACCCAGGGGCAAGATCCATGTTGGAAAATGGTTCAGTCTGCTTCAGAGCAGATGGAATCATGGAATCCCAGAATGGTTTGGGTTGGAGGGACCTTAAAACCCATCCAGTACCTTTCCACTGTCCCAGGCTGCTCCAAGCCCCAGTGTCCAAGCTGGCCTTGGGCACTGCCAGGGATCCAGGGGCAGCCACAGCTGCTCTGGGCACCCTGTGCCAGGGCCTGCCCCCCCTGCCAGGGAACAATTCCTTCCCAATATCCAACCTAAACCCATTCTCTGTCACTTTGATCCCATTCCCTCTTGTCCTGTCCCTCCATCCCCTGTCCAAAGTCTCTCTCCATGTTTCCTGCAGGCTCCCTCAGGCCCTGCAAGGCCACAATTCAGTCACCCCAAAGCTTCTCCTCTCCAGGTGAACATTCCCAGCTGTTCCAGCCTTTCCTCCCAGCAGAGCTGCTCCATCCTTCTGCTCATCCTGGAGCCTCCTCTGGGCTCCTCCAGCAGCTCCAGCTCCTGCCTGTGCTGGCCCAGGGCTGGGGCAGCTCTGCAGGTGGGGTCTCACCTGGGCACAGGGGCAGAATCCCAATCCCTGCCCTGCTGCCCACTCTGGGATCAGCCTAGGGCAGGGGGTTCATGGCTCGGCCATGGCCAGTTCACCCACAGCAACCCCAGGGCCCTCTTCCTGCTCCAGCTGCTCATCCCAGCCTGGATGGATCATGGGGGCTGCCCCAGCTTGAACATGGCCTTGCTAAACTTCCTGAGATTCCCAAGGGCCACTCCTCTGGATGGCCCTGTCTTCCAGGGGCGTCACTGCACCCTCAGCTTGGTGTCACCTGCTGAGGGTGCCCTTGATCCCTTTGTGTGTCATTGATGAAGATATTTAAATACCACAGGCCCCAAAACTGACCCTGAGGACACCACTGGTCACTGATGTCCAGCGGGACTCTGAGCCATTGACCATGACCATGACCTCTGCTGGCAGCAGGGACTCCTCCTCTGCAGGAGCTTTGTGCTGCCCAGGGCAGAGAGCAGAACGTCCAGAAGGTTCTTCCTAGTCCTCAAATCACACGAAACTCTCCTTTCAACACTGAAAGTTGAACTCATGGCCTCCCAACGGCAAAGCCTCTGCTTGGGCATGGAGCCATTTGGGCACTGATCCACTGCTAATGGCTTGGAGCTGAGCACTCCAGGGTGGAAAGGGGCACTGGGAACTCTGCAGCTCCTCCTCGCAGATGGGAAGCCATCCTTGCTTGGGTTGAGACTGGGAAAAGTGACTGTGGCCATCAGGAGTCTCAGCTGGATTTCCAAGGACAGTGGGATGAATTCACAGAATCACTGGGTTGGAAGAGACCTCCAAGATCATTGAGCCCAATCCAGCCCCAAAACCTCAGCTAAACCCTGGCACCCAGTGCCACATCCAGGCTTTGTTAAACACACCCAGGGATGGTGACTGCACCACCTCCCCAGGCAGCCAGTCCAGAACTTTATCACCCTTTCTGTGAAAAACTTTTTCCTAATATCCAACCTGTATTTCCCTTGACTTCATGAAGGCCGGAGGCCTCTCCCCTGGCACTGCCAAACTTAAACAATCCTTTAAACATCAGAAAGACTTTGGGCCACTTCAGGGACAGAAATAAACCCTTCCAGCTGAGAAATGTGGGGGCTGAGCTCATTTTACTGCAAGATCTTGAGGAGTGGCTGGTCCTGAGTACTGGGGGCAGGGAATTCCTGGAATCAATGTTCTTATAAATCAAAAAGTTCCCCAAATCAATGATGGCTTTAAGTCCTCCTGCAGGCAGGAGCCCCACAACCCCCTGGAGCCAGGGGAGCTCCTCAGCTCCCTAAGGAGTTCAGGAAAGTTCCCACTGCTGGGTTGGGAATCTCAGCTCTGCCTTTGACAGCAACACAACCAAATAAAATCACAGAAATGAGGAGCTCCAGAGCCCAGCAATGTCCAGCCATCCAGGAAATCCTGTCAGGAGCAGGTAGGTCCAGTGTCACATCCCAGAGGATGAGTGTGACAAACACTGCCCATTTCAGCTGCTCCTCACCCAGGAAGGGCTCAGGTGGGGATTTATGGCAGGGAAAAGGGGCTGTTCCCATTTCCTGCGGGATTGGGTGACTCCTGCAAACCCCAGCTGGGAATTTGGCCCAGGGGCTTTGGATCCCACGTGGAGCTGAGCTTGGCTGTGCTCAGGGCAGTGAGAAAGGAACAACCTGGGGAGGGGCTCCTGCAGTGCCAGATATTCCTTCTGGGATATTCTTTCAGTGCTCACTGTCTGGAGCAGTCACCTGCTCCTCTGTGTCAAGGGTTGTTCCTCCATCAGAAGGCAAATAGCTGAGAGCTTTCCACAGGAGGAATTCTTCTTTCAATCCCACCTGGTCTCTTGGAAGTGTGAGGGGTAAGAGCTCTCCAAATGCCTTTCCTGACTGTTGTAATCCCAGGTTTTATTGTTATGGGCAAGAACCCAGGCAGGAATTAATTTCTGATTGTGCTCTTGGAAATCCAAGCCTGGGGGGAATGATCCAGAGGGGCACAAGGGGCTGAGCAGAGCTGCACTCAGCACTGAACCAGTGGCAGCAACTGAATTTTGAGAGTGGAAGAGCCACGAGAGGGATCCTTCCAGCCTCCTGAGCTCCCACGAGGAGCTGGGGTGTTTCCTGCCACTGGAAAGAGTGCCTGAAGCCTCATCCTTGGAAAACTGGCCCAGGAATGCAGCTCTGGCTACCAGGACAGGGCCCAGGGATCCTTGGCAGTGCAGGAGCTTCCTGAGGCTGTGGAGATGCTGAGCTGGGAGAGCTGTGGTGAGCATGGCCTTGGCTGGCTCTGGAGAGCACCCAGCTGCTACCAGCCACCCTCCATGGCATGGCAGGGGGAGAAAATCACATGGAATACTCCTAGGGCAGGAGAGGGCACTCACCAGGCACCACCATGGGCAGGATACTGATTTGGGGAACGATAATTGGATTCATTACAATTACAAATGGGGTGGGTGGTGAGAGGCAAACTGAAACCCCAAAAACCCAGGCTCACCTTCACCCAGCCATTGTCAGCTCTACCATTCCAGGAGCTGCAGGTGGATGGGATGGGCTTGGTCCATCCCACTCTGCCTGTGGATCCTTCCTCACAAATTCCCCCTGTGCCACCCTGGGGTCCCTCTCATGGGATACATCCCCCATGGGCCACAGCTCCTGAAAGAGCTCCAGGGGGTCCTCCAGGGGCTGCAGCTTCCCCTGGGGCATCTCCCCCTGCTCCAGGGGGGCCCTCCAGGGGCTGCCAGGCATCTCTGCTCCCCTCTGGATCTCCAGGGGCTGCAGTGGCCCAGCTGCTCCATGGACTCTTGGGGGAATCTCTGCCCCTGGAGCAGCTCTTGCCCTGCCCTTGTCCCTGCTGGGCTGGTTGTCACCCATGTCCTTCCCTCCGCTCTCCCACAGCAGCTGCACAACCATTTTCACCCTTTCTGGGAGGTGTTACCCCAGAGGTGGCAGCAACTCCAGTGCTGGCCTTGGCCCTGGCACAGCTGCTTTGGAGCCAGCTGGACCCCAAAGTGACACTGGGAGGAGGGAAAGGACAGGACAGCTCAAGCTGGGGAGGGAGGGAACACTATGGAGAGGAGGGATCACTGTGGAAAGGAGGAATCATTAAGGAAAGGAGGAATCATTATGAAGAGGAGGGCTTATTATGGAAAGGAGGGATCACTGTGGAGAGGAGGGATCACTGTGGAAAGGAGGGATCATTGAGGAAAGGAGGGCTCCTTCTGCCGTTTCTTGCAGAGCTCGGAGCATCTGAGGATGCCGCCCCTCGGAGGGGTCCCTTGGGCAGAGCTGTCTCCTCTCCAGCAGCCTGGGAGGGGAGGGGACAGCCCCAGCTGGGGCTCTGCTGTCCCCTGCTCCCTCTGTCCCCGGCCGTGCCCTCCCCAGTCCCGGGGCTGTGCTGGGGTGCAGAGGCAGCCCAGGAGCCGTGCCTGCCCCGGGCTCTCCCCCGTGCTCAGCTTTGCCCCTTGCCCAGAGTCAGCCCCCAGGGACCTTCACGCCCTTCATGTTTCCACTTTGGTGCTATTTTGGTCCACTTTCCCTTTGTCTTCAGTGCTGTCTTGTCTCAGTTTTGTGTCTTGGGCTGCTTCACATCCCCTCTTTGTTCTCTGCATGAGTTTGCTCCATCCCTGTCCCTGCTTGCTCCTTTATTCTCTGTGTGTTTTCCTTTGTTTGCTCCTTTCCCTCTGTTATTCCTTTTGATTGCTTATTTCCACTTCAGATTTTTTCACTCTCTCACATTCTTTCCTGTTTCATCTCTCTTCGTGTTTTCCTCTTGCTTTGTTTTCCCCATATTCTTTTTCCCTCTCCTGATGGTTTTGTTCTTCGTGTGTGTTTGGATTCCTCCCGCCCTGCTTTCCTCCCCAGGTTCTCATTTTGGGTGGGAGACCAGCCTTTGATTAAATTTTAATCAAAGTGCCTAAAATCCAAATCCTTTTTTTTTTTCTCTCTCTTTTTATTGCTAAGAAGGAGACATTATCACAGCTCGTGACAGCAACTGGTGCCCATCCTGCTGCAGTGCCTTGGCACAGGCTGCCAAGTGGGGATGCCATGGCCAGAGCCATGGGTTTTCCAGGTTCCACGACCTCCCTGCCATGGGTAGGGGCAGACAATGGGTGGATCCTGGTTTCAAGCAGCAGAAATCCCTGGTGCTGGGGGACAGGTCTCTCTGAGATGTGGGTCTGGATCACTCTTGGAGATCCAGGGGACAAAGGGATCCGATGGGACTAAGTGGATCTCAGGAGCCTGGATTTGCTACAGGCTGGGATTGTCTCTTTTTCTAATAAGGATAAAAAAAACCAAACCCAATTTCTAATGGTCTTTATGCTGCCCTTGCTGAGCTGAGTGAGAGCAGAAGAAATGCCTGCCCAGGTGCCCTGGGGTGGTGGGACTTCTAGGGGAAAAACCAGGAGACTTGGGGCAGGAAAAGGGGAATCAAGAAAGGGAAATGAAGGGACCAGGGCCAGATCTGGTGGAGATGAGCACTGGGCTGATCTGAGCCAGATCTGGTGGAGATGAGCCAGATCTGGTGGAGATGAGCTCATCCCTGGGCTGCTCCCTCTGGGATGGGACTGGCTTTGGGCAGAGGAAGGTGCCTGACCCAACATAGGGACCTGGGAAAGGTCAGCCCTGCCATGGCCACCAGTAGCTGCTGGGGCTGGGTTGGGAGGAGCTGGGCAGCAGCTCTGTCCCCAGTGTGCCCAAACACAGCCCCTTCCTGGGGGATTTTCATCCCATCTGGTTCTGAACTGCTTCCTCAGGCCCTCCCGTCCTCCCTGGCAGAAATGGGGTTTGTGTGTCCAGGCTGGAACAGCCAACCTGAGCCTTTGTCCCTTCCCCAGCCCTGACAGGGAGGCTGGACAGATTCTTTCCTTCTGTTCTTCTTTCCTGTGTTGTGTTTCTTCTGATCCAGAAGAGATCAAGCCACAGCTCTCTGTTTCCCAGCCCCAAACCAGCAGAACCCTCTGGTCATCAAGTAATCACAGAATCCCAGAGTGGTTTGGGCTGGCAGCGACCTCAAAGCCCATCCAGTGCCACCCCTGCCATGGGCAGGGACACCTTCCACTGCCCCACAACCTGGCCTTGGACACTGCCAGGGATCCAGGGGCAGCCACAGCTGCTCTGGGAAATCTCTTCCAGCACATCACCACCCTCACAAGGAGTAATTTCATTCCAATACCTGTAAAATAAATCCACAAACCCTTGTGATAGATGAGCAATGCCATGGGCGACTCTCAAAATTACAACGAAAATATCCTGTATGTATGTTAGGAGAAGTTTTATAGATTTATAGTTGTGTTTTACCCCCCCTTGTGCTGTTATCAGGGGTGCCCTGGGTTTGGGACATTTGGAAGGGTCACTCATTACCATGGCAGCACCTGAGCTCCAATCAAGGTGTCAGGCAGTGATCTCCAGCCCTGGGCAGGGAAGGAGGAGTCGATGGACAGAACTTTGGGAGAGGCCAAAGGGTTAAAAGGTGAAACCTCCGTTGTGTGGGTGAGCCCATGGTGGGGAAAATCCTCTGCTCCTGGTTCTGTAATATTTTCTCTGTTCAGTCTTCTGTTGTATTTTTGATAAGGTTTTAACAAACCTTTTACATTCTTTGGAAGTGAGGGTCATTTCTTACACCCTGGAGCCAGGAGCCCTCCACATTTGGTGCAGAGGCTTCACCCATCCCAAATCCTCGCTGGGAAAAGACAGAAGAGCCCATCCAGCTGCTGAGTGTGTGACCCAGTGGCCTGACAAGAGCTCGGCCCCAGTATCAATTATAATTGCCATTAATTATCGGCAATCCTCGGAGCGAGCCGCGCTCTCCCGTTCACTCCCCGCTCAGGAAATTCCCTTGACCTCCGGTGTTTAAGCGGAGCAGCTCCTGCCGAGCGGCTTTGTTGCAGTTGATAGCGAGATAATTATAATGCCATCAGTGGTTAAACTGTTTCAATAGCGCCAGGCCCTCTCCTCAGGCCTTTGATGAATATCTAGCAGCAGAGATGGCAGATTAATCACTGCTGGCTGCTGGGGTGGCAGCAGAGCGAGCGCTGACAGCAGCGGCCCAGGCAGAACAGTGTTACAGATATGTGAAATAAAGTGCATATGATATGGCTCTACGCAGATATTTACTATATGTGTTATTTTGTATTGATTAGTAGTGCTGTATTACCATTCTAATAGTATGGTAAATGTAGTTTTGTAGTTAAAATGTAGCTTTTGTAGTTAAAATAGAAACTATGTAGGTGGGATATTTTTTTTTTAAAGAAAGGAATGAAGTACCGAGATAGCAGCCACAGGACACCTAAATCTTCCAGAGAAAGAGAATTTATTGCTCACCTATCAGAAGAAACGAACTTCTTCCCGCCTCGCTCAGCCCTGAAGACACCTCAGGATTCACAGGAAGAAGCTGACACTGACCAGACAGAATCCTTTTTTTGAATGGAATTTATGCATCTCATATGAGATGTATGAATATGCAACAGGCTATTGTTTTTAAGGGTTAATCCTCTGTTAATGGGTGTCCTTTTTCAGGCTTATTTTGCCCAGAAAAAGGTACCCGGACCATCCTAAAGTCTTTGTTTTTATTGTCTCGTATTGTCCTAATCCTAATTCTTCAAATTCGTATTACTCTAATTTTATTACTATTTTTATAACCATTTTATTACTATAAAACTTTTTAGATTTTAAAAACAAGTGATTGGCGTTTTTCACAGATACATATTATAATATTGGCTTTTCACAAATGTTAAAATGGATTTTATATATGAGGTGTTAAAGTAACTTTGTTTTTATTTCTGTTGTTAATTAAACTTAGACATAGTAGTGCAATAAATGATATCAGTGTGCTTGTGTTAAAAAGCCTACTTGGATGGGATAAGATCCAAGGAACACAGGATGAGGGCACCTGTACAGATCTGCCAACCATCAGCACTCACTGACTGAAGAAAGCATGGACCAAGGCTCAAACTGGAAATGATAAGGAGAAGGAGCCAAAACCACAGCCAAGAAACATGTATGCTCTGAAAAGGCAGACCAAAGAGGGGCCGTGTAAAATAGCTCCTGGAAAATGTAAACTAGTTTATGGATGTGCATCAGGGTCTATGAATATTCAACAGGCTGATGTCATTAAAAGGTATTTCAGGGGTATCCCCAAGGATAACAGTGTGCTCTTGGCTGAGTGCCAACCCTAATACCTTTGCTCTATGATCCTTGTCTCCCACTGTCCTTTATTAAACTTTTTGCATTTTCAGGGGAGAGTGAATGTGTTTTTCACAACAAGATGTTCCTGAGATGCACATCCCGAAATCAGAATGAGGGGAGTATGCAGGGGTGTGGAGCTGGCTGCCCACCAGTCCTGCCAGGGAGCAGGGAATGCAGCCTGAAATCTTCTCCCAGCCCTCTCCCATCCCCATTAGCACCAATTTCCTTTTCCAGGGGTGCAACAGTGGCAGGCAGAGTAGGGGGGTTCACTTCTCAGTCTGACAGGAATTACAGAAGAGTTGGAGTTGCAGGGTGAGGAGGGAAAAATGCTGTTTAAAATGTTCCTTAATATTTGGCTGTTGCAGTAAGGTAGAAAAATTATAAGAAAAAGGCCTGATGAAATCAGACCTGCTCTGTTATTTCAGTGGCTGGCCTTGTCAGGCTAGCCCTTTGCAAGTTCCCATGTGAAAGCAATCCTGGTGGGAGCAGTTTGTTAACATAACAATCTATTCCTGGGTAAAAAACCAGACAACAGCACCTGTATAAACTGTTTTTACACCATTAGATAGAAAAATGAAAACTATCTCTCACAAACAACTTTTCCTGCACGTACACTCCAGGGTTTGAGTGACCAATCAATAGAAGGTAACAACTTGTTACTGACCATTAAAGTGATTGGCAAGAGAGCTCCTGACCAACTGGAGTCCCACACGAGGTCTGTAAAACTGTATAAAAACAAGTTATATGAATAAAGAAGGGGTGTTTTTTTTCTACCATGAAGAAAATGGAGTCCATGTGATTTATTCTGATATTTGATGGCCCATGGAATGAGGGGCCCAGAGTGCTCCAAACCTCCCTGGGAAGAGGCAGGAGGTAAAACATTTATTACCTGAGCCTTTAAACCTTAAAACCTTGGGACCAGCTGCTTTTCATGTTTTAAGGAGGGGTTTTCCCCACCCCACAAGTTTGTGTAGGAAATTATGGAAAGTAATCCACTGCCCCATTTCTCTATGATTTTGCTGTTGAGCTGCACTGGGACACATCCAGCCAAAAATGCTGCTTGTGTTCCTTGAGGGGACCCAGCCATGCCCTGGAGCCAAAACTCCTGCTCCCATCCTGGGCAAGAGGGATGAAGTTTTCCTGGAATCACAGAATATCCTGGAAGGGACTCCCAGGGATCATCCGTGCAGTTCTGGTCCTGCACCCCAACAATCCCAGCCTGGCCATCCCTGGAGCTCCTGGAGCTCTGGCAGCCTCGGGGCCGTGCCCATTCCCTGGGGAGCCTGGGCAGTGCCCAGCACCCTCTGGGGGAAGAACCTTTCCCTGGGCAACCTGGTCCTTGGAGAAGTGGGATCAGTTAACCTGTGTAACTGCATCCTAGAATGTCTCACCCAACACCTGGACCCATGTGAGACTCTGAGCAGCACAGGAAAGGTGTGATTGTTTTCCAGAGGGTTTTATTTTTCTGGCTGTGATATGGTGGGAGCACCCGTGGTTCTGTTGGGTTTGCTTTAATTATTGTTATTTGTGTGTAAACACACCAAGAGCTTGTTGAAACCACTGGGCTGGAAAACTGCCTGGGAGGCTCCTGCTCCCCTCGGCAGAGTTTAAAATGGTTGGTGACTGTTATTTCCCAGCTTCCCTGCCTGCCTCAGCTCTGGGTGTTTGTCAGGACAGACCCTGCTTGCCCCGGGCCGGGTGGGAGCTCCTTGGCTGGGAGGGATGGAGCTACAGCCCCTGAGGGGAGGGATGTGGGCTGGGAAGGGGCTTTGGGAATGCTCCTGGAGCAGGGCAGAGCTGGTCCTGCCCCAAAGAGATGCCTGTGAGCAATGTGCTCACCTCACTTCCCACCCTGGAGCCTCTGGAGAGCCAGGGAGGAGGTGGGTGCTTTATTCCTTGCTGGATTTGAGGTTTTCCCCTTGCCCTTAAACCACAGGGATCTCAAAATACCTGCTGGGCTTCATATTCCCACTCCAGCCCTCACCTCTGCCAAACTCTCACCTGGGAGATGCCACAGGGCTCTACTGTCACCACAAAGCCACTCCCTGTCCCCTCTGCAGGAGGCTCCTGAGTGTCCCCGTCCCTGCCCATGGTCCTGTGTGCCCCGGGCAGCTGCTGGTGCCCCTTGGCCAGGGACCCTGGTGCCAGCCAAGGGGGGGCTTTCCCCCGTGTGCCAGGACAGTGCTCAGAGCACTCCCACCACTGCTAGAGGGAAACACTGAGGTGCTGGCAGGTACAAAATAAATCAGTTTAAAACAATAAAAGCTCCCCTACACCAGTCAGAAACCCCAAGAGCAGGAGTGGTCTGGAAGAGGATGGGTGACCTTGCTGGGGACATCACCAGGGCAGAGGAAGCAGGAGGGCAGGGGAGTCACACAAGGTGGGGGTGCCTCATGGTGGGGGGTGCCCCATGCCCAGTACCCTGGGACAGGTCAGGAGAGCAGGGAAATTGGGAAAGGTGTGAGTGTGGTGGGCTTGGTGCCCAAGATGGCACTGGCAGGGATGGGTTTGGTGCCTGGGGTAGCACTGGCAGTGATGGGTTTGGTGCCTGGGGTAGCACTGGCAGTGATGGGTTTGGTGCCTGGGGTGGCACTGGCAGGGATGGGTTTGGTGGCCAGGGTGGCACTGGCAGGGATGGGTTTGGTGCCCAGGGTGGCACTGGCAGGACATGTCTGGTTGGAGCCACATCCCTGTCTGTGGGGTGATCCTTCCAGAGCAGGGTCTGAACCCCACGGGCCTCACAGGGGTGGGATTTCCTGCACAGAGGGTGAACCTGTGAGATTTGGGGTTTAAGGATGGGGGACAGCGGGGGCCTGACTGGGGTGGGCTGTGCTGGCCAGGGATGAGGCACAGGGGGAAAGGGAAAGGGAAAGGGAAAGGGAAAGGGAAAGGGAAAGGGAAAGGGAAAGGGAAAGGAAAGCTACTCCCCCACTGCCACCTTGTGCCTGAAAACCAAACAGCCTGGCAGGTCTGCAGGGCTGTCACAGGGGATGGCCAAGTCCAGGACATCCCTGTGGGGCTGGCAATTCCCAAATGGGGCCAGAAATGGCTTTTGGATGAGGTTCCCCGGAGAGCAGCCCCGGCTGAGAGCGTGGCTTTAGGTGAAGCTTTACCCAAGCAGGCTGAGCCCAGCCTTCCCTAAAGGTTTAAAAATGCTTTATGTTCACCCCAGCTGGAGGGGGCACAGAGCTGGAGGCTGTGCCCAGGCACCCTCAGGGTGCAGCTCCTGCAGCCTGTGCCAGGGCCTTCCTTCCCTGCTTCACGGGGAACAATTCCTTCCCAATATCTAATTTAAATCTCTCATTCTTTAGTTTAAATTTGTTCCCCTCTGTCCTGTCAGTATCTGACCATGTCAAAAGTCCCTTTCCCTCTTTTTTATGATCCCCCTTTAGGCCCTGGAAGGGGCTCTGAGATCTCTCTGGAGCCTTCCCCTCTCCAGGTGAGCACGCCCAGCTTGCCAGCCTGGCACCAGAGCAGACTTGGAGCATCCTCATGGCTTCCTCAGGATTCCAGCAGCTCCATGTCCTGTCTGTCAAAATCTGCAATAACAGGGAAGGAGGAGTGCCTGGCCTCTGAGAGCTCAGTGGTGGGACATGAGGGAGGGTTGGAAGTGTCTGGGGAAAACAGGAATCTGGGGCAGCCAGAGGTGACCCAGTGCTGTGCAAGCTGCAAAAGCATCAGCACTGGGAATTCCTGGGTCTTGAGAGCCTTGGACTTTTCCAGCATGGAATTCCTGTGAACTTCCAGAACTCTGCCTGAACTACTTGGCAACTCCTTATTAGAGACATTTCTGCACACCACAAGTGACAGGGAGGGCTTCAAAAAGGGGGGAAAGGAACCCAGAAGGAGGAAGAAGAAGAGAGGAATTATAAATCTGTCCTTTGGAAAGAGCACTGGGGGCAAAAAGGCCTGGAATTCCCAAACCAGACACCCTTGGAGCACCCAGAGGGATGATCCTGTCCTATGGCTCAGGGACAAATGCCAGGAAAATCTGAATTTCCTCTGCAGCTTGTGGCAGATCCCTGCTCACAGTGTGGGGGACAGGATGAAGGATGGGGTCTCCTGGGCTGGGCTCTGCTTCCCCCAAGGAAAGCCCAGATTCCTGGAGCAGGGTGGTCCCAAAGCCTCTGGGAGAGGCATTGCAGGCAATCCAGGGTGTGTTAATTATCCAGCCCTTGGGAATGAGAGAGGGGGAGATGGGAGTGGGGCTGGGCTGGGGTTGGAGCTCCACTCTGAAAGCTTGGAATGGCAGGGAGGGGTCTTGGAGCTTGCAGGGCTGCTGCAGAGGGGCTTTGCCTTCAGCAGCACCTCCCAGTGCTGGGATCCCCCTGGGGCCAGGGTGGGCAACTCCAGGGGCACGGGAATGGGAATCCCCAACCTGAGCTGTCCTGGAGGTGCTGAGCGGAGCATCCATTGGGGAAAAAACCCTTTAAATCACTTTAGAACTTTTTCATAGTAAGAAAGTCCTTGTAGATCACAGAATCAGGGAATATCCTGAGTTGGGTGGGACCCCCAGGAACCATCCAGTGCAGCCCCTGGCCTCAGGACACCCCAACAATCCCAGCCTGGCCATCCCTGGAGCTCCTGGAGCTCTGGCAGCCTCGGGGCCGTGCCCATTCCCTGGGGAGCCTGGGCAGTGCCCAGCACCCTCTGGGGGAAGAACCTTTCCCTGGGCAGCCCCTTCCAGGGCCTGACCACCCTTTCCAGGAAGAAATTCCTCCTGATGCCCAGCCTGGCCTCCTGGTGCCTGTGGGGAGCACCTGCCTGATCTGAGGTCTGAGGATTGGCCTCACCCACAACACTGCAGGCTCAGGAGCTGGGAGCTGCAGGAGGAGGGGTGGAACAGACCCCACTCACTGACAGCTCAGGTCAAAAAATAAAAAATAAAAGTAACTAAAGTGTTAACAATAACATTTTATAACAAAAATAAAGTAACTAAAAAGTGTTTTAAAAGCTTTTATTCTATTTTTAGTCTCATATAAAAAGTAAAATAGTGCCAATGTTGTCATTTACACTATCACAATCAAAAACTGTTTCTTAATTATAATACATTATAAGTGGTTTTAGCCTATCAATTTTTGTAACACTATGTTGTAAATACTTTAAAACTATTTATCTAAAATTACTCTTTTTGTCTTACAACAATACATCTTTTATAGTTCTATTCTCTAAAAAAACTAGTCTTATTTATAAAACTGTCTTTTAAAACTTATTTGTGATTCCATTTCTCTCTCAACAATATCTGTCCTATTTTATAATATTTCTAATACTTCAACATTTCTTATCTCAAAGTTTACATACAAATACACACTATGTGAACCTTCTATCAAACTTAAAAAATTCTCTACAAATCCATTTCCCACAAGGTCTTCCTCACTAGAACTTTTCCCTGCTGAAAAAAGCCTCAAATTAAACATCCAGCATAGGCAGCTTTATGGGACTGGAGGGCTGAAACACCAACAAGCAGCACAAAGAATTCCAGCTGTGCTCAACCACAGGCTCTGCTCCTCCAGGGAGGCTCCTGCAAGGAAACACTACCAGAATCCAGTTCCCAGGGGGTTCATGGTGACTCCCAAGGATGGCACAGCTGGCCTGGCACCCCTGCAGCTCCAGGGTTGTGTATTTGTGCTGTGAAACCAGGAGTTATCCCCTGGAATCCGCAGGGACTTCACCTGGCACAGGCGGGTGTTTGTGGCTTTCCGAGGGCAGGGGCAGCTGCTGCTCTCTGGGGATATCTTATCTCCTGGCTTCTGATCCCAAAGTTTCTTTAGAGGAGCCGTTCATCCAGCCGGGACTTCTCCTGCCCTTCCCAAATAAACGTGGTTTTACTTCCCACCACGAGAGGTCTCCAGGAACCGAAGGAAAAAAATCCAGTTGGAAAAAGCATCCAGGAGCAAGGCTGGAAGCAACCGATGCCGGAGCTGGGGAGGAAAGGTCTCATCCTCTAACAGGTGAGACTTCCAACACATCCCTGGCTGCTGGGGTCTGGGTCTTTGGGGTGGGATCCCCAAATTTCCCAGCAGCTGTGGGAAACTGAGGTGCTTTGGGAACGCTTCAGGGGAAGAGCCAAACCAGGGGAAAACCAAATTTACAGGAACAGCATGCACCAGCGCAGCTGTGGTGAGGTTGTTCCTCCTCAGTGGTCAGGGGGTCTCCAGTGGCTGGTATCAAATGTCCAATTTTGAACTTTTTCCCCTTTCTCAGCCAAGAGGGGCTCGTTCTGTGCCCACAACCCCCTTAGGAGGATAAACACATTCCTAATAACACATTCCTGTTAACACAGCATCCTGGGATGCTTTGGGCTGGAGGGACCTTAAAGCCCATCCATGGGCAGGGACACCTTCCACTGTCCCAGGCTGCTCCAAGTCCCATCCAGACTGGCCTTGGGCACTGCCAGGGATCCAGGGGCAGCCACAGCTGCTCTGGGCACCCTGTGCCAGGGCCTGCCCACCCTCCCAGGGAACAGTTCCTTCCCAATATCTCACTTAACCCACACTCAGTAAATGTGAAGGCATTCCCTGTGTCCTGTCCCTCCATGCCTTGTCCCCAGCCCCTCTCCAGCTCTCCTGGAGCCCCTTTAGGCCCTGCAAGGGGCTCTGAGGTCTCTCCAAAACCTTTTCATCTCTATCCTGAAGAGCCCCAGCTCTCCCAGCCTGCCTCCAGAGGGGCTCCAGCTCCTGGAGTATCTCTGTGGCCTCCTCTGGATTCATTCCACCACAATTCATTCCATGTCTTTCTTGTGCTGGGGGCAGTTGTTGCTTTCTTTCCTCTAGAAATTGAAGACCACTGAAGAAATTTTTCCTCACATCCAGCCCCAACCTGCCCTGGTGTAAATGGCATTTGAGAAAGTGCCTCTGTGCCAAGGGCTGTCACAGGGATGGGTCACCTTGTGCTTCCCCTGGCATCTGCACATTCTCCTGGCTCCCAAACTTATTGGCTTGTGACTCTAAGGCAGAAACTCAGGATTTGTGCTGATTTTTGAGTTTGGAACACTTTAGAGAGGGTTTGCAGCAGTGGAAGTCATTTTAGACCTTTCTAATCAATACTTCAGCAGTTGAAAGAAGTGCTTTAAAAGGCCTCGAGGGACAGAGCTCAGTCCATGTAAACACTGCTATTGTCCTACCCTGATCCTTATTAATCCACTTGGATGCCTCTGATGGCTCAGCCTGGACCTTCCCAGAGAGAGGTCCTACAAGAGAACACTTTCTAGGGGTCTCAGGCAGTCCTTCAGTAACCTCAGCAAGGGGCAGACAGCTCAGCTCTGAGCAGCTATTTCAGCTCTCAGTGATTTCAGCTCTGCCTTGCGAGGTGTACCCTGGCCAGCACAGGGACAAAGAGACAGGAGCACTGTGTAGTTATTCCACAGAGTTCCTTTATTCCAGCACCCTGCAAAGGAGGCCAGGGACAACACCTCCCCCCTGAACAGGGCAGAAGCAGGGGTTTTTATGGGGAAAAGTGGGGGTGGTACAAAGGGGAAAAACCAATCGGTCCCAACAAATCTACATGGGGTTCCAAAGCATGCTGGGAACTCACCATGACCAAGGAGGATTTCTCAATCCAGGAGGGTTTGAGAAGATCTTATCACAGCCCATGCAAGGGACATTTCTCCAAGGAGAGGTTTGGCATGCACAAACCACCTCCACAACTCCTCCTCCTGTATTTAGTAAAAAGGCACCCCCGTCTTTTAAAGCACCATAAAAGGCATGAGAACATAAGACAATAAGAATCACAATAAAAAGCCATAAAGTACCTTTAACTAAAGATGAAACCCCTCCAGTTAATGCCCATTGTCTGAAAAGTTCATTGACCCAGTGTGGTGCAGTGGTTTGTGCTGAGGGCTTGGGCAGCAGTGGCATTTGAACCTCCCCATGGCGTTGTGAGGTGGCCAGGAGTCCACTGCATCATTTCCCTCCCCCTTTTCATTCCCTCTTCCCTTCTCTGGGCTTTTCCTTGGCTTCATGGCCCAGGGTATGGGAATCATCTCTCCTCTACTCTCTCAGTGTCTGTCACAGCAAGAGCAGACTGGGCTGGGTGCTCCAGATGGGAATTCAGCCCAGGTCTCCAGGGCTGGAGAAGGTGCTGGCACTCCTTGCACGATGATTCCACGGACATGGATGCCATCATTAGCAGGAAAACCCTGCCCTCAGCTCCTGAGGCCCTTTGAGTGAGGGGTTTTCACTTTCAGAGCCCACAGATCTCTGCCAATCCCTGCTGGACCCTGGGGTCCAAGCAGAGCTGTGGGAAGCAGCACTCAGGCCCCAAAGGTGCTGGGTGCAGGGAAGGGTGACAGGCTGAGGACAGGGAGGGGACAGAGAGATAGCTGGATTTAGGTGGTGGTTGTTGAAGAAGAGCCCAGATCTGAACTGGATTCCTGAAGGAAAACACGCACTGTCCCCAGGGAGACCTTCCAGTGCTGAAAGGGGCTCCAGGAGAGCTGGAGAGGGAATGGGGACAAGGGATGGAGGGACAGGACACGAGGAACGGCTTCACATTTACAGAGTGTGGGTTAGGTGGGATATTGGGAATTAGGAATTGTTCCCTGGGAGGGTGGGCAGGCCCTGGCACAGGGTGCCCAGAGCAGCTGTGGCTGCCCCTGGATCCCTGGCAGTGCCCAAGGCCAGACTGGACATTGGGGCTTGGAGCAGCCTGGGACAGTGGGAGGTGTCCCTACCCATGGCACGGATGGGATGGGATCATCCTTATTGTCTCTTCCACCCCAAACCTTTCCTCAGCCCCTTCTGAGGGGATCTGGCAGGGGATGAGGCCCTGCTGGGGCAGAGCCTTTTCCTATGGACAAAGTCTGTCCAGCTCCACAGGATTTCTTCCAGCTCCGGGCTCCTGCAGGGCTGAGGGAACTCTTCCATGGAGGGCAGCACTAATAAACTGAGCTTATCCTGCATCCTGCATTGACAGCTATTATGGTCGCAGGGCCCAGAAGGAAAGCCAGGAATTGGCTCTTTGGAGGATAAGGTGGGAATGAAAAGAACAGAAGGAATGTTTTTGCCCAAAGGTGCCATCTCTCTGTGCTGCAATCAGAGAAGTGCACAGCTACAGCAGGAATTGTGTGCTCTGGGACATCCCAGAGCCTATTGGGGTGTCTCCATCCTTTTTTCAATGATCCTGCTCACTTCAGACATCCTGGGGCTCTTTTCTTACTGTGCCTTGGCCATTTTCCAAAGCAGCAAAGGGTGCAGGCAGTGATCATTTCTGAGAGAGCAGCTCCAAGGGCTGTGATAAAAGCTGGGAGCTCTGTGCTGTTGTTGGTGTGATATCAGCCCACACAAAGGGCTGTTCTCCGTGCCCAGCCTGCAATTGGAATCACTCAGGCATTGCATGTAAAGCCCTGCCTTTGACAGAACTGCCCAGAAAGGCTCACACTTTGCACACAGATTATTGTCAGGAGTGCAGTGGGAGTGCAATGAACCTGCTCTGGAATCAGCCCTGACTGGCACAGCCAGAGCTCCACGCAGGGGGGCATCTCCTCTTTCCACTAGATGTCATAAACTGGTTTTTTTCCACATTTTCAGAACCTGCTTCCCGTGCTTTCAGCTGCTCCACCACTTGATGAAGGCAGTCACGTTGATAATCCCTGAATAAACTCCTCTTTTTTGGATTTTGGGCATTTTTTTCCCTCTAAGTCATGCTTAGCTTCACGCTTTTTTCCCCACCTCGCACACACGTGCCAGCACATTCTTGCTGCCATGCTGCAAATGCCACACTGTGGCACGTCTGCTGCAAGCTCAGAGCTCTTTTGGGCTTTGATTTGCATTTTTAACTTTCAGCTGCTCCAGCATCTTCCCTGAAAGTGGTGATGACATTCCTGTTCTGTTGCTGAGCAGAAAAAATGGTGAGGTTTAGCTTTTCTCAGTTAAGTCCAGCTCAGAGCTCATTGTATGTCCACTCTGTGCTGAGCCTGGGAAGGTAAAACTCAGCCCAGCCCTCCCAGAGGAGGCTGCATTTTGTCCAGAGGCGATGACTCCTGGCAGGGGCACTGGGAGTGTCATGGCAGGGGTGGCACTGGATGGGCTCCAAGGTCCCTGCAACCCAAAGCATTCCATGATTCTCTAAGTGTCCCAACTTTTTCAGAGCTGGAGGAGCTGTGCTGACCAAGTAGGACAAACCATCAATTCTCACACTTCACCCTGGTTTAATCTGAGGACAGGCACTGTAAAACCCCTGCTCTGAGCTGGCCTAACAGATAGCCAAGACTCCACCTGAGTTGTCTCCGGGAGATCTCCACATCCCCGATGGAAAAGCACATATTTGTATGTGAGGTGAGCTTTGCTTTGGGAGGTGTTGGCCCTGCACACCTGGGAGAGATCAAACATTCCTGAAGGCCCAATTACAGATCCAAGACAAATGCTGAGCTAAAAAAATAAGGGCTAGAAAACCTCCTCCTGCTCTTTCATCTGTGATGCTTCCTCAGAACTGTTCTATTTCCCTAAGGAAAAAGAACTGGGGAATATAACAGGAGGAAAAGGCAAATGAAGTCATGCTGCTTCTTCAGAGCTAACAGGCTGCAAGGATCTGAAATGCAACCTTTGTTCTTCCAGAATATCCACCTTGCAGCCCAGAGCACTGGGAAGCTTTAGGAGTGTCTGACAGCCTGAACAGGTTTCTCTTTATCCCACACAGTTTCAGGAAGAGTCTAGGGATGTGGCCTATCCAGGCTTTCTGGTGTTCCCAGACGCTGCTTCAGGTGGGGAGAGCACAGGAAGTGCTGGATCACAGCGACATTGCCTCACAAAATCATGGAAATCAGTAAGGCTGGAAAAGCCCTCAGACTTCCTCAAGTCCAGCTGTGAACCCAGCACTGCCAAAGCCACCTCTAATCCATGTCCCCAACATGTCCCTGGCCTCAGTGTGGCAGAGGACAGATGGAACCAGCTGTGGCCCGAGGGATCTGCATCCTGCAGCAGCTCCAGGGGCTGGAATATCCCTGCACTCTCCCCATTCCAGCTCCAGGGGCTGGGCTGGCCCTGCACTCTCCCCATTCCTGGAGCTGGTTTGAGGCAGGGCTCTGGGGACAGCCCAGCCCCATGTGTGGGATTTTAGTTTTGGAGTGGTAATGAAGAAGGAAATGTCATTTTAGGGAGTCAGTTCTGAAATGGGTGGAGATGAATTAATTGAGGAGCTGAAGGTTGCTCTGGATGTTGCTCCAATGTTTCTGTGGATGGATGTGGAAAGGAGGGGAGGAAATGTCTCCACTAAACCCCAGGGAGACTTTCAGGGGATGTGGAGCAGGGCTGTTGGTTTGACCTGGCTGCCAAGTCCATTGTGGGAGCCAGCTGAAGGAGGCAGGACTGGTTCTCATGGATAGGATGGATTTACTGGAGTTAATTTCCAAAGATAAACACAATTATCTGAACTGTTCATTACCCATGAATTATCTCAATGCAGTGTGGTTCCCCAGGATGGAAGATCTGCTCTGTCAGAAGTTTCAGAAATATCAAAATAAACCAAACAAGCCCACAAACTCAGAACAACAAGGGAAGCAAACCTGCCATAATTAGGTCCCAAGGGATGCTTATTCCCAGCTCGATGGAGAAATTAAGTCAATACAATGGAATGGTTAAATATTGACTGAGCTGTAATATTTAATCAAGGAAGATTCATACTGCTCCTCTTTCAAAAGAGCTTGAGCTGCTTGTTTTATTGGCTTTTTAATCAATGTTTTAATTATATCAGTGCTCTAATTTCATAATAAGCTTACATTAATTAAGACAGCTCTTCTATATGCAGAGAGTGATAGGAAAACCAAACCAAATAAGAGGAATGTGATGTTCTCCTGCTCCAGAAGAGATTGAGACTGTGCTGTTTACACTCATTTACTCTTGCAAGGGAAATGATACCAGGAATTTGTGGGACTCAGAGTGACCACGAATTCTTTATTTATGTTTAGGGCAGCTCTGCCTCTGATTCAGTGAAAAATTAGTGGAAATAAGAACTTGGCTAAGCACATACCCAAGGTTGTGCCAGATGTGTACCAAGTTGTGCATCAGATTTCTGGGGAAAAAAAGTATTTGGGTATAATGGAAGATAAATGGGGATCCCCCCCCCAAAATGGGCCTTGGAATCTTCTGGTGGATATCAGCTCTGCCAGAGGGATGAGGGTGAGTGGAGAGGACTGCACTGTTTGTTAAACAGAGACATTTCTCCTGGTGCTTGGGACACTCACAGGTTCACACAGGCTGGGAAGAATCATTGTTTTCCCTGCATTTTTTCCTTCAGATGGGGAGGAGTGGATGGGTTATCCTGGATCAGCAAAGTGTAGGGCACTGCCTGGACCAACAACTCATTAAACTGCTGATTAACACTGCTGATTAGCACTGCCCCTCATTAAACTGCTGATAGCACTGCCCTGTCTTACTGCCACTGTCAAAAACCAGTGACTGCTCCAGGGTAACCACAGTTAGGATAAAATCCTGGAGGAAAGATGTTTAGTGCTGTGGTTGGAATAAATCAGGGACTGTCTCACTTCTTTGCCCTCCCCCCTCGGTGGCACTGGGGACACCTCAGGGCCTGTGGTGGCCTGTGAGGTGATCGTGGCTGGACTCCTGCAGCCTAATTCCTGATGCAAATGCCAATGGAAAAGCAATTCCTCATCTGTTTTCCAGAGGCAGCAGGCAGGCAGATTCCTCCTGCTGAGCAGTGGCTCGGGCAGGCAGCAGAGTGCTCCTGGTTTGGATCAGGACAGAGTGGAAGCAGCCAGCCCTGCTCCTGAGCCTACCTCAGCATGCCAGGGAAGGAGCGATTCCCTGGGACACAGAGAGCAGCACTGTCTCAGCCAGAGGCACTAAAACCTTGTGGTGAGATCATGTCTTGGAGCAGGCCGTGTTTGGAATGCCAGGAGGATGCTGTTATCCCAGGATTTCTTTGCCATGCAACCAGACCTTTGCAAAGCTGGAGCCTTTGGATACAAAGGATTTTCATTAATGAGGTCACCGTGGCTGGAAGGGCTCCTGTGTCCCTGGGGTCACAGTGACTTTAATAATGCATTATTTCCCACTCAGACGTGATACAGACAGAAGAGGATTTGTGTAGCCAGTGAGATAAGGTGTCCCAAAAGCATTAAAAAATGTCTGTGACTGTATAAATAAGTTATTGGGAACTGGAAGGGGATGTGTTGAACTGGCAGCTTTTTGGAGCTGCCCTCAGCTGATGTTGCCACATCTGGTGATTGTCATCTTCTATCAGCGTGAGGAGGCTGTGAGCTGTAAAGGGAAACTGTTTGCCTTGTGAGGATGCTTCATTGACTTTTATTAACACTGGGGTTTAGCTCTACCTGCTGCTGGAAACTCAGCTCAGGCAGGGGCGTTCTCCAGCAATTCCATCACAAATCCTCATGGTCAAACCCAGTGAAAGGGGTAAGAGTATAAACAGCACTGAGCTGCCTCTGCCAGGGTGTGAAGGATGTCTCTTTCAGTTACTCAGAGGGCATCGGGATGTTAGTGTCTCCAAAGCTGAGATTAAAAAGAATTAAATGTTAATGCTCCTTTGGCAGGGTGGCTGTGGTGGAACTGCAGCAATGACAAACACAGTGAAGGGATTTCTGCCATCCCCTGGTGTGGGGTTTCTGCCCAGCACTCAGCACTGCCACGGGCTGCAGGCACCTGCTGGGGCCTTGGGAGCTGCCCCTGCTGGGACACGTCCCCAGGGTGGCACCGGGGCCAGAGCACAGCCAGCTGCACCGGGCAAAAGCCATCGTCCCCACCCTTCAGCTTGGACAGGGCCCTCAGGGGCTCCCTTGAACCCTGGTCAGAAATGAACTGAGCAGCAGGAGCCACGGACGCTGTGCTCGTGGAGATCCCCTCCTGTGAGGCTGCCTTCAGAAACCAGATCTGTGTCCTCCTGGGGATCTCCTGCACCTCCGTCCTCCTCCTGCTCTCAGCACTCCCTGCTGCAGCGCCACTGGAGCTCTCCCTGACAGCAGAGCCCGAGCAGCAGGACGGGCCTGAGGAAGCGCCCAGCCCCGCCAGAGTTGGGACAAGAATTCCTCCCACTGCTGCATCCGCTCTCGGCTGCCTCAGGCGGCCCTCCCCGGCCGGCTGCGGGTGCTGGAGGAGGCTCGCACACACCGCAAGAGAGCGTTGAGCATGGCCTGAGGGGTGAGCACAGGGGCTGCTGGGGCTGGCATGAGGGACCGACGCTGAGGGATCAGGGACAGGCGCTGCAGGGATGTGGGACAGCAGTCGAAGGGCCCAGGGGACAGGGCCTGTCCCACTGCCCCAGCAGCAGCCACGGACCCTGGCCCAGGTGTCCCACCAGGGGCTGGGCCTGGGAGCAGGGGAGCACCCGGTGTGCGCTCACTGCTTGCCCAGGCTGCACAGGGACAGCGGCACCTGCTGGGGCCCTGTGGAGCAGCCCCCATCGTGCCACGTCCCCAGGGTGGCACAGGGGCCAGGGCACATCACATGTACTGTGTGAGAGGACCTTGACTCCAAAGAGCCATTTCCCAGGTGATGGGCCGCTGGGGGTGGTGGTTTCCCAGTGGTCAACTCCCAGTGACAGCAGATCAGTGTCCCCTGAGTGCCCAGCATGTCCAGGTGTGCAGCACCAAACTCCCAGTGACACCACAGCAATGTCCCCTGAGTGCCCAGCATGTCCAGGTGTGCGGTATCAAACTCCCAGTGACACCACAGCAGTGTCCCCTGTGCCCAGCAGGTTCAGGTGTGCAGTGCCAAGGCCCTGGGCAGAGGCTGGAATGAGCACAATCATCATTGATTCCCTGGGGAACGCTCAGAGTCTCCTGTGTGGACACGTGGGCAAATACCTCAGGTGCCTCTTGCTTGGTCCTGCTCAGCCAGAGCTCCCACAGCCCCTCTGGAATGCCTGGCATGGCCTTCCTTCCAGAGGGAAGCAGAGGAAAATCATCTCTGCAGCCATCATGGTGTCCAGCAGCTGCTGTGCCACGGGGCCACTGAGAAGAGGCCCTGGAGCTCTGGTCAGAGGCTGCTGGGCAGGGATTTCCCTGTCCCTCCTGAGTCCCACACACGCCCTGGTTGTGCCCGTGGTATGAGATCAGGTAGATGCCATCAACTCCCACCAGATCCAGCTGCTCCAGGGTAGATCCTCAGATCCCAAACCTTCAGCACCACCTGCACAGCCAGCCATTCACCTGCTGAGTTCCCCTGCCCTTCCCAAACCCTGACTCCTTTGTCTGGGAGGTCACAGGAGAACAGGATGTGCTCCTGGGCCTTTCAGCACCTTTGGATGTTCAGAGGTGTCCTGTCACAGCACCAGCAGCCCCCGTGTCACACAGTGGGAGTGGACAATGACATCTGGGGCCCAGCAAGCCTCACATCCTCCCAGTGCCATCCCACATGTGAGCTCTTTCTGGGCACCAGATTCTCTGGAGAAATCACCTGGATGACAAGCAGGAGTTCTTAGGAGAGAATCCCCAAGTGCTGATCCCTGAGGGGCATTTTTGGGGCCCTGGTTCTGACAGGGGGAGGTGCCTCAGCTTTGCCTTTTGCCTTTGCTGCTGCTCTTCTCAGGGGTGCTGTAGTACAGCAAGGCTGTTAAAGGAGATAATGTTTAACTGCAGGTTCTTTCCCATTCCTTGATCACCTGAAATGGTTTTGTCTTCTCCAGCTCCTCCATAAAGGAGTCTTTATTCATGGATGCTGACTCTGATTTTTTTGAAAATGCTGCAATAATTGCAATTATGAACTGAACTCCAGCTTCATGCCTGACATATCCTGAATGGTTTAAGCAGTTCATCATGGCAGCACTGAAACTGCTTTCCCAAGAAATGCCAATACTTTGGAGCAGCCCTAACGTATTACATCTTTCTCTGAGCCTGTTACTGAGACCAGCAGAAGCAAATCCATGTCCTCAAAGTTTTTTCAGTTTTATCCCAGTCTTGTCCCTCTCATTTCTTCCCTTCTGCCCTCTGAACTGATGCTTGATTTTCCTCCTTATAGGGGGCAATAATTTTAAAATACTTGCAAGGTTAATTTCTCCAAGAGGGAGTGAATGCTGTGATCACTCTCCACGTGAATAGGACAGGAGTTAATTGATTTTAAAAATCCTCTCTGAAATGGAGTATATGAAATAATAAATATTCCAAGAAGAATGTTGTAGATCTTCAGGATTAAAGTACAGGTTATGCACTTTCAAATAAATTTAATTTTGGCAGGTCTACTTTGACAGGTCCTAAGCTGGAGCCTGTTCCTGGTACTTGGAGATTGCTCTCACCATAAGAAGCAATCCCCATTTTCAGTATTTTTCAGGCTTTTAGGTTCTCTCCAGTTCAAAGTGAGAGAAGACACTAAAATTGGCACCAGCACAGTGGGAGCTCACACAATGTGGTAGGAAACAGCATCCCCTCTCCCTCAGATCCCAGGGCTTTGGTCACTGGGTTCTTCACGCATCTTCCTGGATCCGTCTGTTCACAGCCCTTCCAGGCTTCTGCTTGTGCTCAAAAAGGCTCCCTGAGAAATGGTGAGAAAAAATGCTCTATCCTGGGGTCTGTGAGAATGCTGTATCCTGGCATCCTGATAATGAACTACCTGGGGGGGGTGATTGCCATTCCTGACCACTGAATTCAGGAAACCAGGTGTCCCTCCCCAAGCAAGGCTTGGTTTCAGCCCAAGGTCACCAGACCCATCCTGAGCGAGGCAGGAGAAGCCCACAGGTGTTCCAGACACCTCCCACGTGCAGGATGCTCCAAGCTGCTCCCATCCCTCCTGCACCAGGGAGGTCCCTGCTGCTCCCCAGGCACAGACGGTGGCAGGAACATGGTGCCAGCCCAGGGGGCTCTGGATGATAATTCAGATTTAGAAATGAGGCTCTGTCCCCTCGTACACGGGGGAAGAAGATGAAGAAATCTCTTCTTAATGAGAGCCAGGGTGCTTGGAGAATTCACCACTGTGGTCTCTCTGATAACTTCATGGCAA
This sequence comes from Pyrgilauda ruficollis, assembly GCF_017590135.1. Classification (NCBI taxonomy): domain Eukaryota; kingdom Metazoa; phylum Chordata; class Aves; order Passeriformes; family Passeridae; genus Pyrgilauda; species Pyrgilauda ruficollis. Next base: position 993,226 of record NW_024528710.1, on the reverse strand, counting down.
GGGCTTGTGGAGGCCTCAGGGCATTGCCAGGAACCTGAGGAAGCATTTCTGTACCAAAAGGGTGGTCAGACACTGGGACAGGCTGATCACCTCATCTTCTCAGAGACATGGTCAATGCCCCAAGCCGGTCAATGTTTAGGAAGTGTTTGGAAATCACCCTCGAAAACCTGCTTTAACTTTTGGTCAGCCCTGAAGTGGTCAGAGCTGGACTGGTCATAATCACTGCAGGTCATTTCAGCTGAAATAAACAGAACTGGTCTGGTCTCTTCCATCCCAAACTGGAGGAGTGCTTGGGGAAGCTGAGTGCAGTGAAGATGAGCAGCCGGAACTGGAATGTGGCAAAAAGGGAACTGTGTCCTCCCCACAAGCAACCTGAGGCTGATGAATTCCATGTTCATTCTCTGTCTGAAACCACCTCTCTGGAAGTTTAATTTCAACGATCTGCAGATGTAAAAGCTGCTGGTGCAGGCCTGGAATCTCCACAGCTCCATATGTGAACATGCCAGGCCAGGGATGAGCTCCCCAAAGGCCAATGGGAAGGATGCTCTTGCTATTCCATCCGCATTTCTCACTGAACATGCAGATGAGTTTAATTTCTATTTAATCAGACTCTGCAAACATTAATCACTTGAGAGTTTTCCTGCTTCACATGCAGTGATTACCCTTCTTCCCCCAGCACTGCTCGTACCAGGCTGGGGGCTCTCAGCCCCGCCAGGTGACATCTTTCACTTCAAGGAGGTTCTGGTGCTTTGCTGTGAAACACACTGTGAGCTGGAACTTGCTGCATCCGGAGGTGGCTCAGTGGCATCGTGTTCTCCTTGGGGCTGAGGTGCTTCTGACATCTCTGCTCTGCCCCTGGAGCAGTGCCAGGAGTGGAGACATCAGTGGAGCCTTGTCCACATCACCCCTCACTACAGGGGGTGACCCCAACTGCAGAGAGAGCCCAGTGCTGGGTGTTTGCAGCACGCCCAGTGCTGTATTTGCAGCGTTTGTGCTCTTGCTCTGCAATCTCTGTGTGTCTGTGAAATTCAGCACTGCAGAGATCAGGGACAGCTGCTGCTGTCCCAGCTGTAATGGCAGACACAGGGAATGACTTCCCACTGCCAGAGGGGAGGGATGGATGGGATATTGGGAAGGAATTGTTCCCTGGGAGGGTGGGCAGGCCCTGGCACAGGGTGCCCAGAGCAGCTGGGGCTGCCCCTGGATCCCTGGCAGTGCCCAAGGCCAGGCTGGATGGGGTTTGGAGCAGCCTGGGACAGTGGAAGGTGTCCCTGCTATGCAGGGGTGGCACTGGGTGGGCTTTGAGGTCCTTTCCAATGCAGACCACTCTGGGATTCTACAATCTTTGGTGTCTCAAACCCAAACATGTGGGTCCCATTCCTGCACCTGCTGGGGATGTGCCCGAAGTCTGCAGTGCAGAGAGACCTCCCTGGCAGGTCCAGCTCCATGAGTTCAGCACAACAGAGGCTGAAAACTGATGGGCTGGAGGCATACACCTGAATTTTTTGTGAAACTTTATAGAGAAAGAGCTGGAGCTTTTGCACAACTTTAGCTCCCAGAGTTTTGTCCCTTTGTGTTTATAATTTTAGCTCAGACCTAGAGGCATTTTTCCTCCAACAAAGGAATGATATTTTTCTTGCCCTATGGGTGGAGGACACTGCTCCTTGAATTAAAAACTGCTCCTTCTGTGTCCCTGAGCAGTTTGAGGATGCTGAAATTGGCTTTCCTAGACCACCAGCATCCTGTTACAGGTTGTGGGCCATGTGCTGACACTTGCATTTAATGTCTGCAGTGACACCCCTGTGATCATCTCAGCTGTCTGTCATTGCATGGGCAGTTATTTCTGACAGCTTATTCCAAAGCAGGTCAGTATGGGCAAGGGGAAATTTAGGCAGTAATTAGGGTTAAAAGAGATTTATTGCAGTGTGCCAGGCGTGGCACTTGACATCCTCAGCCTGATACTGCCACTTCCAGTGGATTTATCATCTTCCCTTTTGGGGAGGTGATGGTGGAGCAGGGCCTTTCTGCCCAGGAATGGTATTAAAGTAAAATAAAACATCTGTCAGCCATCCCTTACTGTTCTGTGCCCAAATCCCTGTATCCCTGGCAGTTCCTTAATTCTGTCTCCTCTTTTTTTCCCCCTTTTCCCCTCCAAATTTCCCCAAGCCTTAGCAGCTGGCTGAAAGTGGAATGAAATCATCCCAGCTCCTACACAGACAGCCTCGTTTCTGAGGGAGGACCAAGGATGGAAATTTCTGCTTCACAAAGCTGCAAAAAAGTAGAAGTCAGGGGACTGATGTGCAGCATTCAGCAAGCCTGGTGCTGCAGCAGAGATCAACATCTGCTGTAATTACTTTCTTTAGAACTTCACAATTGTCCTGATAATTTTGGTAGGAAGAAGAACAAATGGGAAAAGATCCGGAAGATACTCTCGGTGAATTTTTTAATTAAAATGTTTTTGATTTGTTGAGAAACACTGAAAGAAGCAATTAAAACAAGATGATATTGGTCTATACTTACAAGGGAGAGCCTTGCCAGGATTAACTGGCTTGGCCCAAATAAATTACTGCCTCTGGATTTGCATTAGCAAATACTTCCTAGAGATGTTAATGAGGAAAGAGCGAGAATGGAGTGGGTGAGATCATAGCAACAAAGGCAGCCTGCAGGGCCACAGAGTCCCAGAAGGGTCTGGGGTGGAAGGGACCTTAAAGCTCATCCCATCCCATCCCATCCCACCCCTGCCATGGCAGGGACACCTTCCACTGTCCCAGGCTGCTCCAAGCCCCATCCAGCCTGGCCTTGGGCACTGCCAGGGATCCAGGGGCAGCCCCAGCTGCTCTGGGCACCCTGTGCCAGGGCCTGCCCACCCTCCCAGGGAACAATTCCTTCCCAATATCCCATCCATCCCTGCCCTCTGGCAGTGGGAAGCCATTCCCTGTGTCCTGTCCCTCCATCCCCTGTCCAAAGTCTCTCTCCATGTTTCCTGCAGCTCCTTCAGGCCCTGCAAGGCCACAATTCAGTCACCCCAAAGCTTCTCCTGTCCAGGTGAGCATTCCCAGCTGTCCCAGCCTTTCCTCCCAGCAGAGCTGCTCCATCCCTCTGCTCATCCTGGAGCCTCCTCTGGGCTCCTCCAGCAGCTCCAGCTCCTGCCTGTGCTGGCCCAGGGCTGGGGCAGCTCTGCAGGTGGGGTCTCACCTGAGCACAGGGGCAGAATCCCAATCCCTGCCCTGCTGCCCACTCTGGGATCAGCCCAGGGCTGGGGGAGGGGCTCTGGGTCAGGCTGGACCTGCCTGGGGAAAGTGTGGGGTCAAACCAAGACACTGCTGCAGGTTTGAGCTTGGGGAGCCCAGCCATGGCCAGAGGGGCTGTGCCTGAATTTCACTCAGCGTAAGGAAAGGTTTATTTATTTTCTTCAGGCTTCATGTTTCAGTAATTCAATTCCAAGCCTTGGCCAGGCTCCATTTAAACAAAGCAAGGATCCAGGGTGTGAAGTGCTGTGCTGTGTGATGACCTAATCCAAATCCCACAAAGTCTGGGAATGTTTCCACTGCCTCCCTGGGAGCTGGATTAGACCTGCACTATCGCTCCTGCCCAGTGCCAGTGCTGGTTCCACAGCAGCAGCAGTTCCTAAAAACCCTGATGGGGCACGGCTGAAGGATGGGGCTTTTGGGTGGTGTTTTTACCTTCATTTCTCCATTAATGGAGAGAATTAAATTAGCCATTCAAATCTCCATTAATGGAGGTATTAAAATGACAAGGGAGATAAACAGGTTTTGGTGGAGCTGGGACAATGGTTGTGCTGGTGGGATGGTTCTGGAGAGATAAAGCTGTTTGCTCTCAGGCCAGTTGTGGGGTGTTTTTTCCCTTTTAAAGCAGCTTTTCTCCTGCAGTCAGGGGTGATTTCCTGGTGGTGTCACACTGAGCTGTGCTCACCTCTCCAAGGGCTGATGGGCAGAGGAGCAGCAAGTGCCAATGTGTGGACAGCTCTGGTGGCTGAAACCCAAGGCACAAGCCTGGCTTTTACTGAGGGCACTGAACACACTGACCTGCAGGAGAACAGCTCTCAGTGTGGGGTGCAGGTTCCTCCTTCCAGCTGGGAATTCCTCCAATTGCTCATTCTTCCTATGGTGAATGTACAGGAATTCCTGCAGTACATTTGATTCATTCCTGTAATAAATCCAGGCTCATTCCTGAGCTGTTCATTGGAACACTCTCCACTGACATGAGAGGTCAGTGAGAGTGTGCAGTGCCTTTTTTGTACTTTGAATTTGGTAAACATGGATTTCCTGCACCGCTGTCCAGTGGCAATCCCTGCCTGGATTGCAGGGATTGCATGGAATTGCTCAGACCCCACTGTCACAGGATCCCAGAATGGTTTGGGCTGGACAGGACCTTAAAGTCCATCTCATTCCCTGGGCAGGGACACTTTCTCCCAGCCCAGCCTTGTCCTGCCACTGTGGCTTGTCCCCACCTGGGGGAAGCTGATTTGCCAACACCAACCATTCCCTTTTCAACCTGAATTCAGGCACCAGTGCCAGGAATTGTGGTGACAGTCATTAAACTCACTGTCACCTCCTCCAGCAGGACAGGCTGGGCTGGCTCCTGTACAGGCAGAGCTCCAGGGAAATGAAGAGCTCTGGATTTTTTAAGGGACAAAGGGCTCTCCAGGACACCTGAGTGCAGTTAATCCTCACAGAGCAGCTCTCTGGCCTTGGCAGTACCAGAGTCAGGATTAAAGCTGTGCTCAACATCCTCCTCCCAGCAGTATCAGGACCCCAAGCCCACCCAAGCTCAGGGATCAGCCTCTGGCTGTCTGGTAGGGATAAAAATGGGCTTTTAAAGCAAGTGCTGACCTTTCTCCTTGAGATCTGACCAGTTGTGTCTTTGCCTTCCAGAGGAGAAGTTCAGTCCCTCCCTTTGGCCTCCTGTGCATCTGGAATTGCTGATCCCATTTCTCCAGGCAGGAGCTCCGTCTGTAGTAACAGGCTTTTAAATATGTAAATCTATTTTCAAAGCAAAATAACCTCCCCAAATGTTCATGTATCTCTCAGAAGGAATAAAGGGTCTCTGTCCTAATATTTTATGCAAATCTTGCTTTTGCACTTGTACTTGAGCATGAATAAATATCAGTGCTTCAAAAGAGGGAAAAAAGCTTCATCAAAAGAAAAAAACCTTTATTTCTATTGCATAAATAATGGTAAAATTAAAATATTTTTATACAGATTATATATTTACAGTAGAGTTTGGTTAGAGGGAACAGCTGATACATATGGCATTCAGTTTTCCTTTATACACTCCTTTATACACTCAGATAACTTGTAATAACATAGGATTTATTTCAGTTGCATGCCCAGTTAATTTATATTAATATTTACAGTATTTTGTACAAAGGTTTTCTGTTAGGTTTTTGTTTTTTTTTTTTTTTTTTTTTTACTATTATGCTGCTGACTTTATGAAGTTTTTTCTTTAATTAAAAAGCCATGTCTTTCGTTAACAAGCCAAAAAACCCCGGTGAGTTTACAAATGAACAGTAAATGGCTGGAAAACATGAGCTGGTGACAAAAGGGAGACACAGGGATTAGTGGAGACCTTCCTAGAGACGAATCAGGAGGCATTGATTCCTCAGATCCTGCTATGGATTAAATGGCAACAGCCTGGGTCCTGGGCTTATTCCAATGAACTCGAATGAGTTATTTCTGACTGACCCTGGGGCCCATGGGTAACCTGCTTTTCCTTCCTTGCCCAGCCCAGATAAATCTGAGGAACAACAGCTGGAAGGGCTTTGGCTGCTCTGGAAGGGATGCTCAGGAATGTGAGCCCACCCTCGGGCTGCTGCAGTGGGAACCGAGGCAGGAATTTGGGAAGTGATGTCAACAACATCACCTGCACCCTTTGGAATGGCCCCAGGAGGGACAGAACGTGCCCAAGTGCTGGTGGCACCAGAGCCACCTCAGAGCTTCCCAAGGTCTCCTGGTTGGCTGAGGGAGACACAGGACCAGCTGGAAAAGGAAAGCTGGAACATGGATCTCACCTAAAGTGGGGGAAATCCAGCTGCTGCTTTGGGATGCTGGCAAAGACAGGCCAGCAGAAGACAACAGCTGGGGAAATAATTGGGTGGAAAATGGCAATTGCATCTAGCAATGGTTTTCAAGGCTACGAAGTATGTTGGTCAGTCTTGACAGAAAATGAAAAAAAACCCGTGTGGTACTTTCATCATCAAATTGTCAAGTACTGAGCTCTAGATCCAGAGGATTTCTTTTTTTCTCCTTTCTCCCTCTTCTGGGGCTGCAATTATTTCATAATGAAGATGCCAAATTACACCAGTTTTCCAGGCTTTTGCCACTGGAAAGGTGCAAGTGGATCACACTTCCAATTAAAAGGGTCTTAGATTTTCTGCCCACCTTGCTCTTGGTGAAGCTTTGTCACTTCCTAGAGCTGCCTAAAATGTCCTTCTTGAACTGGAGAAATACAGACCTCATCCTGATAACAGGCAACAACATAAAGATATGGAAATGTGGTGAAACTTTTCTTTTTCTGCATTAAATTCCTGGGAAAGGAACAGGTTTTAAGTGATGCCAGGGAAATGTAATTGCACTGTCAGAGCACAGGAGGGTAAAATAATAGATTGAAACCCAGCAAGTTCTGTACATCTTCATCAGTGGAATGGAAGCGTGATTCAGAGCCAAGAAAAAAAGACACTTCATCAGATTCTCATTTTAGAAGAGTTGGTTTTTCTTCTTTCAAATGCTCATCCATAAAGCAGGAACTAAATCATGGATTACAGGGGTGGGTAAAATAAGGGACTTCATTCTTAGAGATTTTAATGTCATTCCTCCCACTGCTTCTCCCCTCGCTGCTCCAGGGCTGACGGGGGCTGTGCTTCTGTCACCTCGGGGTGGTGACAGCCCTGGCAGCTCCCAGCACGTGCAGGGGCCGAGTTTTCCATGGGAAAAGCTGAGTCCCCTTGTCCTGGGGCCCTCGTTGAGAATGGAGCCCCTCCCAGTCACCTGAAGCACCTCCCAGTGCCAGGGGTGGCCCAGGAGATGTTTGGCTCTTCTGCAACAGGCAGGAGGATGCAGAGTCAGTTTTTGGGACAAAATATTCCTAAGCTTTAATGGAAGAAAGGACCAGTGGATGCTTGGCTTATCCAAACAGATTTCAGCCATCCAGAGTGGCAGCCTTGGGAATGTTTTCTAGCTTGGCTTGCTTTGCTTGCTTCCTACCCTAGTTCTGGATTTTAAACCCCTCTTTACTTGGCCCAGCTTATAAAGAGGCGTATCCAAGCTGTTGGAATTAAAGCAACCAACATCCAGCCCTGCCTGTGCATGTTTCCAACAGGTGAAACCTCTGGATAACCGGGATGGAATCTCTCAAATGAACTGGATTACACCCAGAAATTCAGCTTGGCTCACCGGTGAGCAGGGACAGGAGCTGGGGGTGCTCCTCCCTCCCACTCTCCTGCTCACCCTGGACCTGGGGTCTGTGATCACTCTCCCAGGTGCTGACAGTGACTGGGGGATATGGGAGTGCCCATCAAGCAGGAAGAAGAATTATTTTGTGAACTCTAATTCCCTATCACCTCCCACAGCATGAGGACCACAGTCCTAACAAAGCCAAGCCTTCCTAATTTAAATCTTTTAATTATGTTGACATTGCTTCTGATCAGAAATTCCTCCTCAGTGGTGCACTCGTGAAGGGGCCAGGCTCCCATGGGTGGCACTGGAGGTGACACCTCCCAGGTGTCACTGGTGAGCAGGATCTGGCTCTCTACGGCAAACAGCACCACCATCATGGAATATCCTGAGTTGGAAGGGACCCACAAGAACCTCAAGTCCAGCTCCTGGCGCTGCACAGGACAAAGCCACTGCACCTGTCCTGCCTGGAACTCCCCAGCTGTGGTTTCCTCATGTCTGCCGTGAAGGAATGGCTTTGCCTCTGACAGGTGAGCAGTGTTCCTTCAGCAGCATTGGCTGGAATTCACTTCCCTACAGCCTCCAAATGATTTAAGCATTGGTGAGGCTGTTGTTCCTTCTGCTGGCTTTTCCAGGAGCACGGGATCAGGGTCACTGCTAAAGCCAGTGGCTGAAGCCAAGGTCAGTGGTGATCAGGGCTGTAGGAGCAGGAACCCAAATCCTTCCCACCAGAGCTTGATCCTCATATGAAGAACCTTCCCAGAGAGTCCTCAGCAAGCCCAGGACAAGCAGTGCTCAGGCTGAGTGGATTTCACTCCCTCCTGAATTAAACCAAAGCCTCTCTCGGGCTGAAATCACCATGTCCCTCTTGAAGCCTTCCCTGCACGTCAATCCCCTTAATTGCACACAGTTCTTTGTGGCCAAGCCAACAGAGTTGCTCATGAATTCCTAATAATTTCCTAATCCATGAAAAGCCCCTGTCCCACTGCTGGGAGCTGTTTGCCCATCGCTGGAAGTCTGGGATCATGTGTGCTCTGCCACGGTGGCACCCATGTCACGAACAGCCAGGGTTGCCATGGCAATCTCCTGTTCCTCCAGAACTGCAGGGCTGAAAAGACACTTCAATCCTCCTGGAACTGGCAAGAGCAGAAGTTTAGAGCTTTTTCTGACAGCTCTGCTGCAGTCTGAGTATTTTTTAAAGTATGTTAATTAGCACTTAAATAAGGTTTTTTTTCCTTAAAGTATGGGATGTGGGGTTTTTATTTTTATGTCTTTGATTCTTCTGCTTTCTCCCCCCTCAGCTTTTGCCATCAGGTTCCAATCAGAATTTTACTGCTCTATTTTTACCTCCTGTCTGTAAAAGCAGCAAAAAGCCCTATTTTTCCCCTCTTGTGTAGAAGGGAAAAAAAAAAAAAGAAAAAAAAAAAAGAGATAAATGGATGTTACATAAATGGAGTCAGGGAGGGAGGTAGAAGACATTCAGTGCTGCTGGATGGGAAGGCTGTGGGGAATGAAATAGCTTGGCCTGATCCATCCTGCATTGCCAGGAGCCACTGATTAAAAAAGGGATCTCTTCTCAATGCCTGGGGATGGAGGAAGGCAGCTCTAGGAAGAGCAAGGAGATCTCTGGCAAGACATGACCCTGATTCATAATGGAAAAGTGAGGTTCCCTACAGAAAAAATCACACCCCAAAGCCCCAAAAATCCTGTACCCAGTAAAATCAGTGGGGAGTTGTGCAATGAACTCTACTGACACCAGGCTATGGCTTTTACCAATATATTCATTATAGGTTTGGCTTTACAAATGGAACTGCGAGGGGAAGGGTTGGGCTGGAGAATGGCTGTATTTACAAGGGTTTATGGGGCATGCAGGAGGCAATTCTGGAGCCTTCCAGAAAGCTTCAAGGAATGCAGACAACCATTGTCCATGAGGTGCTGCTGGGCCTGGAGTCTGCTGGGGGTTTGTGGCACATGGGTGAGGAAATGTGGGGAAATGCCTGGTTTGGGGTTGTGGGTTTGGGCTCAGTGGAGGCACTGCTCTGCCCCGTGCTCCCCCATCCCTCCCCTCCACCTCCATTTGCCCATGCTCACTCCAGCACAATCCCAGGGAGAAAATGAGTATTCCTCGGTGGCAAGGAACATTTAGACTTTTTTCCCAGAGCTGCCACCTTTCCACAGACCCCTGAGACCTAAAAGTGGGGATGAGTTTCCTCAAAATGATCTCCAAGCTCATTATCTACAATGCCCAGCACAGAAAATGTGTCTGGGCTCCCCAGTTCTGAGAATCCCACACCAGAATATCCCACAGATATTCTGCTGCTGCCCTGTACAAATGGAAATTTCTCCATCTTCTGGGAGACAAAATTGGGTTTTTTTAATGGAATATTCTGCAGTTCACCTCTATTGGTTACAGCAGAACAGAAAAGCAGTAGTTATGTGTTTAGGAAAGGCAGAAAAAACCAACTCAGGTGCTGTGGAAAAGGTGTTGTCTTTGGGATGGAGGGGACACCAGGAAAATGGCAGGAAAAGGTGGATGTGGGAGACTGAGACACCTAAAAGTGACTTGAGTTCAAAGGGGTGGTGGGAGACAGGACAACGAGCAGCAGATTTTTAATTAGGCTGCTAAAATACAGATAAATGGCACTCAGACTGGTAGAAAAGAAAGAGCTGGAATGAGTGTTGGGTATGGATCCAGTGTAAGTCAGTGGCTGCAGGGTGGGATGAGGGAGGCTGGGCTGTGCAACCCCTGGGGGAGCCGTCCTGCCCCTCCTGTGGCACAGGGAACAGTCACCTCCACTTCCAGGAACAACATCTCAGGGTTCCTGGGTGTGCTTGGAGCTCTCCCAGCACAGCCACCCCACTCCAGCACCGGAGTGCCTCCATGGAACTCCCTTGGAGCACTCTATGATCACCAGCTGGGATCTGCCAGGAGGGCAGGAGATCACCTCTGTCCTGGTGTGACACCCAGGGGCACAGTTCATCCAAAGGGAAATGCACAGATTTGTGTCAAGTTTCAAAGGAAAAACACCTTCCCAAGGCATCCTGGCTCCTTGCACTTCCCGTGTGGTGTCCCTGCTCTGCACCATTCCATCTTCTCCTTGCTGCTCCCTAAAATGTATTCCAGGAAAACCACCCAAGGCTGCCCAGATCTCAAGTCTGACACACTCCAAACACACCGGGGTGGGCTCAGGTTGGGTTCCTTCTTCTCCTGCTGAGCTCAGCTTTTCCAATGGCCCCTGCTGGAGCCTCCCATGGGATGGGGGTGGTGGGATGGATCCTGGGAGGGAATGGAGAAGTTGGCTGGTCAATCAACACTTTACCATGTGGGTGAAAATAAAACCTCCCCCACAGGATGATGTCTGCCATGGAGGTTTCACTGCAGATCATAACCGGGCCACGTGAAATGGAATAAATCAAAATTGTGCAGGCAAGAAGAGGGGAGGAAAGCTCGGGAAGAGCTTCCCTCAGGATTTTTACCTGGGAAAAAATTCTTGGAGGCCAATAAAGAAGAAGGGTAAAACTGCTGGAGAGGAAATGTTGAATATGCAGAGAGGCCCGAGGAGAGGGAGGTTTAGCTGGCGCTGGTGGTGGCAGAGTCCCTTGGAAGACTTTGCACAAGTTCAGCAATGCCCAGGTGGGAAAACAAGGGATGCTCCTCAAGCCCTGATTCACAGTCGGAAAAAAATGGTCAACAGACTCCTGCTACCCCACAGTCTCTTGTCAAAGGTGGAGCTGATGAAGCAAAAAATAGACATTTTGTATGGTGCTGGCAAATTCTCCCCTTTTTTCCTCAGAAAATACTGTACAAGGATGCTCTAGCTCCCCTCTAATGCCGTAAACTCCATGGCATGGTCATAAGGGAAAAGGAAAGTGAAGCTGGAACATGTGGAACAAAAGGAACAGGACTTGCTTGTGGCAATGCTACGATCAACTTCCTGGGAATGCGGGCCCGGCGGGAGCTCCGTGGGATAGTCACTGGGCCCTGGGGTAAGGACAAGTCACGAGGCTGGGCCTCCTCCAAACCGCAGAGCGCCGGATCCAAGTGTCCTCCGCGTTGCCATTGCTGTTTCGAAGCAATAATTCGGGACTCCTGGATGTGGGATTATTGCATTAGGAAACAAAACCTTTAAAGCATTAGAACAGCCCTTTGATGTCCCTGCCAAAAGGATGTGGTTGGTTCACAGGACACGCTGCTGGCTCCGGCTCCTGCTGCAGGCGCCGGCTGTGCCCGCGTGTCGGTGCCGTGGGATCGGGGCGGGAGCTCTCCCGGGGTGCGCATGCATGGACGCCATCCCGTGCCAGGACCACTCCGAGCCGTGCCAGCCCTACTCCATGCCGCTGCGCAGGATCTGGTTGGCCGCGATCAGCATCACGCTGATGATGAAGGCCATGGCGAAGGCGCAGATGAGGCTCTTGCGCACGCACGTCTGGCGGTTCTGCTTCTGGGCGTGCACTGCAGAGACAAGAGGGGCGTCACACAGGGCGGGGGTTCTGTTCCCTCCTGGAGCAGCTCAGGAACCCTCCTGTTCTCACTGTCCCTCTCCCTGCTGGGACATCCCCAAACAACCCACCCAACCCTCCAGGACTTCCAAACCAGCCCATCCCAGGACTTCCAAACCAGCCCATCCCAGTCCTTCCAAACCCTTCAGGAACTCCTTTCAGTCATCATGGCTTTTAATCCCTTTAAGTGCTCACAGGGATGTTTGGGGTTATCTGTGTATTTCTTTTAAGCTCTTTGTGAAGTTGGAATCACAGGATGGGTTGGGTTGGGTTGGGTTGGGTTGGGTTGGGTTGGAAGTGACCTCAAAGCCCATCATTGTCCCAAGGGCAGGGACACCTCCCACTGTCCCAGGCTGCTCCAAGGCCCATCCAGCCTGGCCTTGGACACTTCCAGGGATGCAGGGCCAGTCACAGCTGCTCTAGGCACCCTGTGCCAGGGCACCCTCCTTCCCACTCTCTGACCTAAGCTTCCTCTCTTTCAGTTTGAACTAAGTTGTTTCTAAAGTTCTTTAATAGCAACTATCAACCTTGTGTGAATCCCTCCAAGTCATCCAGGCCAACTGGGAATGAGTGGAAAATCAAGAATCGCTCCCTGATGACACTCAGGCCCCCACTGTGACAATTCCCAGGAGCATCCATGGCACATGAGTCACTTTTCCAAACTTTTTAGGTTTTAGGTTTTCTGTGCTGAAACCAAATCAGATTTATTAAGAACCTTTCCAAGTGAATGCTTACAGAATAATTGTCAAAAGAGATGAGAGCAGCAATTAAAAAGCAGACTGCATTGTCCTGAGGGGCCCAGGACTGACCCCAGGGTTTGAGATGTGACCTCAGCAGTGCCAGCAGAGGGGACAAGCCCTGCTCTGGTTCTGGTGCAGCCCAGGAGTCATTGGCCTTTTTGGCCATATGGGCACACCTGGGCTCATGTCCAGCCACTGGCACCAGCACCCCCAGGGCCTTTTCCAGCTGCCAGCTCCTCTGTCCCAGCCTGGAGTGTTCCATGGGACATTCTGTTCCTGTTGTGCCCCATGGGACAAGTGCAGGACCTGGCATTTGACCTGTCCAGGTCAGTCAGGGACAGCCAAGAAATCATCCCACACACGATGGACAGCTCTGCCTGCCTACTCTGGGCCTTGCTTTGCTCTTGGTGCTTGGTTTGCCCTGGGAAGGGATGTCCCTGTCATCTTCTCCTCATGGATGTTCTTGTGATGACAGGAAACTTTCAGATGGTTGACAACAACCGCAAAACAAACCTAAAATGCAGCCAAGGACAGGCTCCAGGTGCCCACGTTTAGAAAGCTGGAAAGGAGAATATTTTTAGAATATATAGAAAAACTCCTTGCTCTGATCTAGCCTTGAACCTTATGGCACAGAGAGACCTGGAAGCTGGGTTTTGAATGCCAGTTTTCTCCCCCATGACCTCCTCTGGCTGGTGTTCAGCAGTGCCTGTGCCCTAATCCCAGCTCCCAGTGGTCCCAGCTCAGTGCCAGGGGCACAGAGCCCTCCTTAGGGAGGTTTGGAGCCATCCTGCCCCGGGCAGGGAATGTGAGTGAGGCCTTGCTGTGTTCTGGGCAGGGAATGAAATCCCCCCTGCCAGCAGCTCTCCCAAATTCCTCACTCTCTGCTTGCACTGCTCTGCTCCAGGATTTCTTCCCTGGCTTTTATAAACCACACAGGACCAGTGCTGTGGCTCCCTGGCTTTGTGCACGGTGCCCTGGTGCTTTGAAAAGCTCATCTTGCCCAGCTGTAATTATTTTTTAATGTATTTTTCTATTATTTCTGTACCTTGAAAGCACTCCCAGGAAGCAGAGAAATCACTGACACCACCAGCATTACTGTCAGGGTGGGGCTGGTGATGGTAACAGCAGCCCAAGGCTGGCCAAGGGTTTATTGGGATAACCAACTCACCTCTTCAGAGGAAAAGAGTAAAACATGCTTGGTGTTTTTGCAGAAATGTTCCTGAATTGAACAACTTCTTCAGGGTTCTGTTATACAGTAGTGCCTGAAGGCAGCAGGATGCAGGGAAGTCCCATTTACTGATCTTTACCCACTAAAGGGACACCAAACATCCAAATTACCTACAAATAACCCCGGGGGAAAGGGGAATGTCTGCCCAGCCAGACCCTTTTGCTGTTGGTTGGGAATGACTCCAGGAAGGAGGTGGGTATCAGCATTGCCCTGCTCGCTTAAAATCCACAGTGAGACAGAAGAGCTGGAACTCCTGATGTCCTGATTCCTGGAATTCTTCCCTACAACAAGAAGTTCCATTTAACCAGCCCTGATAACTGAGGAGGGCATGCCCTCAGTTCTCCCCTTTCACCATCTCTGTGCTCAGAGATGATGGATTCTCTAAATCCATCATCTCTGAGCACAGAATCTGCTTTTCCTGCTGGTTCTCACAGCTGGCATAGTTCCTGGGCTGGATGCCAACATTTGGGTGCCACTGGGACCCAAAGATGGGACCCAGAGCTTTTGCCACCCACAGGACATGCCAGGGGTTGGATGTGGTTCATTGGACATGGGCAGAGCCTGAGGCTCCTCTGGAGAAATCCTGAACCTTTTTAGGGGGAAGAGCAACCCCGAGGTTTCCAACATCCATCAGACCTCATGAGGCAAAGGCAAATCAAAGCTGGGTCATTCTTCATCTTCTCAACAGTCCCAGGACAGGCTGCAGAGGAGAACTCCCTCGCTGGCACACACCACTGCCCCCAGGACTCCTCAGGAACTGGGGCTAATGGGGCCAGGCTGTCACAATGACCACGGTGGGTTTGGGATGTGCTCCCAGCACTGGGAGCCTTCTCCCCAGCAGGAGAACCGTTCCTCACAAGGACAGCAGCAGAGTATTTATAGAGCCCTGTCCCAGCCCTGCCACAGGTGAGTGATGGTGGCTTGCTCTGGCTGCCTGGAGTTATTTTTGGTTTAACAGGTCAGTTTGTCATCCCCAAACTGAGCTGAGCAGGACGGGGAGCAGGGAGGAGCTGCTGGCTGCATCCCATGGATGTGAGGGTCATGGCTGAGGGTGGGACCCCCCTGCCAGCCCTGTAGCCACTGACACTGCTGTGCCACCAGCTCTGTGTCCTGAGTGCTGGATCAAGGGAACTGCCAGGAAAAGGCTGCTGGGCTGTCAATCTTTGGGAGCTGCAAATTGTCCTTTCCCCGTGTCCCAGGAAATCACACAGCCTTCACTGTCCTGCCCTGAGTGCTGATAAAAACAGAGATAAAGCTGAGGACAGAACACTGCTTCTGCCCTGGGCCTGTCCTTCCCCTGGATGTGACATCCTGCAAAGGACTTCAGTGTTCAGAGGGAGCTGAGGAAATCCTGGACTTGGCCCTGACTGTAATACAAATATTGTATTTGGGGTAAACTGTGTGGTGAGAGGTGCAAGGTCTGCCATCCACATTGATACTGAAGATTTCATGGTCATAAAGACCTTATTATCACATTATTTCCATAATTTTATGACAGAAATGTCATGGCTTTGTACTGATGGTGATATTATCTGTACAACACTCTTCAGCACCTGAGCCAGCTCACCCAGGTGTGGAAAATGGGGATGTCCAGGTGTGGAGAAGGAGAATGTCTCTGCCCACAGGAGGAGAAGGGTTTGGAGCTGGTCTGGGATCCAAGAACACGCCCAGAGGTGACACTGAGTGGAGATCCCCCTTTCACCAAGGTGCTCCTGGAAGTCTCTGCTGTGTCTGCTCCCTTAGGAGATCCCCAAATCTCAGAGGGAACAACTGGGGCTCATCTTGGCTTCATTCCTCCCAGAATTAAAGGCCCTTCAATGGGGTGGATGGTACCTTAAATATAGATGGGAGTTGAAAGAAATATTTGAATTGCTATTTGAGGAGTTGAATGAAGAAAGGGAGTTGTTTTAGGGTGTAATTCATCTCATCCCAAGGCAGCACCTAAATTAAACTCAAGGAACTCTACCCAAAAAGCATCTCCTTCAGTGCACTAATTAGAAGTGAGTGACCCCAGGGACACGCCCCTGGACAGCTGACAGCTGTCCCTTAGTGCCACAATCCATGACATGTAATTCCTGCTATTGAGCCCTGTAGGGATCCTGGTGTTTGAGAGCTGGGAGCTCTGAGGGTCATTTCTGGCCAGCCTGGAGAGCTCCAGGGACACAACCTGTCCTTTCCTGGCAGAAATGCTCCTGTCAGAGCTGTCAGACCAGAACTGTCCCCTTCCACTGGGACCTGGAGCAAAACTTTGCCCTGCTGTTGATAGTTCAGCTGATCTTTTTTCTCTTCTGCATTTGTGTGTGTTCCCAACATCTAAAAAAAGGGTCTGTTTTGCTTCTAGGTTCTGCCTGGCACCAGCAATGCCAAAACATCCCACGAGAAAAGCTGTTCCTGCTGCACTTTTGGAAACTGGAGCTTCCAAAATGAGATGCTGAGCATTTGGGACCCAGGTTTTTTCTGGGATGGTTCAGCCAAGCTCCCAGAACTCTGCAGCAGTGACAGCTGGCTCCTGTCCCCAGGGATCAGCAGGTCAGTGGGCACCAACAGCTCCAGGCAAGGAAGAAACATCTCTTCCTCTGCGCTCTTCTCCAGGAGGAACACAAAAATTGTTGCTTGGCCTAATTCAGAGAGTGCTGCTGCTGCCTCCCTCCTGCAGGGTTTTTGTCATTCAGCTGTGCTCCTCCAGCTTCTCTGCCCTGTTTAGCAGACATGAGGGTGAGAATGGAGCTGCTGCATCCCATTCATTAGCCAGGCCAAGGACTGGGCTATATTTTCATCCTCTGCTCTTTGTCTCTGCCTGGTGCCCTTTCAGAGCTGTTTGACCCCACAGAATGTCACAATTCCTCCCAAAATGGTCTAAAGTGGGATTGCTGGGTGGGACACACAGTGGCTCCAGCAGGGTACAAACTCTGAGCTTCTCTGTTGCATTCCCCTGGGCTCTTCTGCACTTGAGATGATTTCATGGAATCACAGAACAGGCTGGGCTGGAAGGGAACTTAAAAACCATCTCATTCCATGGGCAGGGACACCTTCCACTGTCCCAGGCTGCTCCAAGCCCGTCCAGCCTGGCCTTGGACACTGCCAGGGATCCAGGGGCAGCCACAGGCTGAACAACCAGGACCTGTTTGGTTGCTCTAAGCAGCAACACTTCAGAGCAGTGTGAGTTCCTCTGGCCAAGGAAAGGAAAATGCTTCTTCTGAGGTGGCTTAAAATGGGGAATTTCCTTGCCAGTGTCAGCTGTGTTCAAGTGCAAAATTTATTGTAGATCCCAGTTCTGATCCCAATTCTTGATCCCCTGTGGCTCTGCTGAAGGAAGGAAATGTTTCCCTTTCTCTGTGTGCCTCCAAGCACTGCTCAGCCCTTGGCTTTGCAGAGCTCCTCCCGTGTTCAGAGGAGCTGTCCTGGCTGAGGCAGGTCCTGGCAGCTCAGAGCAAAAGGTCCCAGGGCAGCAGGGCATGGACCTCTGCTCACTGCTGGTGTTACAGTGCAGGAGAGGACTCATCCCAGCTGCTCCCTGGAAGCCTTTTTGGGATCTCAACAGAAAACTGGAGAAGCCCAACACAGCTTGGTAAGGCCTACCAGTCCCAAGAAAGTCTTTCCATGGTGGGATGAGGGAAATCAAGATGTTTCTGTAGGGAAATTCAGCCTGGCTTAGACACTGACCTCAGCACATCCCTCTGCCTGCATCCCACCAGAGAGGGGGGAAACCCCCAGTGCTCCATCCCTGAGCCTGGAAAAGGACCAGCTTTGCTGAGGGATAGAAGTCTGAGGGCAGCTGTTGAGCCCTCTGGGTGTCCTTGCTCCTCACTCCAAAATAACTCCCGGCCAACCCCAGGCACCCCTGTCCTGGATCAGAGCGAGTTTGACAGACACAGGATAACAGAACAGGAACCCAGGGACTGACTCTCTCACCTTCAAACTCTGTTTGGCAGTTGCCAGAGTTCTCGTTCAAGCTCTCCTCCTCGTTGATGATGATGTTCTCGATGTCCTTCATGGTGAGGTGGTCGCGGAAGGCGTGGTACAGGATGTGCTTCAGCTCCTCCAGCGTTATCCTCTGCATGTCAAACTGTGGGAGACAGCCCAGTTACACCCAGGGATGGAGCTCCCACGAAAGCAGCTCTGAGGGCAAGGCCACAATCCCCAGCTTGTGTTTTATCAGCCTCAGTTCAACAGCTCGGTGGGGGTCTGAGCTCTTTGGGGCTGCTTTCACTCTAACAGTCCATGCTGTAAATGGGTGTTGCCCCTGCCAGCTCCCTTGGCACTGCTGGAGCAGCAGAGAAGCCCAGCCCTGTGCCAGGGATGGCCTTCCAGCCTGTAGAGGCAGCAATCCAGTCCATCCCAACAAAGAGAAGCCCTCAGGGGTTCCCCTGGTAGCTCTCACACCTCCCATGAGCCACAACCCTGTTTGTGCTCCCTTTTTTACATTCGTAACCCCCCAGTTGTGCCTGGGGGGAGGAACAAGCAGAGGACACTTCCCTCAGAGCTGACTTCTGTTGTGGATCTAGTAGCAAGTGCTGTTCTTATACCAACCAAGTTAAATCCATAATTCCTGCTGAATGTGAACATTTTGCCCCAGAATGATGTTGGACATGTGCAGTTTGTGGTATTAATGAATCCCTGCTAATGGTGCAGCAGAGAGGAGACACATCCTGGCTGCTGTGCAGTGCCAGGGGAGCAGAGGAGTCTCTCTGGGTATAGGAAAGAAGGATGGGAATGTTCCAAGCCATGATGAGTTTTCCTGAGTGCTGCAGAAGCTCCTCAAAGTGAGGCCTTGCAGCCCCAGCAGGGTTCGTGCACAGCAACCAGGGCCCTCCAGAGCTCCTCCACCCCATCTGAGCCATCCTCAGGACACCCAAAAAGGCCAAACCCCTCTGGCTCAATACCCCAGTGGAAGGAGGGCAATGCCAACTCCCAGCTACCTCTGCCCTGGGAGAGTGGGGATGCAGCAGGAAATTCCCATTCCTTCTCCAGCCTGGGGAGAACAGGACAGACCAGGCAGGACATGACACAGGGAATGGCTTCCCTACTGCCAGAGGTTTTGGGATATTGGGAAGGAATTGTTCCCTGGGAGGGTGGGCAGGCCCTGGCACAGGGTGCCCAGAGCAGCTGTGGCTGCCCCTGGATCCCTGGCAGTGCCCAAGGCCAGGCTGGATGGGACTTGGAGCAGCCTGGGACAGTGGAAGGTGTCCCTGCCCAGGGCAGGGGTGGCACTGGATGGGCTTTGGGGTCCCTCCCAAGCCAAGCCTTTCTGTGATCCTGATTCCCTGAAGGCAGAAAAGCCAAACCCACAAACTACAGCAAAGTCCAGATTTGTATTGGCCTCAAGAATTGTCCCTGAGGCAGGAACTGGAGGAGAAATCCAGCAGAGGTTGAGCATCAGCCCTGACGAGGTGGAATGGGGTCACCACAGGCTGAGGGGCTGCTGCTGCAGGCAGGAAGTGACAATGGGGATGGAATTATGGGGTTGCCATTGCTGGGGCTCAGTTTCAGGTTGGAGTTTCCCAGGATGAAGACCCCAAAGGAATGCAGGATGGGTGTTGGGTGAGAAATCCTTGGATTCACCCCCATGCAATCAGGACTGCAGTAATCCACCCAGAAGGGCTGGGAACCCTGGACAGCTTCATTGCAAGCCTCCAGCAACACCCCCAGCACTGCTGCAAGGCAACCAGAGGAATTATCCCAAATTTCCACATCTTCAGTTGCCAGGAGAAATGCTTTTTGTCATGGAACAGGATGTGAAGAGCACAGCTGCTCCCTTTTCAACATTAAAGACAGCAGAGCAGGGCTGGTGAGATTTGTTCATGCACAACAAAGCAGGATGGAAATTGGTGATTAAATCCCAGGGGGATTTGCAGCCCAGCTTTGAACTGGGCACCAAGGAGCCACTGGTGACAATGGGGTGCTCACTATTTTTAGCTGAATCCCTGAGGAATAAGACAGCAGAAAAACCAAACCCATCAGCCCTGCTGCTCAGAGAAATGCTTTTCATCTGGACAGAGCCAGAACTCTGTCTCTGGTCCCTGCTGTCCACTCCCGTGCACATTTCCTGCAGCAGGGTTAGGATGGTGCAGGAAATGAGTGCAGGGAATTGGATAAATTGGTGTTTCTGTGGGTGCTGGATAAAACCAGAGGGATGTGTGCAAATCTGCCTGCACACACAGGGATAGATGGGAATATTGCAGGGCCCAGATTAAGCAAAGTGCACTCATTTTCCTTCATTAACCCCTTGGAGGATGAATGATTTTGCACCTGTGCAATGAGCAGGGGTCAGGGAAGAAAACCTCAGGCTGAGCAGCTCAGGAGTGATGAGAATCGTCCTGTCCCTCCAGTTCCTGGTGCAGGGTCCCTCTCTGCTTCCCTGTGTCCCCTCCAGACCCTGGGAGGTGCTGGGAGGTCTCCAACCACCTCCTGTTCCCCAGGCTGCACAGCCCCAGCTCCCTCAGCCTCTCAGTCTCTGCTGCTCTCCCTCTCCCAGCATTGCCACTGAAAAGCCTCTGCAGAGTTTTCTGTCCTCCTGCCTCTGCTCCAGGCTGGAGCACAAACACAACTGTGGGGATCAGCTCATCCTCAAATTGTGCCAGCAGTAATGACTTGAGGGGTTTGGGGTCTTCCTGTTCCAGTTAAAATCTGTCTGGAGGGAAGGAATTGTTCTCTTGACAAATGCTCAGCTGCTGCTGCATCACAAATGTTATGCTAATAGAGAGAGAAATTATCTTTTTAACTTGTTTTGTTGTCATTTGTATTCTTTAGGAGGTGGAACAACCTCAGATGGGATTCAAAATCACCCTTGTTGGCTCACAGGAGTTGGACTGGATCTTTAGGGGTCCCTTCCAACTCAGAACTCTCTGTCAATCTCTGAATTTATGCAGTGATTTTTGGTCTCTGCTTTGCTCCTTGCGGGACAGCTACCCTCCCTGAGCTCTGTGTCACCCTGGCAGAGTGTCCAGGGTGGCTCCAGCTCGGGGCAGGCAGGGACAAGCTCTGCTTGGGCTCCCAAGTAATTCCAATTATCCCTGCTCTCCAACCCAGCAATTTCCCTGATTCACTTTTCAATTACTCTGGGTTTTATTGTGGTAATGACAGGAACCAGGGAGCAACTCTTAACTTTTATTGACTCCGTGGGGAGGAAAATGGGGACTGTGGCAAGCTGGAAACTTTCTATAGGATTTATAATTAGGAGAAATCAATGGAGCTGCTTGTGAGGATCAGAATAATTTGCTGTGAGCAGTAAAACAAACTGAGCTGAGGCCCAAACTCCAGGTGCTGCTGTGAGTGGGAGCTGTGGAGAGCACCAGGAACTGGGCACTCAGCTCCTGAGGGACCCCTGAGGCTGGAGGATGCTGTCCCATGAGATATCTGGAAGGGAAAGTGGACCTGGTCCAATCCAGCCTATAGCTTCCTTCTTGACTTAAAATTCCTGCAGGAAATGAATCCCTACCTCAGTTCCTTGAGCCTCGCCAGCTGAAATTTCCCAAATTTGTGTCTGCCTTGCCTGCAGAGCCCCATTCCCAGGGAGTTCTGTGTCCTGCCTGGCCTGGGCTTCTCTGCACGGTACAGGAATGGCCCAAGGGGAAGGGCTTGTTCTTGAAGGGCTTCAATGCTGGAATAGCACTCCTGATCATTTCATATCAGCTCAGCCTTAAAACAAAACAGTGGGAGGCTCCTCTCTGGAGCCCCAGGGTGGCCTTGCTGTCCTGCAGGTGGGTGAGGCCGGGGGGACCCTGCAGTGACAGGAGCAGGGCCACTCTGGGGACCTGCAGGGTCTTTTAAAGCTACTTTGCTCGACAAGAGGTGGGACTGGCTGCTCTGGCAGGGAGGTTTAGCTGGGAGAGCACTTAGACCCATGTGGTTTATGGTTTCCCACATAAATCACCTGGAAGGGTCAGCTGGGGCTGGTGAGGGCTCCAGGTGGAGCAGGATTTTGCCTCATGTTCTGAAAATTAATTCTGCAACCCCAAAAGCTTCAAAAAACAGAGAATCATTTAGGCTGGATGTTGGATTAAGCTTTTTTCGGACTCAGAGATGGGGCTACTGAGAGGTGTTTTAAAAACTTTTGTTCTATTTTTAGTCTCATGAGAAGGATGGGACAATACAGATGTTATAAGCCATGCCATCACAATCAGAAGCCAACTATTTCCTAATTACAATACACTGTAAGTGTTCCTTGGCCTATCAGCTTTAGCCACACCATGCTGTAAATGCCTTAAAGCCAATAACCTAAAATTACCTCTTGTGGGTCCCAGTACAATCATCTTTCATAGTTCTATTTCTCCAAAGTATCCAGTCTTATTTACAAAACCATCCTTTGAAACTTGTTTCTAGTTCCATTTCTCTCTCAGCAATGTCTGTCCTATTGCATGGCATTTCTAAATCAGCATTTCTTATCTCAAAGTTTACATAAAAATGCGCACTGTGTGAACCTTCTATCAAGCTTTAAAAATTTTCTACAAATCCATTTCCCACAGCTGGAAAATATCCTTGAGTCCAGCCATGGGCCTGACCCCAATTCCAGCACTAAACCAGGCTCAAAACACCACATCTGCAGTGACCCCTGCATGGCCCAAAGCCCCTGTCCGTGTTCCACTGATCTCTCATTTGGGGCAGCCCTGGACAATCTCTGAGTGACAAACAAGAGATTGTTTTGCCCTCAGACCTTCTGCATGGCTTAAATAATCCCCGGGGAGCTGCAGAGGGGCTCTGCCCACACTGCCACAATGTGGATGTGACCCAAAAACACCTGAAGTCTGCAGAGCAGCTTTGGGCTTTTTGCACATGTACAAATATATTTGTATGGAGAAATGCATTGTCTTATTATATATTATTGTTGTCGTTGTTGTCATTGTTGTTATTACTACTATTATGGTTACTGTTGTTGTTGTTATTACACAATATTACTATTATTATTATCATCATCATCATCCTTATCCTTATTATTGTCATTATTACTTAGAGGGATGAAGCAGCTCTCCTGTGAGGAAAGGCTGGGAGAGTTGGGATTGTTCAGCCTGGAGAGGAGAATGTTTGGGGTGACCTCATTGTGGCCTTCCAGGACCTGAAGAAGCCAACAAGGACGATGGAGAGAGACTTTGGACAAGGGATGGAGGACACAGGGAATAGCTTCCCACTGCCAGAGGGCAAGGATGGATGGGATACTGGGATGGAATTGGGGTGGTCCTGGCACAGGGTGCTCAGAGCAGCTGTGGCTGCTCCTGGATCAAGTGTCCAAGGCTGGGCTGGATGGGGCTTGGAACACTCTGGGATACTGGAAGATGTTGCTGCCCATGGCAGGTGTTTAAAACTTTATGGTCTTAAGGTTTCTTCTAACCCAAACCACTCTGGGATATGATGATAATAAACGTTAAAGTATAAAATGTGTATGCACACACAACACAAATACATAGATATGTATTTGCCCGCGGTGACAACTGCCCAGCGGCGTTCAGGGCACACCCCGAGACATTCCATCGGGTTTGAGTGCACAGTGCCCCGGCCCCAAACACCCAGCCCGGGCTTGCTCTGTGAAATGAGGAGGAATTCCAGCCTCAGATGGCCCTGGGTCCCTCCTGTGTCCCTGCACATCCCCCACAGCCCACATGGGATCACCAGGGATCATCCCTGGCATTCCCCAGGATCTCTGGTGTCTGGGGGTCACAACCTGCTCCGGGCCGGGCTCCAAACACCCTCCTTTGCTGCCAGGGATGGGGGTTTTGTGGCTGTCCTGTGCAGGGCCAGGAGCTGCACTCGATGGTCCTTGGGGGTCCCTTCCCTTGGGATATTCCACAATGCCCAGTGTGGATTTGCAGCATCCCTTAAAGCTGCTGGCTCCGTGGCTCCTGGGACAGGAGCTGGTGTGGCCCCACGTCTGCCAGGAGCCCCCGGGGACACATTTGGCTCTGGAGATGGGAAATTCTGCTGGGGCTGGGCTGCAAGGAAACACTTTTCCATCCAAAAACAAACCCGGAGTTGTAATTCCCTCTGCTGAGGCTGGCCCCAGCCTTTCCTAGGCCCAGACTAATTTTGGGACAATGATTTAAGCAGGGGAGTGGGTCTTTGGCTGTGCCTCCACTTCCCAGCTGGGATCTAATGGCTCTTAAACTGGGCTGAGAGGAATAGTCCCCCTGACAGGCACCACCCCCCCGCACACACAGCAGGAATATTAATGCTGGCCACATTCAATTAACTTGAAATAGTTTAGTAAACCACAGAGAAGTGGTGGTTTGGTGGTTTTTTAATTAGAGAATGCTCTGAGGCTGCAGCACAAATTAACAGGCCCCAACAATTTCTGTGGTGTGGGTTTAGGGCTGCCAGGCCTTGCCCCCAGGCTGATCCTAATCAAAGGGAATCCCTAACGAGGTCTGCACCTTCCTGACCTTCCATGCCAGGCCTGGGGGAGCCTCTGGGGCAGCAAACTCCTGACAGCTAATGAGGGCTAAAGCTGGGAATTCCCATCTGACCATCTTCTGCCTGCCCCGCAGATCTGCAGTTCTCATGGAGTCCTGTCCTGGGATAAATCCAGCAGTGGGCTGAGGTAAAACTGCCCTGATGGTGCTGCCTGTTCTGACATGGAAATGGCAGGTGGCAGCCTCAAAATGAGCAAAATAATTCACATAGCAGAAAAGAAAAAAAAAAAAGTCAGGATTTCTCAGTGTAGGACATAACAGTTGCTAAATATTTACACAAAAATTCACAGAATTCAGAGAATCACTGGGTTGGAAGAGACCTCAAAGATCGAGTCCAACCCAGCCCCAGCTGAGCACAGGCACCTTTCAGGAGCTGTGGAGAGTGTAAGGTCACCCCTGAGTCTCCTTTTCTCCAGGCTGAGCACCCCCAACTCCCTCAGTGGTTCCTCACAGGGTTTGTGTTCCCAGCCCCTCTCCAGCCTTGTCACTCTTCTCTGGACACGCTCGAGCATCTCAACGTCCTTCCTGGTGATATCCCGTGATATCCCATAATATAAAATCCCCTGTCCCTCTGCAGGAAAAGGATTCCACCCTGAGCTGTTTCCCCCTGGATCAGTCAGTGTGAGCACAACAAGGGGGTTCGGGGCAGATCACTCTGAGGCTGTGCCAAAACTCCAAATATTCCAAGGAGGGAAAAGTCCTTCTGTCTTTGCCCCACAAAACTCTCCTCCATCAGGGGAGAGCAGGGGCTCTGCACCCCAGGGGGACCCTCAGGGGCAGTGGCTGCTGTGTCTGGGAATGCTGGAATTCCTGATCCAGGCAGCAGCAGGATGCGGGGGCACCTCTGCTGTGTGCCAGGTGAGGCTGGTGCCACGCCAGGTGCCCAGCATAGCAGTGACACAGACACTGCCTGTGACAGCAGTGACACACCCAACAGCACAGGGGGACAGGAAGGCGAGGCCCTGCAGAAATAACCTCCCCTGGCAGCTTCACTGAGCAGTGAGCCCGACCCTTGGGCCTTCTCCCCATCTCTCACAGGCTGCTGCAGATCCCTGCCTGCAGAGAGGATCTTTGATCTGCTCCTGAGCGGGATGAGGCAGCAGAAACCCCAGCCAGGGGAATGAATGGGCCCTGCTGCTGCTGTCTCCTGGAATCCCTCAGCCAAAGGAAACCAAATTTTTACTTAACAGCTACAAATGTTCTGAGAACGCTGGGAGAAGTGGATTAGAAGGTGAGACCTGTTCCTGGACTGCACAAAGGATACAATCATTAATAAAGGCTTTACAAGGCAGACCCAGAGCTGCTGTGGGGGGCTTCAGGCATCCTTGGCGCTGCTGATGGTGGTTAATGAAAAATAATAACAATGAGGCAGCAAAGAGAACCTCTAATCCTGCTGTGCAGCACCAGCCAGAGCCAAGACAGAATCCAGAATGGGTTGGGCTGGGAGGGACCTCAAAGTTCATCCCTGCCATGGGACACCTCCCACTGTCCCAGGCTGCTCCCAGCCCCAGTGTCCAGCCTGGCCTTGGGCACTGCCAGGGATCCAGGGGCAGCCACAGCTGCTCTGGGCACCCTGTGCCAGGGCCTGCCCACCCTCTAAAGCAAAGGGGAAAAGAGAAACAATCCCAAAGTTTTTATTCTCTATTTCCATCAGCAGGTGATGTTCAGCCACTTCCCAGGAAGGACTCCAGCCCCTGGAGTTTCCCCAAAGGCAAACATGGTAAATAACAAACTCCCCCCTTCCTCCTACTTTTCTTAGCTTTAATATCTGAGCTGACATGGTCTGGAATGTCCCAGGACCTCAGGACTGGCACCTTCTCATTTGCAAGACATGAAATATTGAAAAGACAATTTTTTTTCACAGTGAGAAATTCACCTAAATCAGGAGAAATTCATCTGTGCTGGGAAAAGTCATGATTTGTCAAACTGGCACTTTGTAAGGAGAAGGAAGAAATAACAAATTTGAAATGCCAGCCATTCCTGACGTTGCTAATGGGGCCCAGGAGCTGCCAGAGAGGAGATGGAAGTGCCACCAGCAGCGTGTCCCAGTGGGGGCTGCCCAGTGCCCAGCCCCAACAGCTGCACAGCCAAGGCACACGAACACCACTTTTGGGGCTGTTTTCCATCTTCCCCCCAAGCTGTAGGATCCAGGGTGTCTCTAAAGCCCATCCCATCAGCCCCAAAGCCCACAGTCCCACATCTGCTGAGAGGAGGCAGTGCAGCTCCCCTGGTGCCTGGCATGGATCTCCTGACAAGTCAAGAGCCCTGAGGGAACTCAGTGAATCTCAAATTCAGCTGGAGACAGAAACACAGTGCAAACCCCTCCCTTGCTGCAGCTCAGTTCAGCAATTCCAGAGCACAGGATGTGAGAAATTGGTGCTGGTGCACCAAGGCTCAGAGGATGGGAAGGAAGGACAGAAATGACGTGAATATTTTGAAATTGTTTCTCTCTGTCACCTTGTGCTGGGATGTGGATTTCTCTTTCCTTATATTTGCATGTTGTAATTATTTTTATGCCACCTTTTGCTCTCCACATAGCAACCATTGTTTGAAACCAAGATTAATTCAGCTGAAAACCATGACATCAAAACTAAAGCCTGGAGTATCTGCTCAGTTACTCCAGTGCAGGGAGTCCATGATTTTTTTCTTTGCCATGCTACAAACAAGGTGATCACTTCTGAAGTCCCCTCCAGCAATTCACTTGGCATTTGTGAGCTCCTGGCAGTGACCAATAACAGAGAGAGAGCAGAAAATACAGAGCAGCTGTCAGTGCTGAAAAATAAACTTCAGCAAAGTGATTTTAATGCCTGACTCAGTCTGTGCCAAGGAGGGAGCCCTGGCACCTCCACACTGGGATAAATGAGCAGCTTTTCCTGCAGGAGAGGCCCAGGGAAAGCAGGGGAAGAGTGGGCCCCCAGCACAGGTGACCCCACAGCAGAGTGCAGGTGAAATGTGGGAAGAGCTCACCTGGGGACAGTAGGGACAGAGCAGATTGGGAACACATTGAGGAGCTCCACGTGCTTGTTTGGAGCCCACTGAGAATACAGTGGGACCCTCCCAGCAGCAGCTCTCCATCCCATCATCTACACCAGGAACATGGGACAGGTGAACTCAAGGGGTTCCTCAGAACAGAGGACACAGCAGATGGAGCAGGTGCAGTGAATTTTCCTTCCCTGCCTTGTCTGAACTGCCCCATCATCAGATTTTGCTGGGCTGTATCATAAAAAATAAATGCCTTTGGATTATCTTTTTTCTTGGGGTATCCTTTATAGCAGATCTGACTATGAGTCTCTGGGGAGCTGAATGTAGAATCACAGAATATCCTGACTGGAAGGGGCCCCCAGGGATCATCCAGCTCTTGACACCCCAACGATCCCAGCCTGGCCATCCCTGGAGCTCCTGGAGCTCTGGCAGCCTCGGGGCCGTGCCCATTCCCTGGGCAGCCTGGGCAGTGCCTGGAACCCTCTGGGGGAAGAACCTTTCCTGAAATCCAGCCTGACCCTGCCCTGGCACAGCTGGGGACTGTCCCTAAGGCAGGAGAGCCCTGCTCCATCCCAGCCCTGAGCTCCCACCTTGGAGCAGCCCCACCATGGCAGAGAGCTGTGACCCAGGCCTGTGACATCAGGCTGCTAATTGCACTTCAGTTCTGCATGAATTAGAGAAATATTTAGCTCAGTGACACTTAAGGGCTCTTGTCCCACTAAAATAAACTGAGTAAATTGTCACATGGCAGCTCAGCTCCCCCACCTGTGCCTTGCTGAAGGGGGCTTGGAGAGCCCAGGGACAGCACCTGGGGCCAAATCAACGCTGGGCGTCCAAAGAGAGCCCAGCACTGGGGATGAGCAGCTCTGCTGGGGGAGAGGCTGGCAGAGATGGCAATGTTCACCTGCAGAGGAGAAGCTCCAGGGTGACCTCACTGTCACCTTGCAGGGCCTGAAGGGGATGACAGGAAAGATGGGGAGAGACTTTGGACAAGGGATAGAGAGACAGGACACAGGGAATGGCTCCCACTGCCAGAGGGCAGGGATGGATGGGATAGTGGGAATTAGGAATTGTTCCCTGTGAGGGTGGGCAGGCCCTGGCACAGGGTGCCCAGAGCAGCTGGGGCTGCCCCTGGATCCCTGGCAGTGCCCAAGGCCAGGCTGGACACTGGGGCTGGGAGCAGCCTGGGACAGTGGGAGGTGTCCCTGCCATGGCAGGGGTGGCACTGGATGGGCTTTAAGCTGCCTCCCACCCAAACCATCCTGGCACTCTGTGATGTTGGATATGGAAAACAAACTTTATGCCACACTGAAATCTCCCTCCCCCACTGATTCCTCCAACACTAGACCATTCCCCTGGCAATAATTCCCTATTTCTCTTTATCCCACTGGTCCAAGACCTCATCTGGAGCCTTGCTGAAGCATCCTCTGCTCTGCAGGTACCAATCTAATTTTCTCACCAAATTATGAAATGTGTTAATAAAATCCAGCTCATTCCAATCCTGGAGTCCTGAGCTTCTGCCTCAGCCCTGGTGAAGGACAAGAACCTTCCACAGATTGAGCAGGGATATTTCTCTAATAGGAAATGTCACTGATCCATGAAAACTCTGAGCCCTGAGTTCATTAAAACCTCATTAATTGGAGGTCTAACAGCGAGAGGGAAGGACCTGACAGCCTGACCTGAGCTGACTGCAGACACTCACCCTGGCAGGGACCAGGAGAAATGGCATTTAGTGATGTGACCAATTCCATCCCTGGAAGAAGAACCTGTTGTGAGGGACACCAGCACCAGCTTTAGGGTGGCCTTTTGCCTGGAAAGGATCTCAGTTTCATCAGTCCTTCAGTCCAGTTTTGATTTCATCAGTCTCTGGGTGCAGTTCCTTTGCAAATGTTACTTAATGTTTGTTATTTGCCCAAGAGCCTTGGCTCAATGGCAGCATTTTCATCCTGTTCCATCTGCTGGAAAAATTCCTTCTTGTGCAAAATAAAAATTCACAGATTTTGCAGAAGAAAAAGCTGAGGACATAGGCTGAACCAACCCTGTGACAGTCAGTGGAAGAAGGACCAGGCTGCAAAGCCAGGCTGTCCTTTGCCTTCCCTTCAGCCCTGACCCAGGAACATCTCCAGAGCTCCATTTGCAGAGGACAGTGTCTGCTCAAGTCCAGATGGGCTTGTGATCCCTGGGAATTCGGGATCTTAACACATCCATCCTGCTGAGTGAGGGGAGGGTTGAGCTTGCCAAGGATTTATCATGACCTTTGCTCCTTTGTCTGAACAAACACAAACCTTGCTGCATTCCTGCCCTGCACAGTGCCCCTGTGGGTTTGGGGTCAGCCTTGTGGATCCCCCCAGCTCTCAGGGGTGACACACCCTCAGTGCCTGCCTGCACAAGAGCCCTTTGGAAAGGTCCTGCTCCTTTCCTTGCCTGGGCTCAGGCTCCATCCACCACCAGCTCCAGAAAGTCCTTTTCCCTTTTCCTTGGTGACACATGTCAAGTTTTCTGTTTTCCCCACTCACAACAAGCTGCCTTTCCCTGCAGGAAATCTGTGCTCCCTGCCCAGCTGTTCCAGCTCATCAGCTCCTGTCATCTCTGACACTTTTCCTGGCATGCTTCATCCCCGTTTGAAATCCCTCAGGAGAGAGAGATCCACATCTGGTGGGGGTTTGAGTGGCTCCTTTTCTGCCCCTTTTCTGCCCCGTTTGGCACAGCCCCACTGAGGGGAACTTGTGCTTTGCTGCCCTCGGAGTGTCCCCCCCACCTGCTTTGTCATTTCTTGGGCTCCCCCAGTCTTTGCTGCCCTAAGAATCATTTCACAACAGCTGATTTCACCAAGGAGTGGGTGAAGGAAAGCAAAAAGAAAGGAACAATCTAAAATGCACCAAGAGCTGCTGCTTTTTGGTAGCTCAGAATCGCTGAATCCCAGAATGGTTTGGGCTGGAAGGGGCTTCAAAATCATCTCCTGCCCTGTGCAGGGACACCTTCAATAGACCAGGCTGCTCCAAGCTGGCTGCTTCATCACCTCTGTGGTCCCTCTGTGACCTGCCCATTTACTGTGCAGTAATTTTGCTGTCAGTGCTGGAGCCAGGCTGAAATATCTGCTCTCTACCTGAGTGTGTCAAGTGCACCTGGATTTTATCAGAGAGATAAGGTGAGCAGACTCTGTCAAATCTGCCTGGAGCTAAGCCATCAAAACAGGTCCAATTTTCACTGATTTTGTTTTTTCCCCAGTAAAGGGAAATGTGGGTTCTTCAGGATTTAGGTTTTGGGGTATTTTTTGTTTTGTTTTGTTTTTTGTTTGTTTGGGGTTTTTTTGGTGGTTTTTTTTTTGTTTGTTTGTTTTTGGTTTTTTGGGGTTTTTTTTTGTTTGTTTGTTTGTTTGGGTTTTTTTAATTTTGTTTGTGTTTTTTCTCTTTTGGCATCCTGGTCGATTGAATAAAATTGACATTTAGGCAACAAAAGTTCACAACACACTCTGCCACTTTCTGTATTAAAGTCTTTCTTTCCCTCTGCACACTCTGGTTGGAGAAGTTTGATGTTGTTGATTCTCCAAGGGAAAAGCTGGGAAGAGCTGCAAGGAAAGGAGTCCCTGGGCCCCCAAAACTGCTCTGGGTGTGTGTGTGCACATCCACA
This sequence comes from Pyrgilauda ruficollis, assembly GCF_017590135.1. Classification (NCBI taxonomy): domain Eukaryota; kingdom Metazoa; phylum Chordata; class Aves; order Passeriformes; family Passeridae; genus Pyrgilauda; species Pyrgilauda ruficollis. Next base: position 962,334 of record NW_024528710.1, on the reverse strand, counting down.
TCGGTCAGAACTGATGTAATCAAAAGGAAGGCATTGCAAAATATAATTTGAAGCAGTTTGTAGCATTCATGCATAATTTTCAAATTATTTGGGAAGAGAGAAGTTATCAGAGTTGACAAGGCAATGTTATATGCAGTGAGAAGGGATGAAACTTAGTCTTCAATTTATATATTCTGCCAGTTAATAACGAAATGGATATAAATGAGGTGTTCTGCAGCTGGGAGAACAAAGGGGAATCTGCTTCTCTCAGAGCTTAAAGAGCCAAAGCAACACATGCTGGAGGAGATGGGAAAAGACACCCTGGGAACAGGTGCCAGTGTTAGCTGCTCTTTAGAGGTGCTAATGAAAACTCCCTAAAAGGAACGGGATCACAGGGAATCCTGAGGATTCGATAAATTTCCGGGATGTGGTTGTGTAAATTTGACATGCCTCCATCAAGGAGATGTTATCACTCCTTGAGTCAACCCTGCAAACAGCTCCGCTAAATTTCGCTGAGCTAATTGCTCTTTAATAGTTTGTTGTGTGAGCACTCGCTAATTACAAGTCAGGCAGCTTTGTGAAAACACATCTGAAATATTCCTACAGGTGAGTAATGGGTTTGGGGAAGAAAGGGATTTTTGACAGAGAGTGGCTTGTGAGTCTCGAGTGATCTGAAGTCCTGCTTCAAACACCAGCACTGAGGCAGAGCATTGTTGTCATCGGATATAAATAATTCATCAGGTGAGCAGATCCAGGTAGCTCTGGCCTTTCTCTGGGTGCTGCATTTTAAATTAAAAGTAACCCAACACTTTCTGCTGTTGTTTGTTTCTCCATTCTTGCAGGTTTCCCTCGGACTGTGCCGTTTGGGCCCAGTACAGGGCACAGAGGCTGATCCCAGACTGGAGCGTTCCCACAGAGATGGGGAACAAGAGGAGCTGCAGAATGGGCTGGGGGGGCCCAGGGATGTGTGACACTGCTGAGACCCTCAGACCCTGGGCACAGCCCTGGGCCCTTCAGGACAATGCAGACCTGAGGGCTGGAGCGTGTCCAGGGAAGGGAACGGAGCTGGGAAGGGGCTGGAGCCCCAGGAGCAGCTGAGGGAGCTGGGAAGGGGCTCAGCATGGAGAAAAGGAGGCTCAGGGGGCCCTTGTGGCTCTGCACAACTCCTGACAGGAGGGGACAGCCGGGGGCTCGGGCTGTGCTCCAGGGAACAGGGACAGAAGGAGAGGGAACGGCCTCAGGCTGGGCCAGGGGAGGTTTAGATGAGAAAATAGGAAACATTTCTTCACTGAAAGGCTTGTCCAGCAGTGGTGGAATCCCCATCCCTGGAAGTGTCCAAGAAGTGTGGATGTGGCACTTAGGAGATGGTTTAGTGGTGACCATGGTGGTGCTGCTGGGGTGATAATTGGGCTGTTCCAGCCATCACCACCCTGGGATTGCCTGGAGGAGCCTTCAAGGCCTTTGCAAACAAATCTCCACAGTGCCCAACACCACACGTGGCTCTGACATTCAGATGTGGGGAGGCCAAGACAGGGTCATGAACTGGCTTAATTAAGTCACAGCACGAATTCTCACTGACAAGCTTGGCAAAAGGTAAAATTAAATAAAATGAGTGCTAAAAATCCCAACTCTGCTTTTCTTCTGGAACGGCCTCAGGCTGGGCCAGGGGAGGCTCAGGGTGGACATCATGAGGAATTTCCCCATGGGAAGCATTGTCAAGGATTGGCAGGGGCTGCCCAGCGGGGTTTGGAGTGCCCAGGGAAGGGCTGGAGTTGGCACTCAGAGCTCTGGGTTGGAGACAAGGTGGGGATGGGGCACAGGGTGGGTTCAGTGAACTTGGAGGGATTTTCCAGCCCCAGTGATCCTGGGATTCTGTGTGGTCCATGTGCAGCAGCCCCAGGGCTGGTGCTGAGGTTCCTTAGGAGACACAACAGCAACCCCAGCAAACCCAAAGGGCAGCAAGTCCCTCCCACCCTTATATTGCATTTCTCCATCTAACTTCAGCCTTGACTGAGACTTCAGATCAGCAGAATGGCATAAATTCCCAGGAAGATGCAGACTTTGCTAACTACAGAACCAAAGGAAAGGCAGAAGGAATGCCCAGACATCATTAGTCCTGATTGTAATTTATGCAATAAAAATAAAAAGTGATGGCTTAAATTGGAATTTTCTGTTGCCTCTGGGAGGATCAATTGGAGTTTTTATCCCACATTTAAATGCTAATGGTGCAATCCATCACTCCAGGGGCATTCTGGGGCAATGGTAGTGTTTGGAGGTTGATGAGAAGCAAATTCCTGATGAAGTACTGAAAGCTGGAAGAGGAAACATTAAATATTGGAAGAGGAAATATTGAATGCCAGAAGAAGAAATACTGAATGCTGGAAGACGAAGGAGATACAGTGCTGGCTTTCAGAGAACATCAGAGCTCATTTTCTCCACTGGTGGTGGCGCAACTGTGGGGTCTGGACTGCTGAGGTTCAAGATCAGGGTCTGTCACAGCTGCTATTTGTTTATCTCATGGAAAGGAAAAAGAGCATAATGCTCACTTTTGGTATTCCCTAAACTCCATCTCTTTCTTTGGGAAGAAGTTTTCCTCCTGGTGGATGTATAACCCATGGATGGACACGTGCATGGGCAGGTTCAGAGCAGATGTCAGGGGGAGAATCCCACCTTCACTGCAGAAGGGAAGGAGACCTTGAGTGAATAATTTGCCAAGTTATTTTGTGAAGTTCTGTGAACTTCCAGCACATCCAACTTGTGCTGTCAGGAAATTTCACACCTTGCAGGAGAAATCCTCTCCTTGGGCTTGCTCTGAAACTGTCTCCTGTTTCACTTGTACCCTCCCCAGCTCCAGTCATCACCTTCCCAAATTCTGACAGAGAAAAGATAACCCAGTTATCTTTTTCTCCACCTAAGTTTCTTCTTTTTACCCACTTAAGTTTCTTCTTTTTAGCCACCAAAGTTTCCTCTTGAGGAAGCACCTCCTGGAACTAATGAAGGTTTCCTCCTCATTAACTTCTCCCATCCCACCATCTCCCTTCCATCACACTGTGGAGCAGATCGCAATGACATCCAAGAACTGAACACACAACATGAGCTGGTTTTTCCCTATTCCTTTCTCAACCTTCCCCAGTTTTCCACTTGCTGAGGGCTGAGCTGACATGCCCATGGATCTGCTGAAAAGAACTTCAGGGTCTCATTCCCGAGTGGTGCCAGCCCTCTCTGAGCTCAGGGATGCACAGTATGGAAAAGGTTTGGTGTCACTCTGTGCTTATTTTGCCATGGAAGGAGGGCACCAGGGATGAGCATCAAGAACAGCATCTTTCTTCTACAGAGCATCCCAGGTGTTTTCCACATCCTTCTGCCTGTCTTCCAAAAGTGAGTGGAACACAGACACTGGCCACCATCCAGATGGAGAAATTAGCCACGTTCACCCTGGAGACAGCTGTCCACTGGCTCACAGCTGCCACAGGAGAGCAAACCTGCAGGAGAAGCCCCTGGGATGGCAGGAAAAGGAGCACAGTCCCCATTCTGGTGCAGCTGTCCAGCAGCTGGGTGCAACTGGAGCCCCACTGGAAATGGCCCTGCTGGTGTCCTGCTCCCTTTCTCAATGCAGTGGTTCCCTTTCCTCAGTGCTCACTCCCACAGCTGGAATTTTAATTCTCCAAGGTTTTAAGCTGGAAAAGCATCAGTGTCCTCCATCCTCTCCTGTCCAACCCAGGTAGGTGTTTGTTAATACTCCACACAGGGATTCACCTCTTCAGGAAAAGCTGCTGTACCAGTGGATCCAAGGGATCTGTCCACAGCCAGATGGGAACAGCTGCAGCACAAGGAACTGTGACCCAGGAGTCAGGATTCCCACCTTCTCCATGCACCAGTGCCTAGGGATGTGTCCATAAAATCCCATTGTGAAGAGAAAGCTCTGCCCCGGGAGTGCCTCTGGCTTTGGGAGGAGCTGGGATGGCTCCAGCCTCAGTTCCTTACCAGACTGACTGAACCCTGCTGCTCCTGGGGTGCCAAATCTGCTTTTGGGTCTCAACTAGCCTGCTGGGATATTGAGGAGAAATTCCAGAAACTCCATGCTGGCCCTGGAGAAGGAAAGGCTCCTTCTCAAGGAGCCCTTCTCAGTTTGAAGCTGTTTCACACTGTGGGGCACAGGCTGGAACAAGGGGAGTTTTAAGGTCCCTGCCTGCCCAAATCATTCAAGGATTCCATGATTTCATGATACTGTGATTCCACAGTTCCATGATTCTGTGATGTATTGATTCCATGATTCTATGATTTGCTGATTCTGTGATTTCATGATTCCATAATTCTATCACTCCATTATCCCATGATTCTGTGGTTCCATGGTTCCATGACTACACGATTTCATGAGTCTGTGATTCCAATGTTCTGTGATTCTATGATTCCATGACTCTGTGATTTCATGATTCCATGAATTCATGATTCCATGATTTAGTGAGCTGCATTCTACATTTCTCTTGAACCCAGAGACTGTTTGGCCCAGTGGGTTTTTACATTTTGGAGAATGGTGCCATTTTCCTGCATTTTAAGGGCTGATGGGAATTACAGTGGCAACAACCAGAAAAACCTGACACCATTTGAGTTTTTTGTCTCCACCTGAGTTTTTTTGTCTCCTTCCTCATGAAAATGGGGATTTGAAATTTTGAAAATTTGGCTCATTTTAATGGATAACACAGCTCATTGATGTGAACTCATCCCCTTGTCACATTGTGTTATTTTATACCAAACCCGGAACCACCCCTTTGGTCCCAAAGCCTCAAAGTTCACCAGCTTCCAGGACAACCCTACTTCCCAAATGTGCAGTTTAATACTTTGGACTGCACATCCAATTTCCCACTGGAAATAAAAGGGAAAACCAACTTGTTTATCAAAGTTTCATTTTGGCAGAGCATTATCTTCAACTGCTCCACACAAGCTCCAGTTTCTGCCTCAAATTCAGCGTGGGAGGGCTGAGACTCCCCAAAATCCCACAGCAGGCTGGGAGCACAGCTGCAGCTGAGCTCCAGATGTGCTCCTGCTAAGTCAGACTGGCTGCAAGCAGAGGAGAACAAAGAGGGCGGGATTGGGAGGGGATTTTTTTGTTGGGTGTTAAGAAAGTGGAAAATGGATATTATGGATATAAAAGGCAAACATAAAATCATGGAATCAGGAGTGAATGGTGAGTTAATAAGTTGAGTTTGCATTTTCGGTGTGTGAGCAAGGAAATAATGGATTGGGTTTAGGAGGGGGGCTGTTTTTATGCCTTTTATTACTGAGGCTGCTTCCCTGCCTGGCAATCCTTCTGAGAACTCCTGACTTCATCCCCAGCTCCACAGGCACACAAAAACAAAGGAAAGATGGAGGAAATGTCAGCCAAGCAGCAGGAAAAAGCACCCAAATAGAAAAACAAAGCAGCTGAGTGCTTTCCAGGGAGAATGGAGCAGGTCTTCCCATGTGGGAGCCCATGGCCAAGGCTCAGGTAGGAATTAAACACAAATCCAGGTGTCTGCATTGTCTGGGTTATCTGCAATTGTTGAACACACATCTCAGCAATGCATTGGACTCCAAAGCCTGGCTCTAAGCAGAATCAAAGGCACAATGGTCACCCCCAAGGGCAAAAGGAGAGGGGCACAAAATTAAATCTGAAAACACAAAACATTTCCTTTCCCCCCAGCAACCAACGTTTCCTGGTAAAATGGCAGACTGGCAAAAGGAATAAAAAACTGGGAAAAGGAGCTCCCTGGGTGCTCCATGGGGAGCAAGGCAAGGTGGCAAATCCATGCTCTGGCTTCTTAGGGTGGATCTCAGAGAAAGGTTCTTCCCCCAGAGGGTGCTGGGCACTGCCCAGGCTCCCCAGGGAATGGGCACGGCCCCGAGGCTGCCGGAGCTCCAGGGATGCCCAGGGAGGGATTGCTGGGGTGTCTGTTGGTGCAGGGCCAGGAGCTGGATTGATGATCCCTGTGGTCTGTTCCAGCTCAGGATATTCCATGACTCTCCTGGGAGATGGAGAGTGCTGGCTTTGTGCCTCTGGTCAGGCAGAGCTTGGCCCAGAACACCAGAGCAGGGAAGCAGCAGAAGCTCCTGGGTTTGGAGTGTGCAAAGTCAGCACGGCCCAGCAGCTGCTCCTTTGTGTTACCCCTCCTGATGGCTTCCAAACCAGGGCTTTCAGCATCCCCTGCTGCTCCCAGCCCTGCTGGAGTGCACAGCCAGAAGGTTTTTAGACAAACTCACTTTTCAACAAGTTCCAACCTCTATTCCCAGTGTAAGGAAGCTCTGAAGCTCTGCTGGATGGAGTTATTTATAAAAGAAATGTAAACACACACAGTATTTACAATAATCTTCCATTACCCACTCCACAGGCAGCTTGGAACAATGCACGTGGAGCAGGTATCCCGTTGCTCTCTGTTCCTATCAGGGCTGATTTTATGAGGATGAGATTTTGCTCTCAAATGTTTCAGAAGCAACTGAGGAACAGATGGGGAAGGAAGCTGCACATGGGAGCCCTAAATCCACCCTGTCTGTGCTAAAAGCTCTCGGTGCAAGGAAGAGCGATAAGCACAGGGACATTTTGGGGCAGCAGCAGCTCAAAGGAAGGAATGCAGCAAGCTGGCAAATCAGGCAGGGCTGAGGAGCTGGGAAAAAACCCCCACGTTTTCCTGGGATTGAGTAAACCCAGAGGCCCAGAACTTTGGGAAATGTCTTTCTGTGCAGGAAGAAGTTAGCTTGTGATGCTGCCACATGGGGACAATGGGGGTTCTGTGCTAGAGAGTTCCAGCTCCATGGCTGGGATCTCTGGGATTAAACCTGCCTGATCTTCCCATGTGGGGGGTGAGGAACTGGGGTAGAAAAAGGGAATCTTCCCTCTGTCACATCCCACTGGCTCAGCTGTTCCTGAGGGTGACAAGCAGAGGCCTTTTGAGTCATTGGCAGGTGGCACTTCAGGCAGGCTGTGACAGGACGTTCTGAGCCAGGATGGCTCTGTGGTTCTGATGGTTCTGTGACAGGAGGTTCTGAACCATTTCAGAGCAGGTGACCTCACTCCTGAGCCATCTCCATCCCAAAGCCATCCCTTCCATTCCATGCCCTGCCATCCTTCCTGCCCCAGGGGGTGGCAGCAATAACCCCACATCCCTCAGCATCACAAAGCTCAGCTCCTGTGGGGTTTGTTTCCAAGGAACGCTGAAAACTAGAACATCCATTAAACCTGGGAATCATTGTAATTTAATTAAAATTTTATCTTGTTGATCCAATCATATCCTAAAAGCAGCCACAAGCTCTGCCTGTGTGATCAGATCCAGATTCAGGAGTCCTGCTCCCCTGGCAGCTCGTCACACCCTGAGACTGAGGGGATGTGAGATTCCTGCTTCCTGCAGAAAGATGGGATGTGCAGCACTTGGATTGATTCCCTAAGGAGCCAGAGGAGAAGGGAAATGAGGAAAACAGGGAAAGCAGAGCAGTGGCAGTGGATGTGCTCAGGTACAGGCTCTGCCACAGACAGGAGAGGCTGCTTCAAATGGAGCCCCAAGTCTGTTCTGCTTGGAAAAAAGGGGGATCTCCATTCATTGTGTGGCACATCCAAGGGAGAGTTTGAATCACAGGGGCTGCAAACCCCAGTGTGGGCAAACCTGTGCCTGTGCTGAGGGGAAGACATGAAAAGATTGCTAATTAGAGCCATTAACTGATTGACTTCTCCCCTGAGATGAGTGGAAATAACTTCCCAAAGCCCAGGCTCCTGCTCCCTCCGTGCTGAGGCTCAGCAATTCCAGCAGGGAAGGAGGTGATCAGCAGATCCCTCTCCTGACAGCTGAGTGCATTCCTCAGGCAGAGCTGCCCCTGGGATTCTGCTCCGTGCTGGGTGTCTGGCAGGGAATGCTGGTGGAGGGATTCACTCCCTGATCCAGCCTTTTGTCACCTTCCAGGTGCCCCTGGGGTGCTCTGCCTGCACAACTGTGGCCCTGTCACCTCTTCAGGTGGGACCTGCCCTCATGCAGGGGTTGATCTCCATCCCCACAGACTGAAAATCTGATTTTCTGGGAAATATTTCCATCTTAGGTACCTTCCCTGCTCTAAAGAGAACAGAGACTTATGAATCACTGGGTTCATCACGTTGAAAGAATGTGACTTTTTATTGTCAGTGATATTTGAAGTATTTAAAGTTTGAACATGTCTTGTTCATGCTAAAAGGGAATGGGGCTTCATCATCCCCCACCCACGGTGACCTGCACACTGAGAGGGAATATTGCTGCCTCCTCAAAGTCACTGCAATTGTCATTGCCCAAAAGATTCTCCAGTTTGGCAAAACTGGCTAAAAACAATTGGCTGAGAGCACCCTGACACTGCCCCCCTCGTACTGACTGGGGGGTGTTTTCAATCAGTGCTAAATCAAGGTCTCATTTATTGCTATGATCCAGCAGCTCCTGAAATCCCATTCCACATCTCCAATATCCAGGCTCTCCTCCTCAGATTCCCATTCCAGTGATAGGTTCAGATGGATGGATCTATTTGTGTTTGATGTTCTCCCCTATTTCCTGTATCTCCTTCCTGCCCTTTCCTTTGCCTTTAGGTTGGGCTTGATGATCTCAAAGCTTTTTTCCAACCCTAATGGTTCTCTAATTATGAGGAAGAAATGTTTCCATCTCTGCAGTGAACTGAAGCTTTGACCTCTGAAGCTTTTCAGATGCAACACCAGTGATCCAAGCCCTCATAATCAGGGATTTTATTTATTCCCAGCTACAGAAAAGCCTTCTCAATGGAATTCCAGATCTCATTTTCTGTGCAATTAATTAGTTAGGATGTGGTGGCTGCACCTGCTTGGGGTTTGTGCTAAAAGAGAAGGGCAGGTTGTTTGAAATGAGCTCTTTGCACATCCAGTGTGAGCACAGCAGGAGCTGCTGATTCTCCAGAGCTGTGGCCTGATTCCCAGAGTCAGGGAATCGTGGAATCACAGAATCATGGAATTTGTACATCTCAGTGAAGCTGGGGCTGCCCCTGGATTCCTGGCAGTGTCCAAGGCCAGGCTGGACGGGGCTGGGAGCATGCTAGGATAGAGGAAGAGGCTGGAACAAGGTGGGCTTTAAGATCCCTTCCACCCCAAACCATTCCATGATTCCTGGGGTCTCCTCCTGCCCCCTTTTTAGCGAAGGAATTAAGATAAGGAAGCTGTAAGCCCCGACCTGATGAAGCTGCAGCAGTGTCTGGTCCAGAGCCATCATCAGCACCACTGTGTCACCAGCAGTGACAACCACCAGGAGTTCCTGGGGTGAAGAGCCATGGTGGGGACAGGTGACAGCCAGGACAGGAGTGTCCCCACCCCCTGCGTGACCAGAGGAGCCCTGGCTGTGGCAGAGAGAGCACAGAGGGTGAGGGGACACAGAGGGTGAGGGGACACTGCAGCCCCCAAAGCGCTGCCACCCCCCAAACAATGACCCGGGAGTGACAAAAAGCCACTTAAAGGCTTAGTGGGGACTTCACTCCGCCTCCCCCAGCCCCTCGGGGGCTCTGCCAGCAGCTGAGAGCCGGGCAGCTCCTGCCTGACACACCAGGAGTGACCCGAGCCAGGAACGGCTCCAAGGCCGGGCTTTCATTGTGCAGGAGCTGAGTGAGCTGACTTTCACTGCAGGAGCAATTTCCATGTCTGTCAAATGGCAGAGGCCGGGAGGCTCTGAAAGCAGCCAGAGGCAGGCGGGATAATGTAAATTATCCTGGGTAGGTTTAAGGTCTCTTTACAAGGTCTGTGATGGCCTTGGTGAGTAAGGACTGGGATGTTTCTGATGTTGTGGAAAAGACACTTCCAGGGAAGGGAAGTTCAGAGCTCTTCCAGTTTCACATCCAGAAAACAAGAATAAATATGATAAAGTTATCATAATAAATATAATAAAGTTACCACATTCCCCACAAATTTCTGAGATGCAACAAATTTCCCAACACAGAAGTTGTCAACTCTTGTTGCAAATCAATTTTTAATATCATCCACATGTCGCCCGTGTCCCTAGAGGAGGACAGAACACTTCCAGGGTGTTTCCTCCTGCAGGTTCCAGGCCTTGTTTTCTGTAAATCCAATTATTCTTGCCTTGTTTTCCGTGTGCTGTGAGATGGGGCAGCAGCGCAGGGGCACTGTGTCAGGGCTGATAGCTAAAGTCAGCACTGATTATCCAACACCCGGAAAAGAGCCGGGCTGGAAGTGGAGAGAGGATTAGAATCATTCCTGGTGCATTTTAATGGCCTTTAATCAGCCACTCCACGCTGATTACCAAACGTTTCCTCCGAGTGTGCCTGGCTGGGGTGGATTGGGGTTTAACTGCCCTAATTTAATTCCTGCTCAGCAATCAGCGCTCAGCTGGCTCCAGAGCCATGCAGGTGGGGGAAGGAGAGGATTCCTCAGGGCTGGGGGCTCTCCCAGCCCTCTGTCTGCTTCTTCTCCCATTGCTCCTTCCCTCCCTCTGCCCTGGCAGAACCTTGCTGGCCCCTGGCTGTGGGAAAGGAACAAAATTCCTCCCTGGCAGGGTGGGCAGGCCCTGGCACAGGGTGCCCAGAGCAGCTGGGGCTGCCCCTGGATCCCTGGCAGTGCCCAAGGCCAGGCTGGACACTGGGGCTTGGAGCAGCCTGGGACAGTGGGAGGTGTCCCTGCCATGGCAGGGGTGGAACAGGGTGGGCTCCAGGGTGCCTCCAACCCAACCCATTCTGGGGTTCTGTGAATAATGAGCACTCTCGAAAAGGGAGGGGTGGTGGGCAAAGCAGACCAGGCTGGCAGAGGAGTGACCATCCTTCAGGACATGGATCAGGATCATCTGTAACCCAGGGAGATATGGGGGAAATTTGGAGAGAGAATAAGTCACCACTGCCAGAGAAGAAAGGCACTCAGAAAGTTCTGAGTGAGCCCCAGGATCATGGTCTGTTGTATTTTTGATAAGGTTTAATAAACCTTTTAAATTTTTAGGAGTGAGCATCATTTCTCACTTTCATTTGTCTCTTTATTGCTCTGTCACTCCCCGAGCTTGAGGCCACTGGAGCTGCAGGGGCACAGGGGAGCAGTTGGAGTGACAGGGACATGTTTGATAATGATCCCCTGGGCAGGGGACCCCCGGGGAAACATCGGAACCAACCCCCAGCAGGAGCAGGAGATGAAAAACATGCAGCTCGCTGTCAGGGGATGATTCCCCCATCCCTTCCCCAGGGAAGGCAGCAGCTCCCACTCCCTGCTCCAAACCCTTCCATAAGCTCCTCCTTGCTGGGTGATCCCGAGGGTTGGCTCTGCTCAGAATAGGAAATTTGGACACTAAAATCCATCTCTGGAGGGAACTGCAGCTTTATTGTGGCTCATTGTAAGCAGAGATCTTTCCCTTAGGTGCCAGATCTGCTTATTCGCTCTCCAAAATGATGAAAATCAGTTTTGAACACTTCCCACCGAGCTCACACAAATATTGGATCCTTGCACAGCTCCCTCAGGCTGCTCTGGGCCCCTGCTGTGGCTACATTCTTTTAACTGAGTAAATGTATTGGATCACAGAATCATTTATTCTAATGACCACTTGATAGAGTTGTGTACTCAACAGCAAAAATAACAAAACAAATATCTGTACACCACATCAGCACTGCCAGCTCTGGAGGCTGCAGCCACCTCAGAGTGCAGATTTCTGTCTTTGTCAGCACAAAAATAACCCCAGACCTCCTCAGACACAGAAATGATGGTGCAGAAAACATCCAGACAAAGGAACGGGCTCTGAGTGAAGTGGTAAATTTGTTTAAAGATAAATCCTCAAGGAATTTCTCTTGAAGATCCGCATTGTTCCATTCACTTGGTAAAACTGCATTAGGGATCTGCTGGGAATTTTACTGATAAATTCAGAGCCTGGGAAGGATCTGCCTGGCACTGGTGCAGTAATGTGAGATGGTCACAGCACCACAAACACCCTCAGTCCCTGCACATCACCCAAGAGCCCAGAAATTACTGACAGAAAAGCCCAAAGTGAAGGAAAAAAAAAAAAAAAAAAAAAAAAAAAAAAAAAAAAAAAAAAAAAAAAAAAAAACAAACAAACAAAAAAAATTCCCAACTGAAATAGAACCCTCCAAACTGAAGCACAACCCCACTGGCAGCACTGGTGGCACAAGTGCCCGGAGGAATCAGGGCAAGGTCCCAAAGGAAGGGGAGGGAGGGAGCCCTGCCCCTGTCCCACCTCCTGCCAGCAGCAGAGGGGCCCAGGGGACAGGACAGGGTGGAGCTGAGCCTGCAGGACACCCAAGCCATCTCCACCTCCTCAGCTGGGATGGCCAGGGCACATCTCCACCCTGGTGGCCACAGGAATGTCCCCATCCTGGCAGTAGCTCAGGACAGCTGGGCCTGGGTGACTCTGTGAGGGCCACCAGTGGTGAGACAGCTGTCCCACGCAGGTGACAGCTGGATGAGCATGGCGAGGCAGAGGGGACACCTCTCTTCTCCACTGGCACTTCCAAACTGCTCCTGGTGGCTCTGCAGGGGCAGAAGCCCAGCCCCAGGTGGTCCAGGCAGGAGCTATGCTCAGGAGACACCTGGAGAGCATCACAAACACCCAGGGGTCACCCAGGGGTCACTCAGGGCCTGGAACCTCCAGAGGTTTCTTTCACAATCCCAGAAGGGTTTGGGTTGGAAGGGACCTTCAAAGCCATCCCATTCCAACCCCAACACCTTCCATCATCCCAGGCTGCTCCAAGCCCCAGTGCCCAGCGTGGCCTTGGGCACTGCCAGGGATCCAGGGGCAGCCCCAGCTGCTCTGGGCACCCTGTGCCAGGGATTTGGTGCCAGGTTCCAGGTTTCAGGTGCACCTGAAATCTGGGATATGCACTGGGAAAATGCAAATTACCCACTAGGCTGCAGGGATTCCCTGGCAGTCAGGGCCTGCAGGCCTTTCCTCCCCTCACCCTAAGGAACTCCAGCACTCCCCACCCCCAGCACTGGTATCTTCTTCATTTACATTTTTCCAAGTGTCTTTTTTTCTTTTTTTTCCCAAGCAGGTAATTTATTTTTTTATATTTTCTTTCACAGAAAAGGTCATTTTCTTTCTTAACACATTTCTTTGTTGCAAACAGTTGCCAACACCTCGAGGTTTCTGCTTGTTTATGAGCAATGGAGTGTCTACTTTCCTGGTTTTCCTTCTTTTTCAAGTCTTAGTTCAGTTTCCCTGATATTTTTATTCCACTGAATGCTAGAGCTTGGAGGCAGGGCAATGTGTAGATTTTTATCTTACAGTGGGGATTCTTTAGAAAAAAAGAAGAAATAAACAGGCCAAGTCTGTTTTGAATTCCCAATCTCAGATCTCCATGAAAATCAGACTTTCCTTTGAGTCAATTAAGGTTTCCCTCAACAAAATTCCTGCAGTGCAGTGAGAGGTGATTTTGTTACAGGAATGGGAAGAATCCAGGGAAGGCAAAGGCAGAATCCAGCAGGACTGGAGCTCCTCCCATGTAATTTCCTCTGTGCAGAGAGGAGGGATGGATGGATGGGTGAGGGATGATGGATGGATGGATGATGGATGGATGGATGGATGGATGGATGGATGGATGGATGGATGAGGGATGGATGGATGGATGATGGATGGATGGATGGATGGATGGATGGATGGATGGATGGATGGATGGATGGATGGATGGATGGATGGATGGATGGATGGATGGATGGATGGATGGATGGATGGATGGATGGATGGATGGATGGATGGATGAGGGATGAGGGATGGATGGATAGATGGATGGATGGATGGATGGATGGATGCATGGATGCATGGATGGATGGATGGATGAGAGATGGATGATCCTGAGATCTGGATAGGGATTTAAGGTGAGGTGGAGCCTCCTATTTGGCAGAAACTCCTTTCTGACACTGGGAATGAGGGAATTTGGGATTTGCCCCAAAAGTCCCCTGCCTGAAACTTGTCACCTCTGCGCCGTCACCCAAAGAGGCTTTTCCAAAGGAAAAATTATCCCAATTCCAAGAAAACCAGCACTGGAGGTGGATCCTGGTCCTCAGGGGTGCTGGGGATTCTGATCCCCTCAGAAAAAAAGCCAGGAAGCCTCTCCCAGCCCCATGATGCTGGGAGATCAGGTAATGCTCCCATGCATTCACCCTTCCTGCAGGCAGCTCCTGACACTTCCACACAAATCCCTGAGAAATCCACAGCACAATTCCTATTTCACACACCAGGCAAGAGAAAAAAAATCTCTCCAAAAAAGCCCTGGAGCTGCAGACTGAGTTTATTTATAAACTGGCACAGAAAGAAGAACCTCTGGACCATGAGAGCTGCTGGAAGAAATGTCCCTGAGTGCTGCAGAGGGTGCACAGAGCCCAGTCACACCTTCTAGGGCAGCCAGATCCTGAACCCAGCAGGCAGGAACCCTTTGGATATCAACTGCCTGCTTTAAACAGGCTCTGAACCAAAGCTGCAGAGCGTTTCTGAGGCCTAAATGTGCTGCATGAAGCTCAAAACCACAGCTGGGCAAGGAAATCCTGCATTTTTCTTGCTTTGCTGCTTCCAAAACTTTGCCATCTCCAGTGTCTCCAGTGCTGAGCTGTAAACTCTGCCCTGGAGGTTTGGGAGGGTGGATTTTGTTGCAGGGAAGATGTGGGGGAGGAAAGGAGGTCCCTTCACAGGCAGGTGAACGTGAGGCCTGCCAGAATTGCTGTGGTGGATTCATCCAGGGCTCCAGGGGCATGACAGGGACACTGTGCCACCATGGGCCAGGGCATGAAGCCCTGCAGTGCTCACATCTGCTCCAGCTGTGCCAGCACATCTGCACACAGACCTTGGGACAGAGAGCAGTGTCTGGAGATGGATTCTCCCTGCACGGGCTCAGCTCTCCCTCTGCTGCCACAAATCCACGGAGAGCAACAGGCAATAATGTCCTGGCAGCAAAGGGAGGTTCAGTGAGGCAGCAGAACTGTTCTCCTTCCACTGGTAACAGCACCACAGGGCTGGGACTTAGCAGAAAGGCCTTGAAAGCTTTGCTGGGACCCAGGAGGTGACATTTAGCTGTTCTCAGGGCACACAGCTCCACCTGAGCTCCACTTCCCTCCACATTTTTTGTACCAAATGCAGTAAAAATGGCACTTGCGAAGCACAATTTATCACTTTCTGAGGCTGATGCCCAAAGCAGATCCCTTGAATTGTACCCTGGAAGTGGCTGTTTTCCTCTGATAGCTCTAGGACACTCTGGAACACTCTCTGAGTGTCCCAGATTATCTGGGATGAGCTAAAGGACAATCTGGGAGAGTCCCAGGATATTTGGGATGAGCTAAAGGACACTGAGCAGTGTCCAAGGTTTTTTGGGATAAACTTCACGCCAGCTACCTGCAACCTCCCATGGAAAATCTCACCTTTTAAATATGGATATGAGGAAACTATGAACTGCAGGAGCAGCTGTGGCAGGAGATTTAATTCCTGAAATTAGGATATGATCAGGATGCTAGAGTTCAGGGGCACTGGTGAAAACAATGACTACAGCTGGGTGTCCCAGGAAAGGTCTGTGCCTTGGCTCCCAGCTCACATTGCAGTGGTTTTGCAGGATAATCAATGCCAAGGTTTCCAAACTCTCCTTTACTTTTCCAGCTGGGAAAACCCAAGAAATGGTGGATATTTTAAATGTACGGATTTTTTTTCTGTGGAAATCACTTGAAGATACCTCAGGTTCAACAATCAAAAAGTGCTGCCCAGAATGAGGTGGTGCTGTGGGATGATTTGTTTTGTAGAAGAGGATTTGGGGAGGTGTTCCTGGTGCAATGGTCCAGACCCAATTCTCCACCTTTGGCCCCATCCATCAAATTTCCACCCAAACTTTCAGCTGCATTTCCTGATTTAAACCCCAGGGCAGCCACCCAGAGGGAGGGCACAGGATCTGTGAATCACAGAGATGTGGAATGGCTTGGAAGGACCTCAAAGCCCATCCAGTGCCACCCCTCCATGGCAGGGACACCTTCCACTGTCCCAGGCTGCTCCAAGCCCCAGTGTCCAGCCTGGCCTTGGACACTGCCAGGGATCCAGGGGCAGCCCCAGCTGCTCTGGGCACCCTGTGCCAGGGCCTGCCCAGCCTCTGAGTAAAGAATTCTTTCCCAGTCTCTCAGTTCTCTTCCTCCCCGGCAGTCGATTTGAGAAGGTTCTTTTAAAAGCTGACACAGCAGCTCCTGAAATCCAGCAATCGAGGTTTCTGCAGCAGAGCAGCTCAGCACCAGCAAAAAAATTCTGCTGCAAGATGTAAAATGTCCCATCCTGTGGTTTTACAACATCCTGCAGCTGCCCAGAGGGGCTGCACTGCCTCAGGAGGAGGAGGAGAGGGAGGAAGGGCTGACCCCAGAGGGGTACCTGGAGCTGTTCTCACGTCAAATTGGCACAATTTATCACTTTCTGAGGCTGATGCCCAAAGCAGATCCCTTGAATTGTACCCTGGAAGTGGCTGTTTTCCTCTGATAGCTCTAGGACACTCTGGAACACTCTCTGAGTGTCCCAGATTATCTGGGATGAGCTAAAGGACAATCTGGGAGAGTCCCAGGATATTTGGGATGAGCTAAAGGACACTGAGCAGTGTCCAAGGTTTTTTGGGATAAACTTCACGCCAGCTACCTGCAACCTCCCATGGAAAATCTCACCTTTTAAATATGGATATGAGGAAACTATGAACTGCAGGAGCAGCTGTGGCAGGAGATTTAATTCCTGAAATTAGGATATGATCAGGATGCTAGAGTTCAGGGGCACTGGTGAAAACAATGACTACAGCTGGGTGTCCCAGGAAAGGTCTGTGCCTTGGCTCCCAGCTCACATTGCAGTGGTTTTGCAGGATAATCAATGCCAAGGTTTCCAAACTCTCCTTTACTTTTCCAGCTGGGAAAACCCAAGAAATGGTGGATATTTTAAATGTACGGATTTTTTTTCTGTGGAAATCACTTGAAGATACCTCAGGTTCAACAATCAAAAAGTGCTGCCCAGAATGAGGTGGTGCTGTGGGATGATTTGTTTTGTAGAAGAGGATTTGGGGAGGTGTTCCTGGTGCAATGGTCCAGACCCAATTCTCCACCTTTGGCCCCATCCATCAAATTTCCACCCAAACTTTCAGCTGCATTTCCTGATTTAAACCCCAGGGCAGCCACCCAGAGGGAGGGCACAGGATCTGTGAATCACAGAGATGTGGAATGGCTTGGAAGGACCTCAAAGCCCATCCAGTGCCACCCCTCCATGGCAGGGACACCTTCCACTGTCCCAGGCTGCTCCAAGCCCCAGTGTCCAGCCTGGCCTTGGACACTGCCAGGGATCCAGGGGCAGCCCCAGCTGCTCTGGGCACCCTGTGCCAGGGCCTGCCCAGCCTCTGAGTAAAGAATTCTTTCCCAGTCTCTCAGTTCTCTTCCTCCCCGGCAGTCGATTTGAGAAGGTTCTTTTAAAAGCTGACACAGCAGCTCCTGAAATCCAGCAATCGAGGTTTCTGCAGCAGAGCAGCTCAGCACCAGCAAAAAAATTCTGCTGCAAGATGTAAAATGTCCCATCCTGTGGTTTTACAACATCCTGCAGCTGCCCAGAGGGGCTGCACTGCCTCAGGAGGAGGAGGAGAGGGAGGAAGGGCTGACCCCAGAGGGGTACCTGGAGCTGTTCTCACGTCAAATTGGACACAGGCACAAACAATTCCTCTGCAGCAAGTCTCATTTGCCATCATCAGATTAACTCCTCTGCAGGGACAGCAGGAGAAACTCACACACGAGAAGGAACTGCAGCAGGTTTATCTCTGAACTCCATAAAGAAAAATCCCTCTCCAGGCAAAACTGTCTTTGGAGAGAGCCCCAACACAGCCCCTCACGCCCTCTCCCTCACTCCCTCTCCCTCACTCCCTCTCCCTCACTCCCTCTCCCGCCCTGCCCTGCCCTGCGCCACGGCCATTCCCTCACATTTTCCCCTTCATTTCACCCTATTAAGGCACTAATTGATTGACCAGATCAGGAGAGTCCAGATCTGTCCCCAGGGACTCTCCTGCATTCCCAGCTCTACAGGCAGAGCAGGAAACCTCGGTGCTGGGATGGGAGGGGAACCTCCATGTCACACACCAGCTGTGTCCCACCCCAGCAGTGTCCTCCTGCTGTCCTGTGTCCCCAGCCAGTGCTGATCCCCCTCCTCTCACTGAATTCCCTCCCCAGCCAGCCCCAAATGCATCCCACCGCTGGATGTGGGCCCTGCCCCGTTTTCCAGGGAACAGAGGGTCCTTGGGGCCTGTGCTTGGGGTGCAGCTCAGAGCTCGGGGGTCCCTGCTGTCCCTGGCCTGTCCCTGGCCTGTCCATGTCCCTGCTGTCTGCCCCTGGCTGTCTCTGGCTGTCCCTGCTCTCCCTGCCTGTCCCTGCTGTCCCTGCCTGTCCCTGCTCTCCCTGCCTGTCCCTGACGTCCCTGATGTCCCTGGCCTGTCCCTGCTCTCCCTGCCTGTCCCTGACGTCCCTGATGTCCCTGGCCTGTCCCTGCTCTCCCTGCCTGTCCCTGATGTCCCTGCCTGTCCTTGCTGTCCCTACTGTCCCTGCCTGTCCCTGCTGTCCCTGGCCCATCCCTGCTGTCCCTGGCCTGTCCCTGCACATCCCTCCCTCCTTGCACAGGGATGCTGTTGGATTTTTGGCCATTCTTACTCACCCATCAAGGATCATAAACCCCAGGATATCCCTCCCCCTAGCAGAAGTCTGTGAGAGGCTGGAGAAAGAAAAAGGTTCTCCCAAACCCAGAGAACACAAACAGCTGCTGAGCTGTTCCTTGTGCAGGACTGGTGGAATCTGAAATGCAGCAAACTCTCAGAACTTTGGGCCTGTAGTCCAAAGCTTAGAACTGAACTCAAGATTTGATCTGAGACCTTGGAAAAGTCTTCCAAACTGAGGTGCTAGAAGTGAGAATGTGGATTTAGAGTTTAAAGCAGAGACACGTTAAGCTAAGTAAAGGAACATTTAGAGTTTTAGTTATAGAAAAAATAAAAGTAGTTACAGAGGTAAACAAGAAGTTTAAAATGCAGTACTTTAGGTTTGTGTGTCATAACATGATGGCTAAGAAAGCTTACACTGTAGCATGGGTCCATAAGACAGAATATTTAAGGATTGGGTCAAAAACATAAATATCCTCATAGGCAATATTTTACTGGTCAATAATGCCTCAAAAAGTCTTGGAACTAAGGGTCTTATGACCTTGTGAACCCTGCAGTGAAGATGTGAGCTGAGCTCCCCCTTCCTGCCTGTGTAGGAGATAAGAAAATCAACTGCATCATCAAAACCAGCTCAGAGATCGTGTCGCAATTCCCTTCCAAAATTGCCCACAAGTAAATTATCACACAGGACCTGCTTCTCCAAACCTGCAGGGACATCCCAGCAGTGAGAAATGAGAGCTCTGGGCAGTGTCTCCCCATTGGAATTCTGTGGCTCCTGCTCCTGCAAAGCAGCTTTGTTTATCCCAAATGCCCAGATGCTCCTGATGGCACGCACAGGCACCTGGCTGAGGGGATGATCCAGCCCTGTCCCCTCATGCCAGACAAAGCCCCAGACGTCCTGCCTGAAATTCCCTGCAGCCTCTGTGTGTACACAGCAAAGGGAAAGGGGGGGAAATCAATCAGGCAGCGCTGTGGCTCTCAGCTGGTCAGGTACAAAGTGTTGGCTTTTCCAAATCACCTCATCAGTGCTGTGGGCACAGAATTTCCCCTGCACCCAATGCAGATGCAGCCCTGTTGTTTAACAATGCCACTTGTCCTGACTTCCCAAAGCATTTCTGCCACCCCAGAGAGGTGGCAGAAAACCTCTGCCTTCCATTAAAAACCTCTCATCCAGGGCTGTTATTCCCTCTGGGCCCCGGGACCTGGAGCTCCTCCACATTCCAACCCAAAGGAAGTGTTTAACCTGGAGCCTGGAGGTCTTTGCCCTTAGAAATGAGCTTGGCAAAGACATCCCAGCATGGGGAGGGCTGGAGGGCAGCTGCTGCTTGGATGGGGAGGGGAAGGCACTTTCTGGATGCCCACATGGTTCCTCTCTCCCGTGAGACTGATTGAAGAAGCTTTGGGTTGAGGTTTCCTGGTGGCACTGCCCAGCCAGGTGTCCCTTTTGTCCCATCCTTGCCCCCCAGCCCTGGGCCCAGCCACAGCCTTGTGGGCACCATTCCCTCCTTAAAATCCTTCCTTGGGAATGGCTGCAGGGTTGAAAGGCTCTGTCAGCAACCTGGGCTCAGCCCCCACCACTTGCTCCAGAAAATGTAGAAATTGCACATCAGGGGAGGCCAAGCTCTGATCCCACAAAGGCTTGGCTTCCCATCAGGAGTCCCACTGGAGATGATGCAGAGGCAGAAATGCTCAGGGATGAGGTGACTGATGGCCCTGAAGAGGGATTGGGTAAAGCCAAGGAGCAATGGGCAAAGAGAACCTGTTCCCTGAATGACACTTCCATGATTTTTTCCATGCTTTTTCTTTGGGAAAAAGTTGCAGAGACATTGTACTCAACCCCAGAGGAACCAGAGCTCTTCAAGGTCTCAGAAGTCCAGGGAAGTGCTGAGTAAAGAGGTGATAAAGCCCATAACTGCTGTTTTCCAAGGCCATGGAGCACTTGTGGAACTCAGAGCTTTGCTGCCTGAAGGAGCCCCCAGGGCTGTCCCTGCCCACCCAGGGCTCTCACCTGGAGCCTCTGCTCCCTTTTCCCTGTCCCACCACAGCCAGGGAGGCACCAGGGCCATGTCCCTGTGGAAGCTGATCCCAGGAACCCTGCTGCCCTAAATCCAGGCACAATCCTGTCTCCCAGCCTCATTCCAGGCATTTGCAGGGCTGGGAGGGTCACTAAAAGAAAGCAGTGGGTTAAACCATGAGCAGCATTTTCACTAAGGCTCCAGACTTCTCTGCTCCCCATCCAAGAGCTCAGCTCACAAACTTGATTTTCCCAGCAGGATTTTTGCTTCTTGAGCAGCTCCTGAGGGGCTGGGATTCTGGAAGGTGCCAATGGCTCCCTGGGATGGGATGGGGCTCCCTCCTCTCCTTCCCAGGCTGGGATGAGGCTCCCAAGGAGCAGTGGAGGCACTAAAACATCCCTGGCTCCCAGTCCTGCCCCTCCTGGTGCCATTTACTGCCCCCAGGTGCATGACAAACCATGGGGGCTTTGCCTGCACCAAACTCCTGCTTTGACAACCAAATCCTGGAATCCAGAGCAGAATTTTCAGGGTTATTCTGTCCCATGCCAGGAGGCCAGGAACAAGTTTTTAAAAGCCTTTTAAAATACTCTTCCAATGCTCCACCCAATTCAGTCTGGACGGGGCTGGAGGGTTGTAAAAGAAGGCAGAAAAATCTCATTTCCAGGTTTGGCTCTTTTGCTTCATTAAACTTGGGAACAGCCAAAGTTCCTTAGCAGGCCAGGGTTGTGGGATGGTCAGTGAAAGGAGCTGGAATCCCACAGGAAGCCACACATTTGAACCATTGGCAGCAAACATGCAGCTCTGTGTTTTGGAGGATTTTTGATCCTACCATAACATCCTGGACTGCTTTTCTTGGAAGCTCCAGTGCTGTTTAAAGTCTCACTGCAGGGCAGGCAAAAAGCAGCTCCTAGTGCTGGATCTGTCTCCTTCCAGTGCCTGGGACCAGCAGGACCAAACCACCCCAGGGCAGCACCTGGGGCAAAACTTCCTCTGGCACAATACAGAGTGCTCAACCCTGAATTCAGCAGAAATCCCAGCGGATCCTAACCTGCCCAGCACATTCTGTCTGTGTGGAACAACCCCTGCCACAGCCAAGGGACACTGGACAGGGACACACTTCTGGGAGCCGCTGGGCGGCTTCAAGGTTCCCTACTCAAAAGATTTCTGGAGAAAAATGCTTTTCTCTTCCAGAAGTGAATCCCAGACTCCCAAAGATGCTGCATGAGTCTCGGGGTGCTTTGCTGTGTCCAGCTGCATCCATCCACAGGAACACAGGGCTTGGCTGGACACAATTCCCTCCCCCCATGTGGGATGTTCTTCCACAGCCCCCGGCATGATGGACCTCAACACCCTTTCCACGGTCATTCCCACTCAGTAAAACATCCTGTGCTCCTCCACAACTCCACTCTGGAAGCTGCTGAGAGCTGCCTGAAGTTGCAATTCAAGCAATGCTGACTTACCTGCCAGAATATGCTGTCTATTGTGTTCCCCAGGAAGCCGTCCCTGCCCTCCGACGACACCAGCTTAGGTCCCAGAATGGTCATAAATTCATCAAAATCCACCTGGCCATCCCCTGGAATGGGAGGAAAAGATCAGAGACTCAGAAATCAGAGAGAAGGTTGGGTTGGAAGGGACTTTTAGAGGTCAAATAGTGCAACACCCTGATGTGAATAGGGACACCTTCCACTATCCCAGGGTGCTCCAAGCCCCTCCAGCCTGGGATCCCTGCCAGGGATCCAGGGACAGCCACAGCTGCTCTGGAAATCTGTGCCAGGGCCTCCCCACCCTCATTATTATCAATAAATTACCCCTTAGAGCCCAACATGCCCCTCTGGACCTGCTGCACATCAGGGACACCCCTATGCCCTGGGAAACCTCCACAGCAACTTCCTGGTGCCCACGGACCCAAATCCTTTGCTGTGCTAGGGAATGGCCTCTGTTGTGTCCCAAATGGCCCCAAGGACAGAATCAAGCCATGCACTGAGGGTAACAGGTCATTCCCCAGTCCCAGAGAGTCCAGAGGCAGCTCCCAAAAAGCCATTTTGGCAGGGGGACAGGAGCCAGCAGCACAGCCAGGGCTCTCCCTCTTAGGTTCTGCACAAGTTTTACAGGGCCAGCCCCAGGCTCCAGAGGAGGGGAGGACAGGCAGAGCAAGAGCCAGGCCATTGCAGATCCAGCAGGCAGAGCAAGAGCCAGGCCATTGCAGATCCAGCAGGCAGAGCAGGGGCCAGGCCATTGCAGATCCAGCAGGTTTTTCAGCCCAGCTTCCCAGCAGCATCCGTGTGTGCCTGGCATGCAGAGCAGGCAGTGCAGGCACAGCCTCAGTGCCACCAGCAGGGACAGGTGACAGGTCCTGCCACTAATGAGCTGAGCTGGTGCAATGCTGGGTGTGGCTCCTGCTCTGAACGTGGCACAGGGCTGTTTGGAGGGAGTTTTGTACCAAATGTCACTTTTCCCTTCACAAAAAAAGGGATATTCATGACTGCTGAAGGATCTTTAAAATCCCAGTCTGTCTAAGCAGTTCAATGCTCAGATCTCCTGAGAATGCTTAACCTAATCTTGTGGAAAATCTCCTTCATTGATCAGGCCACGGACATCTCCTCCTCCATGTTAATGAACTGATGGGGTGGGTGAATCAGACCTGCTTCCAGCACCCGCAGGATTTGGGGTTGTGTTTTACTCCCATTCAGCGGGAAGTGACCGCATCCAGCCCTCCCTGGAGCCGCTGCTGCTAAGTCACCAGGTGTGAGAAGTGTCTCAGACCGTGAGGCTCCAGCAGATCAACGCCGGGGCCGCGACTGAAACACCGGCAGTGCCCGCGGCAGCGCCGTGTGCCAGCCGTGCCACCGCCGCTGCCTGTGCTTATCACACCTGTGCTGCTTATCAATCACACCTGTGCTTCCTATCAATCACACCTGTGCTGCTTATCACACCTGTGCTGCTTATCAATCACACCGTGCTTCCTATCAATCACACCTGTGCTTCTTATCACACCTGTGCTGCTTATCAATCACACCTGTGCTTCCTATCAATCACACCTGCGCTTCTTATCACACCTGTGCTGCTTATCAATCACACCTGTGCTTCTTATCACATCTGTGCTTCCTATCAATCACACCTGTGCTTCTTATCACACCTATGCTTCTTATCAATCACACCTGTGCTTCTTATCACACCTGTGCTTCTTATCAATCACACCTGTGCTTCTTATCACATCTGTGCTTCTTATCAATCACATCTGTGCTTCTTATCACACCTGTGCTGCTTATCAATCACACCTTTGCTTCCTATCAATCACACCTGTGCTTATTATCAATCACACATGCTCTTATCAATCACACCTGTGCTTCTTATCACACCTGTGCTGCTTATCAATCACACCTTTGCTTCCTATCAATCACACCTTGTGCTTATTATCAATCATACCTGCTCTTATCAATCACACCTGTGCTTCTTATCACACCTGTGCTTCTTATCAACCACATCTGCGATTCTTATCACACCCTATGTGCCGATCCGAGCAGCCGAGTGGCTGGTCGCGATCTCCCGTGCCCTTATCTCGGTACAAACGCTGTGGGAAAACCAGCACAGCCCAAGCCCAAAACCAGCACAGCCCGAGCACAAAACCAGCACAGCCCAAGCCCAAAACCAGCACAGCCCGAGCACAAAAACAGCACAGCCCGAGCACAAAACCAGCACAGCCCGAGCACTCCCTGGGCTGAATTGGTATCTCCGGGCTCCAGGAGATCTGGGATTTCTGGGAGGGAATATCCTGGGGTGAGGCTCTGAAAGGGGACCCTGCAGGGATCCTGTAAAATGGGAGGGATCCGCTCATGGTCCCGCTGCTAAAGCCGCTCCCAGCTCCGGGGCTCTGCAGGACCGCCTTCATTTCTGGGCCAGCATACTGAGGCTCTCCATCACCCGGAGAGCCATTCTGTAGAACATTTATGGGCTGTGAGAAACGCGTTCCCCCTGCCGCCCCTCGGGGGCCGTCCCGCGGGTGGATCGGTGCCGGCACGCCGGATCGCTCGGGAGGGAGCGCAAGGTGACAGCGGCTCCGGGTGATCTACACCGCGGCACTGCGCCCGATGGCACCGACAGCAGCGAGTCCGTGCGCTGGGATGCAAATCGGGATGCTTTGGGATGCTAATTTCTTTAAATTAGCCAGATTAGCAAGAAAACAATTTGCATTTTAAAGAGATGCTGGTACCTGCCCCCGCATTCGTTTGGCCTGTGCCCGGGTGACCCTGAGCACGGAGTTACTCAGTTCGGGGTGTCTCCAATGTCACTCCACCCTCAGAGGGCAGGCAGGACTCGGTCCCACACGTGATTCCAGAGAAAAGGACTGCTGGGCTCTGACTTTGTACAAGACTTCGGGCAGCCCCTCTCTCGTGACTTCCCTGTGCCTCTGCCAGGGATCATCACTAACTACACAGGCTTTAATTATAAGCTTAATGAGAGCATTTTCCACAACCTCCAAAGAAAGACTGTGCTTCTTATCACACCTGTGCTGCTTATCAATCACACCTTTGCTTCCTATCAATCACACCTTGTGCTTATTATCAATCATACCTGCTCTTATCAATCACACCTGTGCTTCTTATCACACCTGTGCTTCTTATCAACCACATCTGCGATTCTTATCACACCCTATGTGCCGATCCGAGCAGCCGAGTGGCTGGTCGCGATCTCCCGTGCCCTTATCTCGGTACAAACGCTGTGGGAAAACCAGCACAGCCCAAGCCCAAAACCAGCACAGCCCGAGCACAAAACCAGCACAGCCCGAGCACTCCCTGGGCTGAATTGGTATCTCCGGGCTCCAGGAGATCTGGGATTTCTGGGAGGGAATATCCTGGGGTGAGGCTCTGAAAGGGGACCCTGCAGGGATCCTGTAAAATGGGAGGGATCCGCTCATGGTCCCGCTGCTAAAGCCGCTCCCAGCTCCGGGGCTCTGCAGGACCGCCTTCATTTCTGGGCCAGCATACTGAGGCTCTCCATCACCCGGAGAGCCATTCTGTAGAACATTTATGGGCTGTGAGAAACGCGTTCCCCCTGCCGCCCCTCGGGGGCCGTCCCGCGGGTGGATCGGTGCCGGCACGCCGGATCGCTCGGGAGGGAGCGCAAGGTGACAGCGGCTCCGGGTGATCTACACCGCGGCACTGCGCCCGATGGCACCGACAGCAGCGAGTCCGTGCGCTGGGATGCAAATCGGGATGCTTTGGGATGCTAATTTCTTTAAATTAGCCAGATTAGCAAGAAAACAATTTGCATTTTAAAGAGATGCTGGTACCTGCCCCCGCATTCGTTTGGCCTGTGCCCGGGTGACCCTGAGCACGGAGTTACTCAGTTCGGGGTGTCTCCAATGTCACTCCACCCTCAGAGGGCAGGCAGGACTCGGTCCCACACGTGATTCCAGAGAAAAGGACTGCTGGGCTCTGACTTTGTACAAGACTTCGGGCAGCCCCTCTCTCGTGACTTCCCTGTGCCTCTGCCAGGGATCATCACTAACTACACAGGCTTTAATTATAAGCTTAATGAGAGCATTTTCCACAACCTCCAAAGAAAGATGCCATTGAAAAATGCATTATCCTCTTATTGACTGCTTTTTCAATTAAAACTCTTAACTAGCAAGGCAGCTAGACCCCACTTTTGCCTGGTAAAAATATCCCTTTAACATTCATGTGAAGCTGCAGAAAACAAACCTTCCCTGCCATCAGCACCTCAGGAAACTGCAGCATCATTTCATCAACAGAGAGAAATCACGGGTTTGTCTGAAAATTCCTTTTGACAGCCACGAGAGAAATGTTATAAAAACCACCACTAAAACCTGCACGGGCTGCTCTGCACAGCCCGGGCACCACTAAAGCCTGGTTTTCACATCCCATCCTGGGAGCACAGTGTGGAATTCGGGTTTGGCACAGGACGAGCCGCCCAGCTCACACTCCTCCTCCTCCCTACGGCCTCGCACCAGTGCTGGGAGCTGCTGGGGGATCGAGCCCTGGAATCAACTCCAACCCTCCCATCCCTGTTCTGCAGATGTGCTGCTCTCCCCAGGGTCCTTGGGATTCCGAGCCATGTGTGGATTATCCACAAATTAACTCAGAGTTGGTTTAAGGATGGGGAGAAAGGAGAAAAAGGCTGGGCAGGAGCTCGTGTGCTGTCTGTTCTCTCTCACCTTCCTCGGTCCTCTCCAGGAGCCATCCCACAATCCCTGATCCCAGCAGGGCTCACTGTGAGCCCTGTGAGATGGATGCTCCCCTCCTCTGCCTCCAAGCTCCCACTGAGGCCTGAACAGGCTCATCCTGAAGGACCAGAACCCCTGGGAAGGCTGGAGGGGCACAGGCAGGACAGCTGCAGCCAGGGGGAGCAGGATGTGCTCCCTGGCCTGGGACAGCTCCTTCCCCTCCCTGCTCCCAGGCACAAATGAAGATTCATAAACCCCGCTCGGGCTGAGGTCCCTGACTGAGGAAGGCAAATGGTTCCATGGGCACCAGGCAGCAACGGGTTAATGGCTGCACCTGAGGGTTTCAGAGCTCTTTTCCAGATTAATGATTCCATGATTCCAAGGCACTCACACATTTCCAGAGCTTATTTACAAACTGCGAGGGCAGGGAAACCTAGGGGCACAGTGGGGGCTGCTGGGACATGGGCCAGGGCAGCCTGGCAGGTGGCAAGGGGGTGAGGACAGAGGGTTCCTGGCAGGATTCCACCCCATCCCTGAGCTCCCTGAGCCAAGGGATGGGTCACTGCCTGTGTGGGTGATCTTAGCAGAACACCAGAGCTGAGCTTAAGCACTGGTTTAAACCCACCTAAAGCACTCCTTGATTCCCTCCCAGCAGTGCTCTCACATTTTCCTCCCCAGTAAAGCTCTGTGTTAATCCTGGCATTAATGTCACCGAGTCACCTGGGGGCACAAGCACTGTGGCTGAG
Source organism: Pyrgilauda ruficollis (assembly GCF_017590135.1). NCBI lineage: Eukaryota > Metazoa > Chordata > Aves > Passeriformes > Passeridae > Pyrgilauda > Pyrgilauda ruficollis. Next base: position 934,789 of record NW_024528710.1, on the reverse strand, counting down.
CCTCATGACTCAAGCAATGACTCAGAACTTCTCTGGCCACCCCAGCAGAGCCAAATCAGATCAGCTCATCATCCCCAGGCCCTCAGTGGGTGAGAAGAGAAGAGCTCCAGGTGCCCACAGACCTTTGCTCCCTGCAGGGCTCTCAGCCCTGGCAGGAACCAGGGAAGTGTGACAATAACAAGGAATGGCAGTGGTGGAGGGAGCCTATTATCTCATCACGAGAAGAGGATGCTGAAGGCACCAAGCAACACCTCTGTGTTCTCTGGGAAACTTTCCAGTACCACAGACCTCATGTGGCCAGCAGGGACTTGCCAAAGCTCCCCCTCACTGCTCCTTCATGGGGTGCAGAGAGACCTTGGGGATAGTTCCAGCCTGAGGAGTCCCAGCATCAACATTTGCCATTTGTGAGCTCAGTTTGGCCACTCCCAGAGATCCACAGAGCTCCAGCAGGGAATCCTGGGATCCCATGGCACATCCAACACCCTTGTGCCAAGTATGGGGATGGCAGGGCTGGGGCTGGATCATCTCTAAGGTCCCTTCCACCCCAAACCGCTGTGGCTCTTTGATTCCAAGGGCACCAAGGATGATGGAGCAGCAGCAAAGAGCAGCGTGGAGCTGGGAACCCAAGAGCTTTTCCAGACCTTGCATCCCAGGGAGATTTTCTTTGGACCTGAGTGACTCAAGTAAGGGATGTTTACACCTCTGCAAACATCTGCCTCCTAAATAAACCTGTGGGAACACAAAATCATGGAATCACTGAGGTTGGAAATGACCTCCAGAATGAAGTCCAAGTTTCCCCCAGCATTGCCAAGACCTTCACTGACCCCTGTCCCCACGAGCCACATCCACATGGTTTTTGAACACTTCCAGGGATGCCTAACCATCTTTCCAGTGAAGAAATGTTCCCAATGTCCACCCTGAGCCTCCCCTGGCCCAGCCTGAGGCCGTGCCCTCTCCCCCTGTGCCTGTTCCCTGGGAGCAGAGCCCAACCCCCCTGGCTGTCCCCTCCTGTCCCCTCCTGTCAGGAGCTGAGCAGAGGAGATGGGACACAGGAAAAAGAAAATCATTAATGACTGAATACCTGGAGGGGACTGGACACAACTGCAGTGCAGGGAGCAGACTTTGGGTTGGACACCATCTCAGGAGAGATGGAAGAGCCTCCAGCCCTTTTGAAAGGGGATTTACTCCCTAAGCCACTTCCCTTCAACACCAATTCTCCTCCAGGTTCCAATCCCACATCCCCAGCACCAAGAGCTTCCAGGTGCCACCAGCTGGTTCTGCACTGGTTTGTAAGAGCTTAGCACAGAGAATTCCCACCCTCTCCCTAAGCTTTGAGCTCCAGACAAAGGATTTCTTCTTCCCTCAGCCCTTCACTACAGGGAGCAGGGGAAGTTGGATCTGCTGGGATGTGCAGCAGGAACCAGAGCCAGAGCTGTGCAGTCACCTTGTCAGGGCACCAGCAGCCCCAAACACCCCCAGCTGCACCCAAACCACCCCATGAGCCCATCCCACCTCCCCCTGGTCCTGATCCCACAGGATCCACCCTCAGAAGTCTGCCCAGGCTGGAAATGCCAGGCAGGGAGAGCAGGGCTCCAAATCCCCTCATCCCAGGGAGCAGCAGCAGCTCCTGGGAGCTCCTGCCCGAGCTTTGAGGGAACAAGGGAATGCTCGGAAGAGCAGGGGGTGACCCATCCCGCCCCCATTCCCCTGGGACAGCTCCACCCTCAGCCCTCAGGAGAGACCACTGTCTCTCCAAAAGTCTCCTGTCCAAGCAGCTGCCTTGGAGGGTGGAATTAAATCTTTATTGGGCTGGAGAAAGGCAGAGCTGGAGAGGGGAAGCGGAGGGGGAAAACATGGCTGGAAATGAGAGGGGGAAAGGGAAATGAGAGGGGAGAAGGAAATGAGAGGGGAGAAAGGGAAATGAGAGGGGAGAAGGAAATGAGAGGGGAGAAAGGGAAATGAGAGGGGGAAAAAGAAAATGCGGGATGGAGAAGGGAAATGTAAGGAGGGAAAGGAAAATGGGAGGGGGAGAAGGGAAGTGAGAGGAGGAAAACATTCCTGTATTGCATCACCTCCACCTCCGGGAAGAACGGACTTAGCCCGGGTTTTCAGAGCCTTGTGTATCGAATTTGTTGGATAATGCACCCTGATTGCTCCCTAAATGAGCCTTTCCTTGGCCATTCTCAGGATAATCATGTCCCTGGAAGTTCCCTGCGTGGCCCCGAGCGAGGCGTGCCCGGGCCGGGGTGAGGATGAGGATGAGTGTGTGCGCTGGGAGCTGATGAGCACCGCACTCCTCCTGCCGAGCGTGACCTCCAGCGAGCAGCGAGGTGAGATATTTAAAGTTAATGAGCTGGGTTTGCAGCTCGGGGCCTGGAGCACACAACTGCTGTTTATTTTTATTCTCCAGCAGCTCCCTGCGGTGCCCGGCCGGCCCGGGCTGTGTCATTGCCGTGCCCCGCTCAGCCGGGCAGGGCTGGCGCGGTCTGGGCGAGGCTGTGCCCCGGGATGAGGCACAGGATGAGCAGGAACAGCTCCAGCCTCAGGAGACTGCCCAGACAAGGCTTTCGATTTCAAAGACTGGGAGGTCAGAGCCTTGTCAGCAGCCTGACCCCTTGCCCAGCACGAGGCAGAGAATTTCTCCCTAATTACAGCTCAATCCAGAACTATGACGGGAACAGGGAAAGTCTGGCACAAAACTTTGGCCTTGGAAAGCAGTTTTAATTATAGATGGCTCCAGTGACTTCTGGGAGGAGAGAAACAACTGCCCCCACTGCCAGGGAGGACGTGGGTCTGTAGGAGTGAATCCAGGAGCTGCTGCCATGTCTGGGACACCTTTGGAGCCAGGCTGGGAGAGCTGGGGGTGCTCCCCTGGAGAGGAGAAGCTCCAGGGAGAGCTCAGAGCCCTTCCAGAGCCTAAAGGGGCTCCAGGAGAGCTGGAGAGGGGCTGGGGACACAGCATGGAGGGACAGGACACAAGAAATGGATTCCCTCTGTCAGAGGGCAGGGATGGATGGGATATTGGGAAGGAATTGTTCCCCAGGAGGGTGGGCAGGCCCTGGCACAGGGTGCCCAGAGCAGCTGTGGCTGCCCCTGGATCCCTGGCAGTGCCCGAGGCCAGGCTGGACAGGGCTTGGGAGCAGCCTGGGACAGTGGGAGGTGTCCCTGCCATGGAATGAGAGGAGCTCTAAGATCCATTCCCACCCAAACCATTCTGGGATTCCATGAAAACTTCACTGGATCTGAGGAAAGGATCAAACATCTCCACTGGAGCCCCTCTGTCCCTTTAGGCCCTCCACTCCTGCAGTTTTCAGAGCAGTTGTGTGGATCTGGTTCCATGACAACCCCACAGAAAAGCTCCATGGATTGTAGGGACCATCCCTGGAGGAGGGGTTCCATGGGGCTGGAAGGCTCCAGCCCATTCCAGAAGCGGGGAGCAGGGGGGTTTGTCCATCCCACCGAGCAGAGGAGCTGGAGAGTTCCTCACTCTGGCACCCCTTGGCTTGTCCTGCAGGGGGAGGGAACAGCCCCCCAGGCCTGGTTTGCTTCCTGTTAAAAATAAATCTGTGAACTCCCCGTGTGCTCAGGAGACAGGGACTGAGGGGACAGGCAATCTGCCAGGACCTGCTCCAGCACAAGCACTCAAACCAGGAGGAAAAGTCCAAGGAAAACGGGGCTGCAGTAAGGAATAAATGCCCATCAGACACCTGCCAGCTCCACAGCAGCCCCAGAGAGCTGCAGGATGCCCAGGGACCAGCCCTGCCACCAGGTGTCCCCAGGGGCAGGCCCTGCAGGGGCTGCTGAGGGGGATGTGAGTCCCCAGAGCCCCCAGCCCTCTCTGAGATTGCCTCCCTGGGCACCCAAACCCATTTGGCAGGTCTGTGCAGACTCTGGTCTGTCCCCAGCTGTGAGCAGCTGGTCCCTGTGTCCCATGGATCAGGAGCAGTGGGATCACCCCAGACCCCCCAGGATTGCATCAGCTCTGCCCCCTGCCCTGGGAGGGGCAGGGAGCTCGGGGTGCACCTTGGGCAGCACCAGCAGCTCATTACAGCAGGACTCTGGGTGCTCCCTGGGGCACACACACCCTGGGAAGCCAAAATGATCCCAGGGCATTGCATTTCAGCAAGAAATAAAATTCCACAAGGATGCAAAGCAAGCACAGGGCACAGGGTGCATTCCAGCCCGGGTGGGTTCCAGAGGAGGCACTGCACCTCAGGGCTTCCTTTTGTGCTGGGTTGCACTTCAGCAAGGCAGGGTGGGATATTACTGGGTATAATTTGATATAATTCAGTGTAATTTGATGAACCTCTAGCTGCTCCTGAGCTGTAGATCTGACAGGCTGCAGCAGCAGCTGTAATTACTCCTCATTTCTGCAGTGAGAACACAGAATGGGATAAAATGTGATAATCCTCATTGTCGAAATGAGAACAGACATGGAGAGAGTGGCCCCTATAAATCCAGACAAGTCTCATCAAATCCATCCTGCTGCCCAAAATTCCCAGCTCAGCAACACATTTTAAAGGACAACCAGGCTGGAATGTGGCTGGATCATTTCTCACACTGAAAAATCACTTTGAGATCAAAGGACAAACCCCAAATCCATCATAACCCATTGCCCCTGGATCCCTGGAAGTACCCAAGGCCAGGCTGGACAAGGCTTGGAGCAACTTGGAATAGTGGAAGGTGTCCCTGCCCATGGCAGGGGATGGAGTGAGATGATTTTTAGGATTATTTCCAACCCAAACCAGGGATTCTGGGATTCTCTGACTCCTATGAACTCTGATTTTATCCCAGAAATGGTTCCTGGTCCCCCTCCAGCAGCCTGGGCTATTTTGTACTGAAACACATATTGAGATATAAAATGAAATATTTTATCCAGCTCTTTTCATGCTGAAACACAAGGAAATATCCACAATAGTAAAAAACCTCAGGAAAACCCAAAGAAGAGAAGTAGGAGAGACAAAAGAAGGAGAAAAAAATGTTTCCAGCTTGGGAATGTCACCATTGTCCCCCACAGGGCAGCTCAAGATGAGCTTGTGACAGAGGCCAACATTTCATTGATCAAAGGTTGGACAGGATGATCTTGGAAGTCTTTCCCAACCTGAATGATCCTGGGATTTGTCCAACCGTAATGATCCTGTGATCCTGGGATTTGTTGATGCCTAGGAACAAGGGATTTGCCTTCTGTCTGCCCCAGGGGAAAGCTGAACAGTTCATTTCTGAAGGAGAGATTTGCTCTGTCTCCAGATGTCCCAGCCCATGTTTCTTGACCATTCCCATCCCTGTCCCCAGCTCTGGTGTCCCTTCCCTCCCCAGGAGCCAGGGCAGGCAGACCAAAGCAATGTCCCTGGGGGAGTCGGGGACAGTAGGAAAATATCCTGGAGGGACACGGTGACCTTGACACCACACAGCCATGGCACTGTCACTTCTTCCCTTTCCAAAGAGAATCTGGGATATTCTGGGATGTGTCACCTGTAGTGGCAGAATTGGAGAGGTGACATCCTCAGGAGCAATGAAAAACTGGAATCTCAGTTTGAAGAGTCCTGGAATCACTGAGGTTGGAAAAGACCTCCAAGGTCATCAGGTCCAACCTTGGTCCGAGTGGCCCCATGGCCACCAAACCACAGCACCAATGCCACTTCTGCCTGGGTTTGAACACCCAGGACAGTGCCAGGTTGTTCTGGGAACAACCAGGAAAAGTTTAGGTTGGATATTGGGAAAATTCCTCCATGGAAAGGCTGGTCAGGCATGGACACTGCCCAGGGCAGGGGTGAAGTCCCCATCCCTGGAAGGGTTTAACAGCCCTGTGGATCAGGTGGCCCTTGGGGACATGGGGCAGTGGTGGCCTTGGCAGTGCTGGGGGTGGTTGGACTCTATGACCTCAGAGATCTTTTCCAACCTCAATTATTCCATGACTCTTCCAGAATTTGAAGTTGAGATTCCCCCATTTTTTATTGCTCCCAAGGATGTCACCATCCTAGAATGTCCCAGAGGTTCCAGGCAGGTCCCTGGTGAAACCAGCTCAACTTTTGCTTCATCAAAACACTCCCTATTCTCATCCCAATAAATAATTTGACATCCAGGGGTGGATTTTCCCCCCTCTTATGGTAGCCTGGAGTTATTTTTCCAGCTGCTCCTCTAATTAATGCACCAAGTGCTCATTTTATTCCTCAGATAAAAATCCCAATGAAACCATTTGTGACACTTAAGTCACACATTCATCTCTTTTATGGCAAATCCTGCTTAAAGAGGAGGAATCCCAGATAAGGCCACACATTCCATGTGCCATTTCCCAGCGTTTTTATCAGCATCACTGCCAATTGGAAGAATTTACAAATAATTCCTTTTTCCAGGACAGAAATGTATAAAATATTTCCCTTTCCCTGTGCTGGCAGAACATTCCATCTCATTCCCCAGATTGCAGAGAGAAGCACAGGCCCCTCTCACAGTCTGTGTCCATGAAATGCAGAATTATGGCTGAAAATTAGGGGAATCCATGGGATAAAGGTCAGATTTGACCTCGGGGAGCATTTCCAGACCAAAATATTGGCTCCCTACAAGGGAGAGCCTCCAGAGGGGTGCCCAGGTCCACCAACAACCTCTGTGGGAACAGCCCCACACTTCCAAGCAAAGCTTTGGGATAATGGGAATCTTGGAACCCCCAACCCTCACCTCCCTTCCTAAAGAGAAATATTTTTGCCCAGCAAATCCCTTTTCCTCCTGTCCTCTTCTGGCACTTCCCATCCCAGCAGTACCACAACATCTCCTGGAGTTCACAAAAGGAGGGTTCTGAGTATTACTTAAGATTTCTCTGGAGATGTTGAAATATTCCAAGGAGATTCCCATTTTTCTCCATAAGGAGAGGGGTTTATGCCAGTTGTATGATTTTCCCCGTGGCAGCTGTGTTTCTTCACCTGGGGGAAGCTCACTGCCCTTAATTTCAGAATTATAATAATTCAGAGGGAGGGGGTTTACATTTTCCCTTTCAGGGGAGGCCCCTGCCTTCCTTAGCAGACACCTGGCTTTTCAAACCAAGGCACACACCTGGCAGAATCCCAGAATCATGGAATACCTGGAGCTGGGAGGGACCCCCAGGGATCAGGGAATCCAAATCCTGCCCTGCACAGACACCCCAACCACCCCACCCTGGGCCTGACAGCGCTGTCCAAGCTCTCAGCAAAGCTTTGGAAGAACAGCTGGAGGAGGGACTTGTAGGGATCCAGGGGATCCCCAGCCCTGCTGCTCTCCTGCCTCCTGGGAGGAGGGGCAGGAATGGGATATTCCCAGGAAATCAGGGCATGCAGAGGGGGGTGAGGGCAGAGCCACTCCCTGTACTCCTGGGCACCCTGGCAGTGCCAGGCTGGTGGCTGATGACACATCCCTCTGCTGGCCTGTCCCCTCTGCAGGAAGTCTGGTGACATGTCCCTGTGCAGGGAGGTGTTGGCAGCCCTCAGCAGCCATGGAGGCATCAGAGGTGACACCTGTGAAGGGCTCCTGGCCCAAATCCTAGCGGTGCCAAGGCTGGTTTTGCTCAAGTTCCAGTAGTGTTCTCTCCCTAACCTCATTTTTCCTCCAAAAGTGATGAATTATGTGCATCCATTCCTTCCTGCTCCAGTGGGAGCTCTGAGAGCGTCCTTGAGCAGCTGCACACCGTGGCCCTGGAGGCAGCTCTCCCTTTGCCACTCCCTGTGTCACTCCCTGTGCCATTCCCTGCATCTATCCCTGTGCCACTCTATGTGTCTGTCCCTGTGCCACTCCCTGGGCCACTCCTTGGGCCACTCCCTGGGCCACTCCCTGGCTTGGTGGCAGGAGGTGACACCAGGTGTGAAGATCTCTGGTCAGGTCCCTTTATTCTCAGCCCCAACACAGGCTGTGGATGCTCCTCTGAGACCCGCCCTGCCCAGCCTGACAGTCCTGCTCCCTCCATGCCCATCCCTACAGAAATCAGGGAAAACCAGCCCAGCCCAGCCCAGCCCAGCTCCTAGTTCTCCTGGTTTTTGCTGGCCGTCAGATGCAGCCCCTCTGCCACGCTGGAATTTGCTGATGAAAACTGGATGTTGGGGCTGCTCAGGCTGGCTCAGCTTAAATCCCAAGGCCTGCCAATTTTGTTACCTCATTTGCAGGCCCTGGCAGCAGTTTTGATGGGAAGGAAGGAATGGATGTCTGGCTGCTCCACCTGCCAGCACATCGTAACTCACGGCACAGGGCAGAGATGTGCAGAGGATTTCACCTCCCCCCAGCTCTCCCTGAGTGTGACCTTTCATCCACCCGAGCTTCCAACCCATCTAATGCCAAGCAAGAACCTGGAAAACCTCAGCAAACCTCGCCAGGAGTATATGGGAAGGTGGTCGGGCTGTTCCTGGGAGCACTGGGCACAGCCGACATTCCTGCCCTGCTCCTGAATGCTGCCCTTTCCCAGTGGGAGAGGAAGGAGGAGGCTGCTGCTGCTTCTTACTCCACAGTTCAAGTTAAATCCCATGAAAAGGTGAAGAAAAAATTCGTTGGAGGAAAAAGTAGCCATAATAATATAAATTCAAGCTGTACAGCACTAATTCAATTTGCAGGCAAGGTAAATCTTTCACAGAACATTCTCCTCTTTGCTCAGAGCCTCAGGAATTTCCCATTCCCGACTTTTTTTAAATCCATGGCCCACTTGACCTTCCCCTGGCACAGCCCCCAAAGCCCTGCTCCAAAACTGCACCACTACAACCAGTTTGGAGCTGGAGGATCAGCTGCCATCCCTGCAGAGAGCACGCAGAACTCCCTGGAAAGCCTCAGCAGGAATTTACCACTTCCATCATTCCAGATTTGACTGCACTCCCCACCTCGGGTCCCTCCACAGCAGCAGTCTGCACAGAACGGTGCCAAAGTCTGCCAGAGTCAGGGAAGGACTGGAGATGAATCAGAACCGGGAGCCAAGTCCCAGCACACTTCTTCCAAAAAAGCTCAGAATTTCGGGAAAAGACCCCAGGAGCTGGCAGCACACTGAGCCTGGCTTTGCCAAACCTGAGCCTGAGTCGCTCTCTGCCAGGAAAGGCCAGCACAGCAGGGCAAGGGGCAAACAACAACTTTTGGACAGTACACTTCTAAAAGTGATGGATTCCTTTTTCCCCTTTTCATTAGGGAATGAGATCATTCCCGCAGCAGATCTCCTGTCCCTGCCAGCCTTTACAGCCCTTTCTCTGCGGGACACCCTCAGCAGGTGACAGCCCTGCCCTGGTGACATTGTCCTGTGCCTCGCAGGGACATGAGGAGTGCCCAGTGAGGCAGGGGACTGTCACTGCCCCATCTCCCCGGCTCTGCTCCCCTGTGTCCCCAAGGATCCCGGGCTCTCCCGGATCCCCCCAGCCCCTGCTCTGGCAGGATTCCAGTGTTCCCACCCTGCCACAGCCCCCGGACACGGCTGCCCCTGCACCCCAGCTCCTGGCAGCAGGGAGGGCTCCCCTCTGCCCTGCCAAGGACATTTTAAAAGAATTGTTCAGCTCTGCAGCAGCTGAAATCCTCCCTGGCTCCAACATCCCCATCCTGCATTTCCCTCCCCTCTAACGGGGGTCCTGTAGCTTTTATTCCCTCAGTAATTGTTTGATGAGCTCTCCCAGCAGGACTTGGCTCGGGGGGATTCCACCCCTCAAAACTTCTCCTCGCAGAGCAATCAACACCTCATTGGAGCAGCTCTGGGACTGGGGGGAATCCTGCTCCTCTCCCGGGAATGTCACCGGCCAGGGGCTGCCCAGGAGCGCACAGGGAAAGGTTCAAAGAGCCTGGCAAAGATTATCTGTGCAGGCTGGGATTGTTGGGGTGCCCGGGTCGGTCCAGGAGCTGGACTGGATGATCCTGGGGCTCCCTTCCAACTCAGGATATTCCATGATGGTGATGGGATCAAAGGAATTGCTTCCATCACCTTCAGCCTGGGTCAGCTTCTGACATCTCACTTTGGTTTGTGTTTCACCTGTGGAATGTCCCCCTCCAGGCTGAGACAGCCCCTCACCACTCTGTGAGGGGAGACTCAGCTCCTCCTGAGGGACAGCTCCCATTTCTGCTCTATGGGACACCGACAGGGTCCAGGGAATGGCTGCAGCTGTGCCAGGGGCATTTAAGTTAGGTTTTAGGGAAAGGTTCTTCCCCTTGTGAGAAACAACTGCTCACTTTTTAAAATTTTATTAAACTTTAACAAAAACTACAACCAAGGACTAAATAAGGAAAAACTACAGCACTGGGAGCCCCTGTGGCTACCAGCCACATGCTCCTCTACAAAATGGATGCTCTGTTTTTATAACCTTAGCCTCTCTTAAAATTTTGTCAGTCGACTTCTCTGCCTTCCATTGGTGGAGATCACTTTTTACACCTTGACTGGAGGTCAGGTGTTGTTACACCACCCCTCCTGGTAACAAGCCAGCCTCCTCTAAAGGTCCTGACTACTGAGGCTGTTACAAGGAGGGGGAGGGAAAGAGGACTGTGGAATGACATCTTACAATAACATTACCATACATCTGCATAATATCTGTCTCTTTAATTGTGAGAGCCAACTATTACATTACTTGTCTATAACACCCCAAGGGTGCTGGGCACTGCCCAGGCTCCCCAGGGAACGGGCACAGCCCTGAGGCTGTCAGAGCTCCAGGGATGCCCAGGCTGGGATTGTTGGGATTGTGGACTTTGCTCTGTGTTCACTCAGCTGCATCCCACAATCCATCCCCATTCCATGGATTGCCTGATCCCCAGGATTACCCACAGCAGGCTCACATCTCACTTTGCCCTTTCCTTTTGTGTGGGGAAAGCGAAGCTCCCCAGCTCCCCTCCACGCTCCCCTTGGTGAGCAGGAGTTGTTGGATGGGGATCCAAGGGCTGCCAAGCACTGGGAAAGCCCTGAGCACGCCCCAGCAGAGAGCAGAGCCCGGTGAGCACTCACCATCCATGTCCAGGCGCTGCATGATGATGGCCAGCTCCACCTCGCTGGGCATGTAGCCCAGGGAGCGCATGGCCATGCCCAGCTCCTGCTTGGAGATGAAGCCATTCCCGTCCCGGTCCAGCACTCGGAAAGCCTCCCGGATCTCTGTGGAGGGAAGGGAGAAGGGAGGAGTGTTATGGTGGAGGATTTGGAGGATGCTGAGCACAGAAGCAGCAGCTGCTGCCTTTTTCAAGGTTAATTATGAATATTTGCTCATCCAAGAGCAGGATGATCAGGATATGTTAATGCACATCCACAATCCTCCGTGCACTCAGGATATCCCAGGATCAGAGACACAGAACTGGAAAAGCCCTCTAAGATTGAGTCCAACCACTTAACCCAGCACTGCCAAGGACACCTCTGAGCCATATCCCCAGCTGCCACATCCCCAGGGCTGTTAAACCCCTCCAGGGACTCCACCCTGTGCCACCTTTCCAGTGAGGAAATAATTCCCAATATCCAACCTGCACCTCTGCTGGCACAACCTGAGGCTGTTTCCCTTCCTCCAGTTGCTGTCACCCTGGGTGATTTCCTTCTCTAGATCCTGCTCACAAGCTTTTCTCTAATTTGTAACATTTTTACAGCACTAAACAGCCTCAGATCAATAAAAATACTGATGGAACATAAGGAACCACTTCCATCAATCGTCCTTAGCCTGGCTCAGCTCCTGATATCTGACTTTGGTTTGTTTTTTAACTGCTCCAGCCTCTGGCAACCCTCTCCACTTGTGTGAGGGGAGACACTGAGGGGCAGCTCCGATCTCTGCTCGTGGGACAGGGACAGGACCCAGGGAAGGGCTGGAGCTGGGCCAGGGCAAGCTCAGGTTGGAAATCAGGGAAAAGTTCTTCCCCCAGAGGGTGCTGGGCACTGCCCAGGCTGCCCAGGGAATGGGCACGGCCCCGAGGCTGCCAGAGCTCCAGAAGCTCCAGGGATGCCCAGGCTGGGATTGTTGGGGTGTCTGTGCAGGGCCAGGGGCTGGATTGATGATCCCTGTGGTCCCTTCCAGTCAGGATATTCCCTGATTCCATAATCGACCACCTCAATGTCTCTGCTCACAGACCTCTCAGCTCCCAGCCCCAAACTCCCCAGATCTGCCTCTTGCAAATGCCAGAGAAATTTTAACTTTCCAGCAGCTGGGAGCCTGTTTCACTGGAAAGGTTGGAGGTGAGGAGGGAAAAAGGTGCCAATTCCTCAGTTTGCCCTGTGCTTGAAGAGGGAATCAGGGGATTCTCCATCATCTCCCTCTGGGAACTGGGATTTGGGAACACCCCAGGGCCCCCAGCAACTGCTCAGAGGAGTTTCATCTTCATTTAAAGCATTTCACTGGAGAAGCAGGAGGGAAAACTCTGCAGGTTTTTTCGGGAAAAGAACCCCAGACTAATTAAAATTTTCTCCATTCTCATCAGGAATTGGAGGATGGAAAATGTTTGGCCTGCCTGGCACAGTTCAGGCTTTAAGAGAAATATTCCCAGTCGTCCATGGGCTGCCAGAGTCACCCCGCTCCTGTCCCCAGGAGTCAGGGGCTGCCAGACCCTTCAGAGGGGCCGCAGGAAACCTTTGGATGTTCCTGGGAAAAAGGCAGGAGGATCAGAGCCCACCAAGGAGTGGTTCTGGTGGTCTTTGATAAGCTTTATTTGAAGCTTTACAATTCAAAATCTGCTTCTAAACCACCTTACCCAGGTTCAGCCCCTCCCCTGCCCCCACCAGACCGCTCCCATTGCCAGAGGCAGGATCCTGTTCCCGTTTCCAGGGGCAGGGTCCTGTTCCCATTTCCTGTTCCAATTTTCAGAGTAGGATCCTGATCCCATTTCCAGGGCAGGATCCTCTTCCCATTACCTATTCCCATTTCCATGGGCAGGATCCTGTTCCCATTGCCTGTTCCCATTTCCTATTGCCATTTCCAGGGGCAGGATCCTGTTCCTGTTTCTAGGGGCAGGATCTTGATCCAATTTCCAGGGGCAGCATCCTGTTCCCATTTCCTATTCCCCTTTCCAGGGCAGGATCCTGTTCCCATTTCCATGTCTCCCCGCCAGCCCACCCTGCTGGGAGAGAAGGGTGGGGAGGCTGCTCAAAGCTTGGGCTCATAATTCCAGGAGCCTTTGGAGTAGGGATGAATCCCTGAATCCCATCAGACTCTGCCAGCTGCAGGGAAATCTCTTTTCATGTGTGGTCCTGAGAGCTCAGTGCAGTAAATATCACACCCAGATCAATTAATGGGAAAACAAACTTGTGACAGCTGAAGGCAGAAGAATGAGATTCATTGCAGGGAGCTGGGAGAGGATTTTAGGAAGTAAAAAATGAATCTGGAAAAGTTTACGTATGAGTGAGAATGATCCAAATGCCAGGGGTAAATGCCAGGGATAAAGGACACCTGCCCAGGGCTCTGCTGGGGAATATCCACACAGCAGCTCCAGCTGAGGGCCCTCTCCAGGCACACCCACTCCAAAAGCTGCATTAACAGCACTCAACCTTTGAGCCTTGAGCAGTGAGTGAGAATGATCCAAATGCCAGGGGTAAATGCCAGGGATAAAGGACACCTGCCCAGGGCTCTGCTGGGGAATATCCACACAGCAGCTCCAGCTGAGGGCCCTCTCCAGGCACACCCACTCCAAAAGCTGCATTAACAGCACTCAACCTTTGAGCCTTGAGCAGAACAAGCTGTCCGTT
>NW_024528710.1:876324-919763 GCF_017590135.1 Pyrgilauda ruficollis | reverse complement strand
CCCTATTTGGGGTTTTCTGTTTCTCTCAAAGACCTGAACTTTAGACCAAGCTTGGCACATCCTCCCCAAATCCACTCCCATCACCAAAGGAGCCTTTCCCCTCCCCACTCTATAAATACCACTTGTCCCATTTGGGGTTTTCTGTTTCTCTCAAAGACCTGAACTTTAGACCAAGCTTGGCACATCCTCCCCAAATCCACTCCCATCACCAAAGGAGCCTTTCCCCTCCCCACTCTATAAATACCACTTGTGCGAGGTAGATATGAGCTATTTATAGGCTGAACACACTGTACAGGGAGCAGTGTGACCTCAGGCAGAGCCTCCTCCAATCTCGCCATAGAACAGCTCCTCCTCATGCCCTTCTCTTCCCAGGGGTTATTCCCAGGCTCCTGCAGGTGCTGCCCATCCTGAGCACCCTCCCCCAACCCAGCCCTGCTCCCAAACCCCACTCCAGGGCCCTGTGGCCCCTGGCTGCCCCTCACCTTCCTCTCCAGCTGTTACATTTCATTACCCAAAGCTAAAAATACAGCCTCCCTTTCCCCAGATGACTTTCCCCACCAAGTCACCATGGCAACAGATGCTCTCGGCTCAGAGCTGCGAGGGGATGTGGTCCATGGAGTCAATCTCTCCACAGACAGTGCTGGGGTTTGGGAGAAGCTTTGGGATCTTTCCAGCATCTCCACAGGGATACTTTGCCCTGATCCAAAAAAGCAGAGCCCTGTTCTGTCTTTAAGGATCACAGTGGGGAGGGTGTTGAGGTGCTGCTGCCCCAGGAGCTGCCCTCTCCCCCTGCCCAACCTGGGTGGCAGCAGGGAAAACCAAGCATGTGGATTTCCCCTCACTGGGGGGTCAGAAATCCCAATATTTATTCCTCTTTCCCAAAGTGGTGTCTTCATTTACTCCCAAATGTGGGCAGATGAGACAGAACTGTACTAGAGGATAAAAGGGGAAAAAGAAGAGATCCCAGGAAAAATCAGAGAACAGGAAGTTCATCCTGCCCCATGGAATCACAGTCCAGGGTTTGGGGGCAGCAGGAGCAGAGCCAGCTCTAAAAGATTTCCCAGGAAAGTTTATCCTGACGTTCCTCCCTGGGTGTGAAGATTCCTGTTCCCCAGGAGCCCAGAGCACAGCACTCCCTTCCCGGAGTTTTTTGAGCATTCCAGAGCTGTGGAGGGGAAGTCGGGGGGGAATGTGTTTGCTTTTAATTCATTCCCTCTCTCTGCTCCCATTGAACAGCTACACTTTACAGCCTCCCGATTACCGAGCACATGTCCAATCAACCCCCTCCTCCTGGAAGAGAGAACCAGGGAAAGGAGGGCTCTTCATTACCTTTCTGAAGGGCACGAACAGCGCTGCCAGAGCCGGCCCTGACACCCAGCCTGAAAGTGCTTAACTCCCCAAAATCCATCCTCATCCTCCCCTCCCGCTAACCCTGCTTCTGCCTGTCCCTGCCCAGCCCTCTCCCTGCTCCTGCCCGACCTTCCCGCTTATCTCTCCCCCTGGTCGGGTTTATTTCCAGAGATTTCTCTGGGCAGCCATCGTCATTTCGTTGTGTCTCCTGGAGGAGGAGGAATAACGATTCCTTGGAGGATTAATTCCATCACATGCCCTGGCTGCCCTGGGGTGGTTTGGGGTGTAAATCCCACCCTAAAAGTGTCATTTCCCCGCAGCCAGCCCGCCCAGCGGCAGGGGTCATTGGGGAGATCAGAGCCGAGATAACACCGCCCCAAATCTCCCCACTCATCACCGTCCTTAATTGCACCTTTGGGCCCCCGTGTATGAAGGGAAGGATCTGAAAGCAGCAAACAGCTCGTCCTTGAGTGAACCGGGAGTGAGGCTTGGCACTACTACGGCTAAAAAATTGGAAATTTCCAGCCCTCCATCTGCTATTCTCACTCTTGTTTTTTTGGGTGGGTTTTTTTTTCCCCTGCCGCAAATTGCAACAAAGTGTCAAAATAATCCTGTTTTTTATCTAATGGCAACGCCCTCCCAACGTATTCCAATGGGAAGTGTCACAATATTTCCCTTGGTTTTTAGGATCTCGGCGGAGAAGCTCAGCAGCCCCGGACAGGGCCTCTCACCGTGCCCTGGGCCGTATCCCCCGAGCTGCAGCCTCTGGCTCCTCTGTCAGCATCCCCCAAAGTGGGCAGGACCAGGCTGCTGGAATGGGGGATAACCAGCAGGACTGACAGGGCTGGGAGACAGAGACACGGGGATGGCAAAGGCACAGCTGGGAAAGCTTTCAGAACTCAGGGCTGGGGCTGCTCTGTCCCCAGGGGGCTTGTCTGTCACAGAATTGGGCAGATTTTTATTTATCTCTCCCTTCCCCAGGAAAAAAATTACTAGTGGAAAAGACATTTTTGGTGCTTCTGCTCCTAAGCACATTGAACATGTCCAGGAACCTTTGGGAGCCCCCACTCCCATGGAAATGCAGGACAGAACTGCTGCTCCCCGATCCACCCTCAAAGGGAAGCTTTTCAAGGATTGGGAACCCTTGAGGGCAGGCTGGGAGGGCAGCAGCACTGTGATCCTGCAGGTGTTGGAAGGATTTGGCAAACCAGCAGCTTCCACTGCTATGTATCAGTTTCCCTGCTGTGGAAACCCCTGCAGGACAGAGCAGGGCTCACCCTCAGCACCTGAGAAGGGTGGGGCTGGAGCGGCCGTGCTCTGACCCCACCTGTAAATCAGGAGGAAGAACCAAGCTGTCAGTGCCTGGGGAATAATCAGGAGGAACAATCACCTTCTCTCTGCCAGTGCAGGGAAAGGGCCAGGCTGGGCCTGAGGGATGAGCTTGGAATGAAGGAAGTGAGGAAGGGGATGGAGAGGAAGGCAGGACTCAGCTCATGGAATCCTGGAATGGCTTGTGTTGGAGGGACCTCAAAACCCATCTCATTCCACCCCTGCCATGGCAGGGACACCTCCCACTGTCCCAGGCTGCTCCCAGCCCCATCCAGCCTGGCCTTGGGCACTGCCAGGGAACCAGGGGCAGCCACAGCTGCTCTGGGCACCCTGTGCCAGGGCCTGCCCACCCTCACAGAGAAGGGCTTTGATTTCCACCTGTGAGGGGACAGGAGGAGGGAGGGGA
This sequence comes from Pyrgilauda ruficollis, assembly GCF_017590135.1. Classification (NCBI taxonomy): domain Eukaryota; kingdom Metazoa; phylum Chordata; class Aves; order Passeriformes; family Passeridae; genus Pyrgilauda; species Pyrgilauda ruficollis. The sequence goes on along the minus strand of NW_024528710.1, from coordinate 916,678 downwards.
CATGCGTACAGGTGATTCCATGGTCATTCCTACAGGTTATTTTGTGTTCTTACAGTTGATTTCATGTTAATTCCTACAAAAGATTCTATGTGAAATCTTACAGATAATTTCCTCTTCTTACATGTTAATTCCTACAGATGATTCCATATTAATTCCTACAGACAATTCCATTTAATTCTTACAGATAATTTCCTGTTCCTACAGATTATTCCATGAATAATCTGAATTTCCATGAATTCTAGAGTTCCTACATGAGGGCTTATGTTCTGAGCTGTCAGTCACTGCTTGAAACCTTTCCTCAGATCCCTGCCCTCCCCTCCTGCTGCATTCCTGCCTCCCTGGATCTCCACCAGGGATTTTTGGGCACCCAGCCCTGGAATTCTGAACAGCAACACCAGGACAGGGGCTCTGCCCAAGCCAATGGCCCACTTCTGCTCCCTGGATAAAAATCAGCTTTTTGTGCCACATCCACTGCAAATCCCTGTCCCCCTGCAGAGATGGGTGTGGGGACACCACCTCACACCCATTCCAGGGGGTTTCTGGTCTCCTGTCACAAACTGTGACCCTGAGGGATGTTGGCAGAGGTTCCACCACAGAGACCCTTCCTTTGGCTTGTCCAGCATAAAACCTCTGCAAGAGAGGGGCTCCAAACACCCAGACAAATCCAGGGAATCCCACAGCACTGGCATAGGCTCCTCCTGGCCTTCCCTGCCATGGATTATTGACCATGGATATGCCCTGGGAGCAGCCCCAGAGCTCCCCTGTCCCGGGTGGGCTCGGGGTCCTCCCCAGCTCTGCTCCCCAGGTGGGGCTGGTCCAGAGCCAGGAATTCCGTGGGGCTTCCTGCAAGTTCCATAACCCAGGATGGGCAAGGCCAGGGAAAAATGTGTTACCCAGCCTTGATGGAAAAGGAAAAAGAAAATAAGACAGAAAAAAAAAATTATAAAGTTTTAGAAAAAGAGATAAAAAGAAAAAGAAGAAAAATAATAAAGAGAAGGAAGAAAATAAAAGGAAAAATAGAAAAGGAAAACAGGAAAAAGAAGAAGGAAGAAGAAGAAAGAAGGGACAAGTAGGAAGAAGGAAGAAGAAAAAGAAGAAAAAGGAAGAAGAAGAAAGAAGAAGAAGAAAAAGAAGAAAGGAAAAGAAGAAAGAATAAGAAGGGGGAAGGAGAAGAAGAAGAAAAAGAAGAAGAAAGGAAAATAAGAAATAAGAAGGAAAAAGGAGGAGAAGGAGAAGAAGAAACAGAAAAAGAAGAAAAAGAAAGAAGAAGAAGAAGAAAGAAGAAGAAGGAAAAAAAACCCCAACACCCCGCACTTAAAGGAGCTTAGTACTACAAGGCAGATAGATTCCAGATTCACGCTACCACTTTTGTTTACAACTCCAGAACCCGCTGCTAAAAGGCTGAATGAGGAAGGAATACATTTCCAGTGTTTTCCAAAGAAAGCTCCATCTCCCTTTCACAGCTCTCTCTATCAGCAAACAGCCTTCTCCTCCCTCCTCCTTCCAGAGCAGCACGGAGAGGAGCGCTCCCCTCCCCGAGCCTCCCCCGCTCCAGCTCCTGCTCCTCCCGCACATCCCTCAATCCCTCACATCCCGGACACCCCAGATATCCTGCTCAACCCTCAATCCCTCACATCCCCCAATCCCTCTCATCCCTCAATCCCTCACACCCCTCACATCCCTGCTCTCCCAGCAGCCACGTGGGATTGTTCCCTCTGGCTGATGGATGGAATTTTCATCCTGCCCTGATTTCCTGCTGGAATGAGCTCCATAGGTCTCCAACCAGAAGCACTCAGTCTGTGCCCAGCAGGAAGCAGAACCTGTCCCTCCGTGTGCAGCTCCTTCCCTGGACCTCCCAGAGCCTCAGCTGGACTTGGAGCACTCTCTGTTGGAAATTTCCTGCCCAGTATTCCCATGCCATGTGGAATCATGTCCTTGGGACAGCCCATAGGGTTTGGGATCTTCCTCCCCATCCCAAACTCACCCTTCAGAAGGACAGGCAGTGCCTGCAGCAGGTTTTCCTGGAGTTCCATTGCTCTCCCAACCCCTCTGCCTTTAATTAACTTCCCATTAAGCCCAGGTTAACAAGGCCTTACTGTGGTTTTACTCAGGACCAGAGAAGGACCTTGGACCCTGCTGAGTCTGCTCAGGACACAGGTGGGATGGGAGCAACACCTCTAGCATCCCTCTCATCCCTTTCCTCTCAGCAGATTTCACAGAATCCTGGAAAGGTTTGGATTGGAAGGACCTCAAAGCCCATCCAGTGCCACCCCTGCCATGGCAGGGACACCTTCCACTGTCCCAGGCTGCTCCAAGCTCCAGGGGCAGTCACCCTCTGCATCCCTCAGATTAATTCCCACTCCTTGTTTTTCCAATATCCCCATCCAAGGTGAGAACTGCCCCTGGGAAGGACCACAGCATGCCTCTGGTTTCCTGCTTTTCATCCAAAATTCCCTATTCCTGGGCATTTTCTGCTCCCCAAGTCCCAGAATCTTTTCTATCCTGGAAAAAGCTTTTCTCCATGAAGTCCTGAGTGATTCTAACACAGAAATGCTTCCCTGAGAGCAGAGCTGGTGATCAGGAGCCCAGCAAGCAAATCCCACTTCACACATCCTCTGTGTCTCTGTCTCTGTCACCTCACTGCTGGGAGCTCAGGGAAGGAGCCACAGTTCTGGCTCCAGAGGAGGAAAGAGGCAGCACCAGCTCCATTTGGAAAGGAAACTCTGGGAAGGACTCGGCTGTGCCAGAATTCCCCTCCTGGTTCAAGCCTCAGACACAAACTCTGCTCCTGGTGCACAAACCCCCAAACCTGAGTGCAGAATGAAACTCAGATTTTTGCCCTTGCTTTGTGGCAGTTTTCCCCATTGTTTTCCCCTACTCTAAATTGGGCAACTTCTCATTTTGGGGCTGCCAATCTCTGCAATCTCCAAATTCCAGCCAGCACTTTCACCTTCCAAGGGATCTCTGTACATCCCCAAATCCCTGAGGAACAGGCACAGCCCAGAAGGTGAGGGGCTGTGACCTCAGTCCTCAGCACCTGAACCTGCAGCCCCAGGCTCCTCAATGCCCCTGGAAATTCCCAAACAAACTCAGGATTGCCATCAGGTAGAGAGCAGATGGATGTGGGAACAATCCCACAGCAGCAGAGAGAAGGGCTGGGAACTGCGCAGAGCTGGAGACACAAATCACAGTTCCACATTCCATTGGATTTTGGGCACCTGGCTGCCTCTTCCTCAGCCTCCTGGCAGCTGGGATGAAGCAAAAATGGTTAATTCCAGATATTCTGGCAGAAAGAAACGTGAGGAAAAAGAAGAGAAAGAAGAAGAAAATGAGAAAGAAAAAGAGGGAAAAGAGGGAAAAAGAAAAAGAAAAAAAGAGAAAAAGGTAAAAAGAAAAAATAATTAAAAAATTAAAAGAAAAAATGAAAGGGAAATAAAAAGGAAAATTAAAACAAAAAGAGAAAAGGAAAAGAAGAAAAAGAAAAAAGCAAAAGAAAAAGGAAAAGATAAAAAAGGAAAAAGAAAAAGTAAAAGGAAAAAGAAAAAGAAAAAGAAAAAGAAAGTAAAAGAAAAAAGAAAGAAAAAGAAAAAAAGGAAAAGAAAAAAGAAAAGAAAAAGAAAAAGAAAAAGAAAAAGAAAAAGAAAAAGAAAAAAGAAAAAGAAAAATGGGGAAGGAAAAGGAAAAAGAAAAAATTAAAAGAAAGGAAAAAAGCAAAAAGAAAGGAAAAAATAAAAAAGTAAAAGAAAAAAGGCAAAAAGGAAAATGAAAACAAAAAGAAACAATAAAAAGAAGGAAAAGGAAAAGGAAAAGGAAAAGGAAAAGGAAAAGGAAAAGGAAAAAAAGAAGGAAAAGGAAAAGGAAAAGGAAAAGGAAAAGGAAAAGGAAAAGGAAAAGGAAAAGGAGCTTTTGGGCAGCCTGCCTGCCTCTTCTTCAGCATTCTGGCAGCTGGGATCAGGCCACAGTGGAGCAAAAGGCTCCAAATATTTTGGCCAAAAGAAAGGTGAGGAAATTTGGGAACTAATCCACTCCTTGGTTTGGTTTGCTTTCCTTGCCGTGGCTTTGTGGTGGAACAGAACCAAAGCTCATCCATCATTCCTGTTGGGAATGGTTTCCAGAAAAGGCTTCACCCCACTGGAGTCCCAGTATTTCACAGCCCCATTATTTAATATTTTAAACACTGAAATCATAAATTCCAAAGGAAATATTGCAGCATTCCCAAAACAAAGCCCTTCCATTATTTTTGGCTGAAAGGGCCATTGCCAGCAGGGAATGGAATCAAATCTGTATTTTGTGGATGGAAAAGGTTTCCATGGAAGAATTCCAATTGGTGAACTCTAAAGCAGTTTGGGAAAGCTTTTCCCAAAGCATCACTGGAGTGTTTCCCTTAAGGGACTGGGAGCCCCAAAAAGTCCCAGAGCAACACTTCAGCCCCTCTGGAATACTGACATGGCTCCAGCAGCTTTGTCAGCAATTCCCAAATATTTCCCTATGCAGAGAGCAGCAAACTCATTGCAAATCCCTCTAAAAATCTGAATTTCACCCTGGAGCTGCATTGTGAGTGCTCATTCGCTCTGGCTGAAGGTCCATCCATAACACCACACGTGATGCTGGGACTGCATCACAGAGGGGAACGGATTTCCCCTGGATTTTATTCTCCAGGCAGGTCCTGGCACGTGGGACAGGGTCTGTTCTGTATTTGCTGTCCCCAGCCTGCAGTCTCACCCAGATAATCCCAGAACTGATAAGGCTAGAAAAGGTCTCAAGACCATCAAGTCCAACCATCAACCAGCCACGCTCACCACGGGGAGCTCTGCCTGCTGCAGCTGCCCAGAGCCTTCTTCCAGCAGCTGGGAATTGCTGCTGGGCAGGCTGGAACGCTGGCACAGCCAGAGAGCTGCTGCAGGGCCAGGGTGACACTGGCACACATCCCCACCCTAAACCCAGCCCCAAACCCCAGCAGGGCTCCTTCAGCCCCTGCTCTGCTGGGGCTGCAGCTGGGAGGAAAAGGGAAGGGATTTTAGGAATAATTATTGCAAATGAACCTCCAAAAGTCTCACATGCAGCCACTGGGATGTGTTTGCTAAAGGTCCCCAAGTCCTGGGGTTTTCCCGAGCCAAGAGCAGCAAACTCATTGCAAACCCCTCCAAAAATCTGAATTTTACCCTGGAGCTGCATTGTGAGTGCTCATTCGCTCTGGCTGAAGGTCCATCCATAACACCACAAGGGACTCCCTCAAGGAGGGGAATGGAATTTCCCTGGATTTGATCTCCAGGCAGGTCCTGGCACGTGGGACAGGGTCTGTTCTGCATTTGTTGTCCCCAACAGTACAAAAAAAAACAGGCCCAGCCTGATTTCCAACCAAAGAAATCAGGCAGAGGAGCTGGAAAGGCAGTTTCAAACATCCACTTCTGGAAATGTAAAGGGATAATTGGAAATGTAAAGGGATATTTGGGAGCTGTTCACTGATGGGAACAAATTCAGTCTCATGATTTGGGGACTTCATTCCTGAAGGAGACTCAGTGGAACCTGCCAGGTCCCAGGGATATGGAGAGACCTGCAAGGACCCTCCTGATTCTGCAAATCCAGAGGGAGTTTCTACTTCCAAAGTACTTAATAGCAGGTGTAGGAGAAGCTTTCCTGGCTTTCTTTTTCCTCTGTTTACCTTTTGCAGAAAACAGGAAAAACTGTTGTACTATAAACCTTGAATCTTCCAAATGTTCCAGGAGAGTGATTGAAATATTTGCATTTCTCTCCTGTTTGGCTGTTTGAATGAAACTGCAATTTCTGCACATCAAAGGCCCATTAGAATAAAGCCTTCCTGAGAATAAATCCCTGCTCTCTCTCTCTGTGTGCTGTGTACCTGAAAGCAGTCCTTGAGAATTCCATTGGAAAAATGTGTTGGAGGCAAGCACAGACAATCCAGCTTGGAAGGCATTGCTTTCCTTGCAAGCTTTAATGACACTTTAAATAATGCTGAAGAACCCATTTCCTACCTTTTGCTAACATATTTTTCTTCTTTTTTCCGTCTTTTTTTTTTTTTTTTTTTTGGTCCTATCCCCAAAAGCAGGAGCTTGGCAGCTCTTCCTCTGGTGGAATGAAAACAAACATTGCTGGAATGAGGAAGAGAAATGAGATTTGGGCTCTTTGCTGGTGCTGACTGCTTGGACTGGGACACCAAAGAACAGCCTCGTTATTTTACTGCCTGCAGATGATCAGATCCATCTGGGTGGGCAGCAGTTGGCAGAACCCCCTTGGGGTGCTTCTCCAAGGTTTAACAGTCTCTGAAGGCACTGTGGAGTAGATGAATTTTAATCCTCCTCAGGTTACATTCCCAGATCCTGGGAGCAGCCCCAAAGCCCTCCTGTGTGCATCAAATACCACAGAAGGGGAACCTGAACCTTTCTGGCTCTGCATCAAGATTACCCCGGCAGGTGCCCAAGTGGCCAAAAGCATCGTGGACTGTATCAAAAATAGAGTGATGAGGGCAGGGATTGTTCCCTTTGTCCCCTGTGCTGGCCTTGCTCAGGTCCTCAAGAACTGTGTCCAGTCCTGAGCCCCTCAGGATGGGAGAGCCCTTGCTCTGGGATGGCCCTGCCTGAGCAGGGAGGTGGCACCAGGGACCTCTGGGCTCCCGCCCAGCCTGGCATTCCAAGATTCTGGGATACCCAGGAGAAACAAGAACTGCATCAGGATTCCTATGTCAGTGTGTCACAGATCACAGATTTTGGGACAGAGATAAGGCCACCAAAAGTGAGTTGCAGGGAAGGCTCAGAGCACAGCACAAAGGCTGCTCCTCCCTCCAGCACCTGGGGTGGAAACCAACCTGGTTCATCCCAGTAAAACCAGAGGTGGATTCCATCACATCTCCCGTTTCCCAAGTGCTTGTTCCCATCCAGATGGATGCCCTGAACACTAGAGCTGCCTTCAGAGGCTGTTCTGTGCTTGAGAAGGAGGCAGCAAAGCTGCCAGCACTCAGGCTCTTCAGAGGGCTGCTTTAATTAACTGGTGTGATCTCAAAGCTGAAGGACTCCTGACACACAATTACAGGGCATTGTCTGAGCTGGAAAAAGCCGTGTAACCCTTGCCTTTATCATCATCTCGCTCCTGTTCGCTCGATACCACCAAAATACATCCCATGGTCACGTTTCAGTGGCCACTTCTGTATCTGCTGGTCCTTGGAACAAATGAGTGTTTCTAAAAATACCAGGAAATCTCAGAACCTGAGCACACAACAAAGCACAGAGGCTGCAACTGCATTTCAGAACTGACATTAAAATTCCAGTGTGCTATCTGAACTCTGGAGAAGTCCACCTTAAGCTCTGCTTTGGAGGAGATAATTTATGCTGGGCCATCCATCTCTGTCTGGGAGGCAGAGCCTCACCTGAGGTGGGGACAGCCTTCCCCAGAGTGTTGAGGTGACACAGGCAGCCACAACTTATCTGTGTGACTTCAGGTGCTGAACCATGGAAAATCCCTGGGAAAGGTGCTGCCAGGATACAGGTGATGGCCGAAAAATCCTCCAGCAGGTATTTGAGCCTCTTCCAGCTCATCCTCCCAACAGATGCACTCCTGGAGTGCCTTTTCTCCATCATTCCCTCCTCTCCTGCCCCACCACACAGTGAGATCCTTGTCCCCCAGGGACCTGGGGCCATCTCCTCCCACACCCTGGCTTTGAGTCATTCCTGATTTATTCCCTTTCTCTCACACCAGCCTCGTGCTGCCCCTTCCATCCTGTTCTCCAATTCCCTCCTTCCTTCTGTGCTGCATCTCATGCACAGCCCCAATCCCTGCTTGATTCCAAACACAAGAATCCCTGTCTGATTCCCAGCCTGATTCCCAAATCCCTGCCTGATTCCCCAATCCCTGCCTGATTCCCAAATCCCTGCCTGATTCCCCAATCCCTGCCTGATTCCCAAATCGCTGCCTCATTCCCCAATCCCTGCCTGATTCCCCAATCCCTGCCTGATTCCCCAATCCCTGCCTGATTCCCAAATCGCTGCCTCATTCCCAAATCCCTGCCTGATTCCCCAATCCCTGCCTGATTCCCCAATCCCTGCCTGATTCCCCAATCCCTGCCTGATTCCCAAATCGCTGCCTCATTCCCCAATCCCTGCCTGATTCCCCAATCCCTGCCTGATTCCCCAATCCCTGCCTGATTCCCGGCTGGCACCCAGTGCCTCCTGTGCCATTCGGGAGGCTCCCCACGGCAGCAGGGACGGTGAGGGCTGACGGAGCCCAGACACGCCTCCCCCTCTCCCTGCTCACCCTGATCCCGGGTGGGAATCAGCTGAGGACTCAGCCCGTCGGCGAGGTGGGAATGGAGCCTTCAGCCAGGCAGGGAGAGCCCAGCAGGCTCCCCGCAGGGATGAGGAGCCAATTTTCAGAATTTTCAGGAAAATGGAGCGGGGACTGTCCCCATGAGCTGCTGCCCAGCCCGGAGGTCTCTGGGAACAGGAGATGCTGCTCTGCTCGGAGCACAGAGCTGAGCTGCTCCCAGTGCCCTGGCTGGACAGGTCCTGTGTGCTGCAAACACAGAGCTCCTTTCTCTGCCACAAACCTGGCCAAATATCCCAAACACAAAGGGGTTATTAATAAATCAGCCCCGAGCGAGGCGTAAGCAGAGCCTCGCACTGGATGCAGTGATTTATACACAAAGCAAAATAGATCAGTCTCACATTGCTGGAAAAGGACACCAGATGCCTTTGACGTCACCTAAATTATCTCTATTTTTAAAAGTTACTCTTTCCCATTTGCTGCCAACTCAGAAAGTCCAATTTGCCAAGATAATCTATCGAGTGGGGATGAAGATTTCCAAAGTTGAAGTATCAGTCTCTTAGCAACCGTAGTACTCTTTGTATTAAAGTGAGCCCAGGCGTCTCCTGGAGCCTTTTCTGCACCTAATCAGTGAATTCCCATTAAAGACACAATATTGGAGAAACGTCACTTAGGATCTAGGATACATCTAAACACACCAGGTCCATGTTCTCTCTGCTCAGAGGGATATTTATAGCAGGGAGACATGTCAGGGAAGGATGTGGCATCTCTTATTCATGCAAGGGACTGGATAAGGAATGAGAATGTAAGAAAAAAAAAAGGTGCAGCAAGAGCTGATAAGAAAAACAACACAAAATCATGGGAAGATCTTCTTCCAGCTGGGTGTGGTTCAAGTTGGTGGCCTTTGGGTGGTGGGAAGGGGTGAGAGAAAAGCAAAGCTCCCTTTCCTTGCCTGCTGTGCTTCCAGCCCGGTGCTTGGAGCCATTTGATGCCTCCCTTTCTCCAAGCCCACCAGAGTTCTGGAAAGGGCTTTTGCCTCCCACATCCACATCTGCTTCTCCCAGCCCGGCACAAAGCTCTGACTGCTGGGAAGCTTCCCCTGGGAAACACCTCCAGCTGCTCTGCAGAAAGCTGCTGGAGAGGGCATGACACTGTTTTGGATGGAGAAGGGCTGACACAAAGCCTGTCCTGTTCCTGTGGAGCTCCTGTGCTGCCTGCTCAGCAATTCTGGCCTTTTTTGTTCACAAATGCAACAAAAACTTCAAAAGAAAATGGAAGCACGACTCCTGAGTCACTATTTCAGTACAGATGGCCTAGAGATGGTTCCTTATCTCTCTAAAGATGGCTTCTTCTCTCCTTGCATCCCTCTGCATGTGGGGATCAGAACACAGGGATCAGCACTTTGGGATTTTAGGCACTGCCCTCTGCCCATGGCTGCCTCCCACAGCCTGCTCATGGATCACCCCAATCCTGGTGGCTGCAGCCGGCCAAGAGTGAGGGCAAGGAGACATTTCCTGGTCCTGGAGCCATTGGAATTGGACCTCTGGACTGACAGGAGCGGAAGCAGCTCTGAGCTGGGCCGTGCCCTTCCTGCAGCCACCCCACAGCCCCAGCCCAGGACAGGGGTGGCCAAAACCACATCCCAGTGCTCACAGGTGTGACTGTCACAGGTGAACCTCCTGGAGCACCACACAGCCTTGGATGGGAGCAGGATCCTGGGAAGCAGCCCTGGAGCAGGCACTAGACACTCCCCACCGAGCAAACAGCCACAGCTCCCAGAGCTTTGGGACCTCTCTGTTCCTTATCTCCCAAAAGATAAGAAGAAAAGGAAATCAATTCCCCACCTCTCCTCTGCTCCAACTCTGATCCTGGCTCTCCAAGTACTGCTGACCCTATTTCCAGAGCACTCTCCAAAGCACCCCAGGAATAATCCCATTATTACCTGGATTGTTATTTATGACAATGTGGGGATTGCTCTGCACTCAAGGGCACAGGGAAGAGAGGCCCAATGCCTTTAGTGCAGAACAGCTTCCCCCTTTCCACCAGCTGGATTATTCAGGGTGGGTTTGTTCCCTGGCACATGAAAAATGACGGGAAAATGATCTTGAGCTGAGTGTGCAGCACCTGACTCCAGAGGCACTGGGAGCACTCAGTGTGACAGTGAGCTGTGGCACTGCCAGGGATGCTGGGAGCACTCAGTGTGACAGGGAGCTGTGGCACTGCCAGGGACACAGTGCAGTGTTGCAGCAGCAGGGTCACTATAGCCTCAATACAGATATTCAGTATATCAATGTATTCCTACAATATCCATGCACAGTATGAGCACAGACACAGTACCCTAAACCTCCTGGTCTGCCTGGAATACAAAGTGGAACTGGTCCCACCTTAAAAATCCATTGAATTTCCCCAGGCAATAATGGAGTTGGTTGATAAAATTATTCTGGAAGTATTTATGGCAAATATGAATCGATTTAGATTGATAAGAAATAGAATCAAGAACCAAGCCCACATGACTGCTCTTGGCAGCCTGGCCATTAAATACATAATTAAATTCCAAGGAAACCCAGCCCTGGTCTGGATTCCAGCACAAAGGAGGCAACTGCAGGAGGGGAAAGAATTGAGCACCAATCCCTTTCTCACCGAACTGGTGCCTGCTGGGCCTCTTCCAATTGCCCTCCCTGGGAGGGGGATCCTGGTCCAACATCTGAATTCAGAAGTTTGCTATGAAAACATCTCAGGAGAGAGGGGGAATTGTCTCCCTAAGGAAGCAGTGAGAAGGAAGCAAAGTTCCTAAGTCAGTTCATGGGGAAAATCCAAAGTTTCTGTTACTTTCCCACTCCTCTCCATGGAAGCAGCTTCTCCCTCAAAGCAGAAACTGCTGCTGCCTTGTCCCAAGCTGGGAAGCAGCTGCTGCTTCCAGAGGCTCCCACATCCCTCTCAGCTGATCCCGTGTGCTGGACAGAAGCTGCCTGTTATCCTGGAGACACTGAAACAACACCTCCAGTGCTCAGGAAAAGCTGCTGTGAGTTCTGCAGGTTGCCAAGAGCTCCAGGGGACTGCACAGTGGCTAAGGAATAATGAGGAGCAGGGAAATCCCAGCTGAGCTCCTTCCACGGGCTGTATCCCCTGTGCCAGCTGCCTGTGGAGAGGGACTGCAGAGCCAGGAGGGATCCTGGACAGGGAGGATCTGCTCCAGGACCTCCCCAGACCATCCAGGATATGGGGGGAGGATCAAAGCAGCTCCCTGTTCCTCATCTCCATCTGATATTTGCTCCAAGGGTATTTTAGTAAAAGCACAGAAGAGCAAAACAGGAGGAAAAATCCCCAGCAGCCCGGCCAATTTCATGGAAACAGGCTTCCTGAGCTGGAAGGAACCCACAGGGAGCATCCAAGTCCAGCTCCTAGCCCTGCACAGGACAGCCCCAAGACTCCCAGCAGACGTCTATTGCTGCAGCCCATCATCCATCCCTTCCCAGCCACTCCATCCCAGGTCCCAGCAAGGGACTGGGAGTGCCCTCAAAGGACACACATTCCCTGTGCCTGGATGTAGCTCTCTAGGACAGTGTCCATGGAATCAGGGATCACCTAGTGCCAGCCCATTCCACGGCAGGGACACCTCCCACTGTCCCAGGCTGCTTCAAGCCCCAGTGTCCAGCCTGGCCTTGGGCACTGCCAGGGATCCAGGGGCAGCCACAGCTGCTCTGGGCACCCTGTGCCAGGGCCTGCCCATCCAACCAGGGAACAATTCCTTCCCAATATCCCATCCATCCCTGCCCTTGGGCACTGAGAAGTCCAGCTGGCTCCATCCCTTCCCAAGGAAGGGCACTGAGGGCACCTGGAATGCTCAGCCTGGCCCAGGGACAGCTGCATGTCTGCAGCTCCAGAGCAGTTCTGGCTCCTGGGAAGGGCAACACCAGGTCAGGGTAGATCTGATCCACCCTCAAGGGCCCTTCTTCAAACAGCCCCAAGACCCCCACAAATGCTCCCATTCCCTGTCAGGATCACAGTGACTCCAGTTTACCCTGCAGGAAGGAGTCCCATGGATTACCCACGCCAGCAGTGCTGCTCCACTTTCTCCTCTCCCAAACACCTCCTCCAGCTCCATCTGACATTTGCAGCTCTGCTTTGGAGCAGACAGCCAACAACTGCTCCGTGTTCTCCTTCTCCTCACCCTTCTCCCACTCTGCAGCATGGATTTGCCACATCCTGGGCTCTGCTCAGGCTGAGAGCTTTGCTGAGCTGTCACAACTTCTTGTCACCTGTCCCTCCAACGTGGCCCTTCCAGCCACTGCTGGACCCTCTGTGGCCACCAGAAACACGGAGCTGCCACCAGACCCTCACAAGAACATCTCCCTGCTGCTGAGCCATTGGCAGGAGAAGAAAATAAAGAAACCTCCAGGCACCCACCCCAACCCCTGGAACACCTGAGGTGGAAATCCCACACTGCAGACTTCAGCACTGCTGGCAAAGCTCCCATGGGAACAGGAGCTGCCCCAGCTCACCATGAGCTGGTGCCACAGGCCGGGAGCTGGGTCATGTCCCCCAGAAGGGACAGCTTCAGTGGGACAGGCCAGGATCTCCATGCCATAGGGGTCAACATCAGTCTCCAGTGACCTCATCATCCCAGCACCCCCTGCTCCAGGGCTCACAGACCCCCAGGGGGATGGGCAGGGCTCTGACCTCCCCTCCATGGCCAGCCAAGGCCCAGGGTGGGGCATGGGCAACTCCTGGAGTCCCAAACCAGCCCCACAGCCCAGGTCAGCAGCCTCCAGCCCGGCCACCTCCAGCAGGAACTATTCCCACCAGCCTCCCTGGAGGTGGAAGCAGCAGCTTGGGCACCTCCAGAGCCTCCCCCTCGGGCACCCCCAGCTCTCAGATGGGCTGGTGAGGGCTGGACTGGCCAATCCCTGAATGGCCCCATCCCAGAAACAAGGAGAGAAGCTACAACTGGCAGATCTGCCTCTTCCTCTCCTCACTCTCCCTGTTCTCATGGAAAAGCTGCAGCAACATTCACACTTAATCACAGGAACTGTGCACACGGGGCCAGCTGCAGGGCCAGGGCAGTTCTGTCCCTCTGGAAATCCTTCATTCCCTGATTCCTGTCAGTTCTATCTGTTCGGAAAGACCTCATTCCCTGATTCCTGGCAGTTGTATCCCTTTGGAAATCCCTCATTTCCAGCAGCCCCCAGCCCTCAAGTCTCCCAGCACGAGCCAGGGCAGCCCTCTGTAAGCATCTTGCTCTGGGCTAAGATTTTGCTGCTCCTAACGTCTAAAAATACCTTGGCAGAATTAGCTTCAGCCCAAATGGCTCTGTTGAAAGGGTTTCAGACATCAAACATCTGCTGGGAATTGGGAGCAGGGGCTGCCTTGGTTTGCCTGCCCTTTTCCCAAATTCAGACCGCTCCAGAGCCCTGAGCTTGGCTTCACTAAAACCCTGGTTCCACCAAAATCTGAAATAAAAACTGAAATAAAACCTGGGCTAACACTTCCCTCCATCCCTTTCCCACCTCCTTCTGCATGCTGAGGTTACAGTTTCCTGTTGGTTTTCCTGGATTTTCCTGGGCTGGGCTCCCACTGGGAGCAGCTGGGTGGGCACAGAGTCCCTGCCTGAGGAGCAGTGGGAGGAGAAGGCAACTGGGACCAGGCTGAAGCCCACAGAGAGTTCTGCACCTCCCTAAATCCTACCCTGAAGGTTGAACTCTTCCCAAGCCCTTGCCTGTGGCATCCACACCTGGGGGAGCGTTCCTGGGAAGCTGTGGCTGCCCCTGGATCCCTGGCAGTGCCCAAGGCCAGGTTGGATGGGGCTTGGAGCAGCCTGGGACAGTGGGAGGTGTCCCTGCCATGGCAGGGGTGGCACTGGGTGGGCTTTAAAGTCCTTCCAGCCCAATCCATTATGGAATTGTGTGATCTTTATGACCGACAACTCCCACCCTGGGGTGTCCCAGAGCTCCCCAGGGCAGCAGGGGCCTGGTGGGACAGTTTTCCACCTGGGAATCCCAGCTTTTGCTGGGCGACAGCCAAGGGAAAAAATCTGTTTCCCCTTTGTGCTGGGCTGGGCCATTTTAGCCATGAGCTCTGCTGGCTTCTTTGGGAACATCCAGCCCCATGGGAAGGCTGTCATTCCAGCCACGCTGAGCTGAGGAGGCTCCAAGGGAGCCACAGGGACCTCCTGGTGCCCAGGGAGGGCAGAGCCAGGAGCACAGAGTGCCACGCTTCTCACACTTCATTGGGAAGCTTTATAAATTAATTGGACTACAAAGTCAGGTCTAATTGATGTTTGTATTGATTGAACTGCTCCAAGTCTTAATTTTGGTTGTAAAACTTCCTTTAAAACAGAGCCATTTATAATTAAGACAGGATCTGTAATTAATGGAGTTTTATACTCATAAACTGCCTCTCTCATCAGTCTAAATTAAACTCCACATGAAAGTTGCAGCAAATTAAATACAGTAGATGCCAAAACTACTTTCTCCGAACTCTTTGCTATTCTTATTAATGTCAAAACAGAAGAGATGTGAAGGTGTGGAAAAGTGTTGGAAATCCATGTTTGGAGAGGAGACAGAGGGAAGGACACCATGGTCTGTGCCCACTCTGTGCAGCGTGAGCACAGGCACATCCCCATCACCTTCCACATGAGGCAGGAGCCACTTCCCACATTCCAGCTGGAAAGTCAATATTGTCATATTAAAAAATTAACATCTTGACCCTCTTGCACCATTCTAACAAACAAGCCTGCCTGTAAAAGAGTCACACAAGGTCACCATGCCCAATGGGGAGTGGCAGAAGTTTCCTTCACGTGCCAGGGGTTAATTAAAACAAGAGTTAATTAAAACAAGGGTGAGGATGGGCCTGGCCATGCCCCCAAGTCCCCATTAATGGAACTCCCCAGCTCTGGTAACAGTGGTTGACCAAATGACTCTTCCCAGCCTCATCCACTGGAAATCTTTACAGCCATCAACCAAAATATTTACACAGCCCAGACCATTCTGAGCTCGTGGAAAGAAAATAAATCATCATGGACATATGTACAGAGCTCAAAGTTCCCCAATAAATCTGTTTGCCATGTTTGTCTCATCCATATCTAGGTAATTAGTAATTCCCTGTTTTAAATGCTCCCATTTAATTGGGATTGCTGTTTTTAGTGGAATACCATTTCCTCTTCCCAAAAGGGCCATTACTATTTTTGTACCATGAGTTTTTTTCTGGCTGCCACATTCTGCTCTCCCCACTCAAATTAAAAAAGTCACTGCAGCCCTCACCAAGTATTTATGGCTCGAAGATTCCTACATATCCCTGAGCTGACAACCAGAAAGCTTCTCACAGCTGCCCAGAGTTACCCGGGGCTATCCCACAGAGCTCCAGACTCCAGCTGGAGCCCAGGCTCCTCAGCAGCTGCTGTGAGGAGCTGCTCAAGCACTGGTGGTCCCAGTGTCACCCTTTGGGATGCCCAGCTCTCCCCTAGGCAGCAGCAATCAGGGGTTAGGTGTTGGGAAGGATGAAAGTGTGACAGGAAAGTCTCACAGATGTGTGTGCTTGGCGGAAAGATCTCTGAATGTAGAACCTGAGAACAAAATAGAGATGGAAGCAAGTTTTGATATAGAAGAAAATAATTGCTGAGCCAGTTTTACTGGTTAACTAAGAAGGCAATGGGTATGTTAGTTGAAAAGAGGTTTTATGGCTTAAAGCAAAGGATAAGCCCACCTCAAACAGAAGATGTTTTTATCAAGCAAAAAGATTCCACAGGCAAACAAGACTGCCAATGTTGTAAGTAGAAAAAAGGTTTTTAGGTTTTCAAAAAGGTTTTCAGGCTTTCAAAAAGGTTTTCAGAATTTTCCACTGCAAGAAAACTGAAAAACAACTTCTAGCTTAAACTGTAACTACTAATTTTTAGTGATTGGAGAATAGAATATGGTGATTATAGTAGTTATGATAGGCTATAGGTAATAGTAAAGGTATAGATTGGTCCTTCTGTATTAAGATGCTCACCAAAGAAAAGTATATCATGCATTGTAACCAAAACTAAGGGTTCCCAGGCCTGCCTGCAGCTGGAGCTGACAGCTGTAGGTGCAGGCTCTGTCACCCACGACCCTGGACTGCTGTAACACCTTGGATACAATAAACTGCATTTTGAAGAGCTGCTCAGAGTCCTACGTCTCCCATTCAGGCTCTTACCCTTAGGGAAGGCTCAAGGAGTGCTCTGGTTGAGGAACTCTGGCCAGCACCACAACAGGGTTTGTCCCGTTCCTGGGCAGGATTATCCCAGCTGCTCCTGAACAGCCATCAGCCAGAGCAGAGCTGGGGCTGATGGAGGGGGAGGAGGTGACTCCCTGAAAGGGTGGGAGGGAAATGCCCAGGCAGCACCAACCCCCTTTGTCTGATCTGTTTTAGGGCGAACCCAGACGGGTCTGTGGCCCTCCTGCCTCAGAGCCTCCCTTTTCAGCCCATCCTCTTAATTTGTGCTGCTCTCATCCCATCAAAGCCTCAGGAGCAGGAGAGGTAAGGGAATGCAGAGTTGATTGTTAATGAAGCACATCAGTTACAATGCTGATAATTACCCAAAGCGCCGAGGTTCAAAAGAGCCTCTCTCTGTTCCAGCACTGATTCCCAGCCCGGGGCCAGCCCCTCTCACAGCCAGGCCCACGGCAGAGCATGACAAACTGGGATGGCACTGGGCCTGTGCCACCAGGAGCTGAGCCCTTCTCAGACAGCAGCGGAAGGGTGGCAGAATGAGCTGAGCTCATGGGCAGCGGCATCCCAGGAACCCCCCAGGATGGGATGAGACATCCAATCTTCCAGCACTCAGGAACTGAAACTCAGGAGGGTGAAACTTTCTCTCGGAGCTGATTCCTAAAAGGTTTCTATAGAATGAGAAATAGACTCTAAGGACATCAGTTGTCTGACTCCTTCAGTGACAGCCCAGCTCCATCCATGGGAATTTTCCTGCCTCCATCACTGTGATCAGGATTTCAATTTTGTGAAATTCTGCACATTTTCCTTGGGAGACACCGAGGCCCTCCCCAAAGACACCAGCCCTGCTCCTCCTGAGAAACATCCCGTAGGCAGCTTCTCCATGCACAGGAACTCCAGGGATGTGCCACGTTTGTCTTCAAACATTGCTGGGACGGAGGAACGGGTGCTCTCAACACGTCATCAGGAGAGCTTTTATCTGCCAGGCATCACACCGTGATTCCAGCCCCAACTGGTGGGTGAGAAGCTGAAATAATCACACTAAACACCTCAAAGCAGCAGCTCCAGCTCTCTGTCATTGCAGATAGACCTCAGCAGAGACATCCCCAGAGCACAAGGAGTCAGCCCTTCCCCACAGCAATGCCCATGAGGTGTCCCTCAGGCTCGGGTGGCACCAGGTGACACCCAGATGTCACCCAGCCAAGAGCCCTGGCCTGCTGCTCTCTTACAGGGGAAATAAACTGAACCCTCCAATCACCTAACAACTCCTCTCCAAACCCCCAAGAGCTGCTGAGCAGCAGCTCCTGAAGTGTGAGCTGCTGTCTGATCCCATCTCCTTCTGCCAGCCTTACTCTCGTTGATGGGAGCTGCAGAAATCAAAGCACATCTCCCTATCCAAGGAGGGAAAAAAAGCAGATTGGAAATGCCAGACCCAGTGCAGGACAGCAGGGAACCTGAGGAGAAGCCAGACTCCCTCTCCAGAGCCCTGGATTTTACCAGACTCTTGATTTGCCTTGCTGCCATTTCCTCAGCTCATACACTCCAGCCTCTTCTTGTGAAAAGTGAGAGCCAGACAAAAGGGAGGATGGGGAATCCAGCAAAGGAAAGCTGTGCAGAAATGAGCTGGAATGAACCCTGAAGAAGCCATCAGCTCCCTCAGCCCCTTCCCAGAAAGAGGCGGGAGGGTCCCTCCTGCAGCCCAGCCAACCCAAACCCTGGGTATTTTCACTGCTGGGCTGGAATGGCTGTTCCTGGGCCTGGTCAGAGCCCGGGCTGGCTCCTGGGAGCTCCTCAGGGAGCAGTGAAAGCACTTGGGCAGGACCCTGAGGGCACAGGGGTGGCTCGGGTGTCACCCCACTCCTGGGGCTCTCTGCCAGCATGGGAGGGATCCCTGCACATCCCTGGCTCTGCTCCTGTGCCCTTGGCTTGGTGGGGAGAGAACCATCCCGAGGCAATGTGTGTCCTGCAGAGCTCTCCCCAAAGCAGACCCAGCCTCTTCTGACACCTCATCAGCTCCCAGCCCCCTCCCCGTGGCCGGGCTGCAAGGAAATGCTTGGATTTGCTCTTTCTGTGGAAGCTGGGACCTGGCCAGCCAAAATCTGCATGTTTGCCACACCTTCAGGGCAGAACTGAGTGGAAAAGCTCTGACTCAAAATGAAACACTTTGTTTTGGAACAGAATGAGAATTCTTTTTTCCTCCACAGCTTCCGATTCATGGCAGAAAAATGCAAAAATTCAAATGTCCTGATTTGGCTCAGATTAAAAAAAAAAAAAAAAAGAAAAAAGAAAAAAGAAAACCGTAGGGGCATCCATTTACTTTTAAACTGCACAATCCCTATTTGCAGAGCTTCACTGGGAGACAGTGCCTGTCCTGGGGCTGTTAACTCTCCCTGCAGTCCCTGAGAAGCAGATTTATACTATCAGGGACGTTGTTGCTCCTGTGCTACAGAGAGGGAACCTCAGCCCATCTCACTTCCACTTCCCCCAGGAGCAAAGCAGGACAGACCATCCAACTGTCTCTATTTTCTCGTTTTCCCTCCTGCAGCACTGGAATCAAATTTCCAAAGCAGTGACACTCCACTGAGTGCTGGACATTGCATCCCTCAGAGCCCTGGCAAACACAACTCCCCGTTCCAAAGGCAGAAATTGCCTTTGTGTCCCCGCCCAGCACAATCCCCTCCTCATGTGCAAACGGGAGCAATTGCTGAGCTCAAAACTGCTCCAAGTCCTTTGTACCTCCGGGAAGTAGCAGCAATTCCCATCGCTTCCAGAGCCCCTCCCCGCCCAGAGCTGTTCACACAATCTCACACCCTGGATTAGATTTCGTTGAAAGGAAAATAATGAGATTTGTGTTTCCTCACAAATTAAAAAGAAATTGCCCAAAAGAATAATCCTAAAATACAAAATACTGCCTCATCCCAGATGTTTCTAATAGGCTTGTGTTCTAATGGCCTATTTAGAGAGACTTTTCCTAAATGACATCTTAATGATGTACATTCAGGACCATGAGACACAAATATAATTCACTACCAAAGCTTGGGGGGTTTCTTTCTTTTGTTCTTTTTTTTTTTTTTTTTCCTGCAGAATTGTTATCAAAATAAAGGAGACATTTTCAGAAAGCCTTTGTGCTGTTCTGCACTCCTAAAGAGTGAAAATTCCGAATGTCTACGTTTCTGGGAGCTCTTTCTCATGCTCTTCCTTGGCTCTTGCTGCCTGTGACCCTCGAGCAGCTCCCTGCTTGTTCAGCCCATCCCAATTCCAGCCAGGTTTGGCTCCCAGCTGCTTTCCTCAGTGGTGACTGTGCCTGGACTGCAGACCTGGGCACTGAGCTCCACGATCTCCTGTCATTCCGAGTGTTGCTTCATGTGATGGTCGTGAGGGTCCTGCTGCTGCCCCAGCACTGCCACTGTCCCTCTCTTTTGTCCCTCAGCTGGGTCCAGGCCACAAGAGCCCTTCAGAGTGGGCTGAACAGGAGACCAAGGCAGACAGAGAGGTCCCGGCTCAGCTCATGCCCCAAAGCCCACCTGGAGCAAGGCCCAGGGTGCCCCAGAGAGCCCCTGGCCAGCCCTCCCTGCCCAGCATCCCCCAGCCAGGAGGAGGGCAGGACCTCGGGCTGAGCTCAGCCTGCCAAAACCACAGCTCAGCTTTAACTCGTTTCATTTGGAGAGAGAGCAACCGGAGCCAGGCTGGCACCAGCCCTAGGAGCTGCGGTGCTCTCACCCTGCAGTGGCTGTGCTGGCACTGAGGGCTCCCAGAGCATTCCAAAACTGCAGCTCCTGCCTGGCCCAGGGAGCTCTGCTGCTCTCCCTGTGCCCCTGGACACTCCCCATGCCCCAAGACATTCCCAGTGTCCCTGGACACTCCCTGTGCTCCTGGACTCTCCCTGTGCCCCTGGGCACTGCTGGTATCCAGGGCTGGATCAGGAAGCAGGGGGAGCTGAGCTCTCCTGCTGCTCCCTGCTCTTCCTGTCCCTCAGAGCCCGGCTGGGGGCCCTGCAGCCCTGCACGGCTCTGGCAGCACCACGGTCCCTGGCAGAGGGGCACCCCATGGGTGCATGTCCAAGGCCGGACTTCCAAGGGCTCCTGCAGATCCGCTGTGATCTCACCAAAGGCAGAGCTGGGAGAGCAGCACAGCCCGCTGGGCTCCTGCTCCATCCCCAGGCCCCTGGGCCTGTCTCCCTGCAGGCTGTGGGCTCCAGGAACAGCAAATCCAAGGCTGGAAGCAGCCGCTGCTCTCAGCTCCTCCCAGCTCCAAACCCTTTGCTCCCTCCCACCCGTCCTGCCCCATCCCCCTGGGGCACACCTCCCCTGTTCCTCCCCTCCTCTCCTGCTTCCCCCAGCTCTGACCTTGGGAACATGCAGTGCAGATCCTGAGGGAGCACCCTTGCCCAATCCAGCTAATGAACCCAGCCTTGGCACCTCTTGTCATCTGAGCTGAGGCTGAGATGTGTCAGGAGCCACGTCTGGGCAAGGGGAGCTGGCAAACAGAGGATTGCAGCCACGGGGAGAGGACAAGCAGGTTTAATTCCCGGTATGCTGACACCCCTCTGCTGGCTTCACACCCTGCCCACTGTGCCAGGGCCCTGGCCCTGGCCTCAGGACAGGAAAGGCACTTTGTGGCCAACAGGGACATGGGGACAGGACTGCAGTGTCCCCCAGCAGAGCCCTGGGGGTGATGGATGTTCCCTGGAGCAGCAGGGCTGGGATCCTGCAGTGCCAGGGGCTGTGTCCTCATCCCAAACCAGGAGCAGCGACCTGGACGTGTGGCGCTGATTCCAAAGGCTCTGCTCCAGTGGCATCTGGAAAAAGCCCTGCAAAAGCACCAGGTGAGACCCTCAGTCACTGGGTTTCTGTCCCTGCCACAGCCTCAGCAGCGCTGTGCCAGGACCTTGTGCCACCCCCCCGTCACCAGCAGGGACCACAGGGACACGGGCACTGGGGAGTCCAGGCCAAGCCACTGCTCATGGGGAGCAGGAGCCACAGAGAGGCTCTGGCAGCTCCCAAGGCTGTGGTAGCTTCTCCCCCTCCCCAAATCCCAGTAAACTGAGGCACAGAGACATCAGTGACAGCCAGAAGATCCCAGTGAAGGATGAACAGGGATCTGTCACTCTGCTTCTCCAGTGTACACCTAACCCCTAAACCCCCTTATTTCTGAACACTCCCCTGTGCAGTTTTGCAGGGGTTTGTGCCTTGGGGAGGAGGCTGCTCTCAGTATTCTGCTGGGCTGGGCTTGATTCCAGCTGGTGTGCTGAAGTGAACATCACCTCCCGGCTGAAATCCCTGTCCCACAGCCCCAGGGACACCTGGCACTGCGCTGCCCCACCAGCCTGGCAGGCAGAGCACCAGAACCATCTCCAGGCCCTGCAGGATTCTGAATCAGGGTAATTAAGAGATGGATCTGCAAAGGCCAACTCCGAGACCATGTCTGAGTGGGCAGAGCCCTGGCAGCCCCACAGGCCCCTCGTGTCCACCCTGCTCTGGGCTCTGCACCCAGGGCTGCCCTGCTGGGATCCACCAGAGCCCTCCCTGTGCCAGCTCCTCCACTGGCAGCTTGGCCAAGCCTTGTCCCAGCCATCCCTGAGCTCCTGAGCCCAGCACTGAGAGGCCCCAGGAACTGAAATAAAGAGTGAACCATTAGCTCAGCACTCAGTGCCACCAAGGGATGCCTAAGGCAGTTTAAATCCAGGGAAAAGGCCAGGCTTGTGCCTCTGCCTGTGCAGTTAAATGGGAAGAAATGGCTTTTCAGAAGGATTTTCAGCTGGGGACCAACTGCTCGAGTCCCCAGAGCTGCTGTGGCTTCTGTAGCACTGAAGTCTCTCCCGGGCCTCACTCCTGTGGCCAGGATGGCTGGGACAATTCCCACCTGATCCCAAGGAGGATCCTTTATGGGGTGGGAGGGATGTCCCAGATCTGTTTCTGTGGCACTGCCAACCCTGCCCAGCCCCAAAAGCCTCAGACAGGAACTGATGCCTCCCTTTGCCAGGGAAAGATGGTCTGGACATCCCAAAGGATCCCTGGGAGCTGGGCCAGCAGGAATGATGTGTTTGGGAGCTGGCTGGGTGTGTACAACACACCAACACCTCCCTGAATCCACAGCTCTTCCCCTCCTGGAAAATGGGGGACACAGAGGCATTCAGCCTCCAGGGAATGTCCAGGGAATGTCCAGGGAATGTCCAGGGAATCTCACAGCTCTGGTCTGCAGAAACCCTGTCCCAGGCAGTGGCACTGCCTGGGGAGCAGCTCAGCAGAGAAATAAGGCAGCAGGTGAGGATGACACTCCTGGGTGCATCCAGGAGCACTTCCTGGAATAGCAGGGACTTGCTAAACCCAGGTTTAACACCAGGGACTGAAGAACTTGTAAAATTAATGATCCAGCCTAGAAGCTTGCATCAAAAATTAAAAATCCCTATTAAAAATTGGATAAATGTGTCACAGCCAGATTGAAATGCCTTTTAGGGCAGTTTAGCTCCTGATGTGGATTTGCTCCATTCCCATGGCTGGAGGGTGCACAGACAGAGAGTTCCCAGCCACAGGAGCATCAGCCTGGCAGGATCCATGGAATGCCAGGGAGCACCAAAGCCTCAGCAGCACCTCTGGTGGGAGACACCCACAGCAGGCCTGAAAGGAGCTGCACCCAGGCACCGTTTGGATCCCTCTCCCCAAATCCATCTTTTTCCAGCTCAAACAGGCTTCATCTCCACTACAGTAATCCAGGAGTCCTCCAGCCTTGCCCAAGGATATCTGAATATCCCCCCCAGTAACTCCCTGTCTCACCAGCCTGTTCCCAAACTGTGTCAGCATAGCTGGAGCTCAAACCATGCCTTTAATTGTTGTCCAGATGGTGTCCCTGTCATTTTAATTTATTGGCAGCCAATCCCTTTTTATTTGTGCTCCTTTGCTGCAAGGACTCTTTCCTTGGAGATGCTGCTGATGCCTGTTCCTGCATTTTGGGGCCAGGGAGTCCAGGTGACACATTTCCCCCTGGCAGGGACAGGGGGAGCAGAGCCCCTGAGCCCTTCCCAAGGCTGGGTTTGTCCCCCTGGAAAATCAACCTGCCAAAGTCTAGCCTCCTTGTGCAGGGCTTGGGATGTAAAAGAGAATGGAAATACTTCTTGTTCTGGAGTTTCCCCCACCCAAAGCTTTCTGCCACCCTCCTGCTGGGAAGCTCCAGTGCTCAGAGCTCATCCCCCAGCTCCTGTGGTCCTGGCAAGGCAGCAGCTCAAACCCTCAGAACCTGGGATTCCTCTGCAGACCCCCTGTGCTCCCACCCTTTGGGTGTGTACACACTGCTCTGCCTGTCTGGGGAGGGAAGTGATGCCAATTCCAGGGAAAAAGAGCTCTCCTGGAGGCTGAGGGGGAAGGCTGGTGATGCTGGAAGAGTGGCTGTGGCACACAGGACCCGGCTGCCTCAGGGAAGGATTCCCAAAGGGAGCTCAGGAGAATGAAGCTGTACTGGGCAGGGGCCTCCCCTCAGCCAGTGCTCCCAGCAATGCTGGAGACTCCTGATGGGACAGAACACAGGGAATGACACCACGAACCTCTGCCTTGGGGGATCCCTGCAGCCTCCTCAGGGCTCATCTGTCACAGCTCCAGGGACAGGGGCTCACCCCATCCCCATCCAGAACTGTCTGGAGCAAATGGGAACCTGTAACCCAAGAATTCCTCCAGAATTCATTGGGAGGGTGGGCAGGCCCTGGCACAGGGTGCCCAGAGCAGCTGGGGCTGCCCCTGGATCCCTGGCAGTGCCCAAGGCCAGGCTGGACAGGGCTTGGAGCAGCCTGGGACAGTGGGAGGTGTCCCTGCCATGGCAGGGGTGGCACTGGATGGGCTTTGAGGTCCCTTCCACTCCTTTCCTTTTCCTCCAAACCTTTCTAGGATTCTGTGATCCTCAGAACATCAACACTGCACCAGATTTTATCATTTCTTTAGGGAGGCTGCTCCATACCTGGAACTCCCAAGTCTCAAGGAAATCCACTCTGGAATTCCAAGCTGTAGCTGGAAAATTGGCAGAAGGAGCTCAGCAGAAGGGAGACAGAGCTGCTCCTGTCCCCAGCAGCCTGGGCATGGTGCTGGCACAGTTTGATATTCAGGGACATGAAAGTCCATCACAGCTCAATAGCAGACAGAAATAATTCCATTTCCAGCTGTGGCTGCTCACAGCAGCAACACTGGGGATGAACCTCCCTTGGAAGAGCTCTGGGAAACAGCAAATGAGCTTTACACAGTCCCAGGCACTGCATGAATGCTGGCGGGGCTTGCACTGAGCTCTTGGGGAGCTCTGCAGGGATCCATGTCCAGAGCATATCCTATCCCAGGAGAATTTCTTCTTCCTTTTCCTTTTCCCTTCCTTTCCCCTTTTCCAGGTGTTTTCCCTCTCCCTGGAGCCCAGCAGGCTCAGCCTGTTGCTGCTCCATGACTCAGCCCTGACTAATCCTGTCTCCCCTGGCTCTCCCTCCTGGAGCACATTCCTGCTCCTGTTGCCTGGATCCCACCTGGAACACCAAAGATAACCAGTCAATCCCAGCTGGGCAGGCTGGAGGGACTGGCCCTGTCCTTTCCCCTTTCCCTTCTGTGCCGTGCCCACCTGCAGGATGAAACTGCCAGGGAAAACTCAGCCTCTGGAGAGGGGCAAGAGGCACAGCAGCTCTGCCTGCAGCCAGGCAACCTCACCGAGCCCTCCTGGGAACAGCACAGAGAACAGCTCTGTACCAGCCCCAGCCTCCTGGCCCACAGGGCTTTGTCAAATAACAGCCCCAAAGGAGCCTGGCTGGTGACAGAGCCCTGCAGGACACGGCCCCTCCCTGCCAGCACTCCCAACGCCCGAGGAGTGTCACCAGATGTGTCACCAGAGGAGGGTGCACAGCCTGACCTGGGCTGGCTTTCAGAGACAGGATTGGGATGGCACAGCTGTGTTGGTGATGTTGGGCCATTTTACCGGGGTGTGTGACCCCAGAGTGTCCCCAGAATGTCCCCAGCCCTTCTCCTGGGGCTACAGCCCTGCCAGCCCTTGAGCCCCTTGGCCCTGCCTGCTTTACTGGCCAGCAGGAGACAGCTGCTGGTCCCACTCCCTGTGGAGCAGCACTTAGCCAGGACCCCTAAATTCCCTCAGGAGCTGCTTCCAGTGACTCAGGAGCTGCTCATGAAAGGGATGTCTTCTCCACCCAGGAAAGAGAGACCAGCAGAGAGCTGCTGACACAGGGGAGGTGCAGGGAAGAAGCATCAGAAATCAGGCACCTGCTGTGGTTTGTAATCCATAAGGATGGAAAAGCCTCCTGGTGAGGGAAGTCCCCACGTTCCTGCTGTGTGTTCCCCTGCATGCCAAGCTCCTGCAGCCCCTTTCCCTGGCCTGCTCTGCTCACACCTCCAGTTCAACCAGGCACAGCCCTGGCACTGCCACTCTGGAGCTCAACCTTAGGGGCTGTACTGTGACCTTACACTCTCTACAGCTCCTGAAAGGTGCCTGTGCTCAGCTGGGCTTGGGCTCTTTCTCCAGGCAGCACTGACAGAACCAGAGCACGCAGTCTCCAGCTGCACCAAGGGAAATACAGGTTGGATATTAGGAAAAAGTGTTTCACAGAAAGTGTGATAAAGTTCTGGACTGGCTGCCTCATAATTTCCATCCCTCTGCTGAACTCTGGGTGCTGCCAGTTGCCGAGGTAAGATCCTACAAATTCTCCCTGGCTGCTGAAATCGGGGTTAATCCTGTGAATCACTGGGGCTGAGAGCAGCTATCCCATGCCAAGATGGACAGACTTTAATGGAAGCTGTGACTTCACATATTTACATGTATAGATCAGCCTCCAGCTGGGGAAGGATTCCCTCTTCCCTATCAGCTCAGCTGGGGCTGTGATCTCACCACGTTTTGCTTTCTCATGGACCACCTCCAAGTCAATCCCAGATTACTGTGGGAAGCTGTGCTGTAGGAATTGCCCTCCTCCCTCCCAGCTCCCCAGCCAGTCCCTTCCTGTAAAGTTTGCACGGGGTCCCTATAAACCCCCCTGCTCGTGGTAGGGGTTGGGGTCAGGTCCCTCAACAGCAGTATCCCAGATCCCATAACTCCTGCCTGTAAAGCAGCAGCTTAACCCAGCAGTTCCACTTCTCTTTCTGAAACGCCCACCTAAAGCTGCTAAATGAGTTCCTGATTTCCTATAAAAATTGCTGCATTAGGAGAAAAGTTGGAGCAGCCAGAGCCCAAAGAGGCAATGCCAGATTTCTAACACGCTTCACTAAAGCTCACCATAAATCCCTTTGAATAACACCCTGAAGGATGGGGATGATCCAGGCAAGAAGGAGTCTGAAGCTCTCTGTTCTCTGCCCTGTGTCACCCCTGAGCTCCTGTTGGACATGAAGCTCTTCCTTACCTTCCTCCTTGTGCAGTTTATCAGGCATTTAAAGCAGGAAAAGGATGCTATTGTCAAGCATTTGGTTTCTTTAGGTATCTAATATGATGTATAGGGTAGGCACTCTGTCCTGGCCAGGTGAGACCTCACCTGCATTGCACCTGAAGGGGCTGACAAGAACCATGGAGAGAGGCTGTTTATAGGGGCCTGGAGGGACAGGACACAGGGAATGGCTCCCACTGCCAGAGGGCAGGGCTGGATGGGATATTGGGAATTAGGAATTGTTCCCTGAGAGGGTGGGCAGGCCCTGGCACAGGGTGCCCAGAGCAGCTGTGGCTGCCCCTGGATCCCTGGCAGTGCCCAAGGCCAGGCTGGACAGGGCTTGGAGCAGCCTGGGACAGTGGGAGGTGTCCCTGCCATGGCAGGGGTGGCACTGGATGGGCTTTGAGGTCCCTTCCACTCCTTTCCTTTTCCTCCAAACCTTTCTAGGATTCTGTGATCCTCAGAACATCAACACTGCACCAGATTTTATCATTTCTTTAGGGAGGCTGCTCCATACCTGGAACTCCCAAGTCTCAAGGAAATCCACTCTGGAATTCCAAGCTGTAGCTGGAAAATTGGCAGAAGGAGCTCAGCAGAAGGGAGACAGAGCTGCTCCTGTCCCCAGCAGCCTGGGCATGGTGCTGGCACAGTTTGATATTCAGGGACATGAAAGTCCATCACAGCTCAATAGCAGACAGAAATAATTCCATTTCCAGCTGTGGCTGCTCACAGCAGCAACACTGGGGATGAACCTCCCTTGGAAGAGCTCTGGGAAACAGCAAATGAGCTTTACACAGTCCCAGGCACTGCATGAATGCTGGCGGGGCTTGCACTGAGCTCTTGGGGAGCTCTGCAGGGATCCATGTCCAGAGCATATCCTATCCCAGGAGAATTTCTTCTTCCTTTTCCTTTTCCCTTCCTTTCCCCTTTTCCAGGTGTTTTCCCTCTCCCTGGAGCCCAGCAGGCTCAGCCTGTTGCTGCTCCATGACTCAGCCCTGACTAATCCTGTCTCCCCTGGCTCTCCCTCCTGGAGCACATTCCTGCTCCTGTTGCCTGGATCCCACCTGGAACACCAAAGATAACCAGTCAATCCCAGCTGGGCAGGCTGGAGGGACTGGCCCTGTCCTTTCCCCTTTCCCTTCTGTGCCGTGCCCACCTGCAGGATGAAACTGCCAGGGAAAACTCAGCCTCTGGAGAGGGGCAAGAGGCACAGCAGCTCTGCCTGCAGCCAGGCAACCTCACCGAGCCCTCCTGGGAACAGCACAGAGAACAGCTCTGTACCAGCCCCAGCCTCCTGGCCCACAGGGCTTTGTCAAATAACAGCCCCAAAGGAGCCTGGCTGGTGACAGAGCCCTGCAGGACACGGCCCCTCCCTGCCAGCACTCCCAACGCCCGAGGAGTGTCACCAGATGTGTCACCAGAGGAGGGTGCACAGCCTGACCTGGGCTGGCTTTCAGAGACAGGATTGGGATGGCACAGCTGTGTTGGTGATGTTGGGCCATTTTACCGGGGTGTGTGACCCCAGAGTGTCCCCAGAATGTCCCCAGCCCTTCTCCTGGGGCTACAGCCCTGCCAGCCCTTGAGCCCCTTGGCCCTGCCTGCTTTACTGGCCAGCAGGAGACAGCTGCTGGTCCCACTCCCTGTGGAGCAGCACTTAGCCAGGACCCCTAAATTCCCTCAGGAGCTGCTTCCAGTGACTCAGGAGCTGCTCATGAAAGGGATGTCTTCTCCACCCAGGAAAGAGAGACCAGCAGAGAGCTGCTGACACAGGGGAGGTGCAGGGAAGAAGCATCAGAAATCAGGCACCTGCTGTGGTTTGTAATCCATAAGGATGGAAAAGCCTCCTGGTGAGGGAAGTCCCCACGTTCCTGCTGTGTGTTCCCCTGCATGCCAAGCTCCTGCAGCCCCTTTCCCTGGCCTGCTCTGCTCACACCTCCAGTTCAACCAGGCACAGCCCTGGCACTGCCACTCTGGAGCTCAACCTTAGGGGCTGTACTGTGACCTTACACTCTCTACAGCTCCTGAAAGGTGCCTGTGCTCAGCTGGGCTTGGGCTCTTTCTCCAGGCATCACTGACAGAACCAGAGCACGCAGTCTCCAGCTGCACCAAGGGAAATACAGGTTGGATATTAGGAAAAAGTGTTTCACAGAAAGTGTGATAAAGTTCTGGACTGGCTGCCTGGGGAGGTGGTGCAGTCACCATCCCTGGGTGTGTTTAACAAAGCCTGGATGTGGCACTGGGGGCCAGGGTTTAGCTGAGGTGTTGGGGCTGGGCTGGACTTGATGATCTTTAAGGTCTCTTCCAACCCAGTGATTCTGTGATTCTGTGAATTCTGAATGAAGCCCAAAAGTCTCCCCCAGCCTAGAAAAAACCCTACAGACACCCCAGCCTCACCTGAGGCAGAGCTCCATGGGTGAGGCACCAGAAGCCAGCACTGCCCTGCAGCAACATTTCCTCCTGCTGATTCCAAAGGAACCTGGCTCAGGGAAGGATTCATTGGGATGTCTGCCTGGACAAATGCTGCTGCCATGGTTCACATTTGGGTTTCTCTGCAAGGCCCCACTTGCATCTCCCCCAAGCCTGCTTATCATGCATATGCCTCCCTTCAGGTGAGATTTGTCACATTCCCATTCTGGAAATGTTTTTCCCTCCTGACAATACCCTTTAGATAGTGCCTGTGGAGGTGGATGACTCAAGCTTGACATGATTATTTCCATCCAGCATTTTTTATTAAAAATACTCCTGATGGTTCAGAACGTGAGGACAGGAGCTGCCTTGAAAGGGATGTGGAAAGCTCAGAGTCTGCACAAACTGTGCCATGATTTCATGGCACCAACCAACAAGAACCAGAAAATCTGTGTAAAACAGCCCCTCCCTGCCTGAATTTATCATTTCATGCATAGAAACCTCCAAGCACATGGCAGTAACATCCACCCCAGACCACTCCAGTCCCTCAGATCCACTTCCAGACCTGGGCTGATTTTCAGAGGCAGGGTTAGGATGGCACAGCTGTGTTGGTGATGTTGGGCCATTTTACCCGGGGTGTGTGACCCCAGAGTGTCCCCAGAGTGTCCCCAGCCCTGCTCCTGGGGCTGCAGCCCCACCAGCCCTTGAGCCTCTTGGCCCTGCCACTTCCAGCTCTGTTATTTACCCAGAGTTACCAAGTTGAGGATCTCCTGATTTAGCTCTGGGCAAGTGGATTCCCTTTGTGACAGCTCCCAAACACCTTCACACTATCCAGCCCCACAAACAGCAAACCTGCTGCTGGGAATGGACACCATGAGCAGAGTGACCTCTCCTCTCCAGCCTCCCCCTACTCCACCAGCGTGGGAAGAACCAGAGTGGAGCTGGGGATGGCAGATGGCTGCTGCAGCTCAGGAAAGTTTCACAGGGAAAACATTCCTGTGCTCTCCTGGGGCCTCACCTGGGAAACCGGACACAGTTCTGGTGTCCCCAGCATGGGGAAGACAGGGAATTGTTGGAGCAAGGCCAGAAGAGGCTGTGAAGTTGATAAAGGGACTGGAGCTCCTCCCCTGTGGAGACGGGCTGGGAAATTTGGGATTGTTCACTTGGAGAAGGCTCCAGGGAGAGCTCAGAGCCCCTTGCAGGGCCTAAAGGGGCTCCAGGAGAGCTGGAGAGGGACTGGGGACAAGGCATGGAGGGACAGGACAGAGGGAATGGCTCCCACTGCCAGAGGACAGGGATGGATGGGATATTGGGCAGGAATTGTTCCCTGGGAGGGTGGGCAGGCCCTGGCACAGGGTGCCCAGAGCAGCTGTGGCTGCCCCTGGATCCCTGGCAGTGCCCAAGGCCAGGTTGGACACTGAGGAGTGGAGCAGCCTGGGACAGTGGAAGGTGTCCCTGCCATGGCAGGGGTGGCACTGGATGGGCTTTGGGGTCCCTTCCAACCAAACCATTCTGGGATTCTGAATATTCATTTGGAGAATAACCTCTCAGAGAAGAGGCAGAGCAGCACTCTGAGTGTTCACCGCAAGCCCTGGGCTCTTCTCCTTTACACCACTCAAAATCAGAGCTCTTTTCCATCTCCTGATCTCCCTGTTCTCCTCCAGCCCCCACCTGCAGCTGAAACAGGGAGAACTCCTGGCTATTCCCTGTAGGATGAGCTGGGAGCAGGGTCAGGCTGCAGCACCTCCCCCTGCAGGATCCCTGAAACCCTTCCCAAGTGAACAGTGCTGACACACGCAGAGCCAGACACAGAAAAAAAAAAAAGAAATCTGCTGGAAAGAACCCAACAGATCAGGCACTTGTTGGAGCCTTGAGTGCAGAGGAACATTATAGAAAATTCCCAGTGACTCCTCCAGCTCCAAACCTATCATAATTTAATCTGTGTGACTGGAATTTCTCAATAGGCTGGAACTCCCTCAGGACCAAAATCTCATTGAAAAAGAAACCAAGGAGAATTTTGGCATCTCTTCCCCAGCCTGGAAGATGAAATGCAAATCTGTTATTGGCATCGAGCTCTCACAGCTTGATCCATCCACAGAGCTCCAATAGCCTGACATTAACTTCTCAAGGAAGAACATTTTGTTACTCATCCTCAGACAGTTTATGCTTAAAGGCAGAAAGACTAATTCTGTTTGGGGTTTGGGCAGTGAACCTTCCCCAATTACCAGCACAGTCAGGCACTGATCTGGTATTAGAGACAAAACACAGGGAGATGGAGACTGTTGACTTCATTTTAAATATAAATTCCAGAGGCTGAACACTGCTGGCACGTGGAAAAGCATCTCCAGCTTCTTCTGCTGCCCTGGCTTTTCAGACACGAATCGATCTGGTGCCGCTGCTGCGCTTGCAGGTGGAAGAAGATGACCTGAGGGGGAGCTCGGTGTGTCCCAGAGCTGGGGACATCCCACGGCAAAGGCACAAAGAGAGGTGTAGGGACAGGCTGCCAGGACCTTAATTCGAGCCTGTGCTTGACAGGCAGGGAATAAATGGGTGCTGAGGTGAAGAGCTGTGTCCAAGCTCCCGGAGCGAGAGGAGACAGCGAGCCCCCCGCGCTCCCGGCACGGCCACTTCAGTGGGACACAATTAGCAGCTCTGGGCTGCTCCTTCTCCAGGGGCAGCTCCTCCACACCTCATTTCCCTCATTTGCCGTTAATTAACGGCGGTGATCCGCAGCTCTGGAGCGCGGATTCTCCCGGGGCAGGCGGGCTGGGCTCCAGCTCCTCCCGCAGCTCCCGCGGACCGAGCCGTGCCCGAGGGCTCCGGGATGCGCTCGGCGCCGGGACAGCGGGGCAAGGGGGCTTGAGGCTGGGTTCCCTTCCCTGACCCAGCCCAGCCCGGTTCCCTTACCTCGCCCAGCCCAGCCCGGTTCCCTCTCCCAGCCCAGTTTCCACGCGGACCGGACGGGGGAAGCAGAGCAGGGATGAGCACAGCAGGGACGAGCATCCCCCGTGCCCTGCCCGGTCCTGCCAGGGCTTCCAGCCCCGGGGCCACTTGAAGCAGCTCCTGACAGGTCTCTGCAAATCTAACAGGCAATTCCAGCAGCCGTGCTTTAAGGGGGACAGGAATAACAGAAAATCCTTGTTTGTGCTTGGAGTGAGCTGCAGGAGCTCCTCCTGTCTCCGTGTGCTCAGCAGCCCCCTGACCCCACACAGGGACAGGGCAAAGCTGGGCCTGGCCATGCTATTGGCATCTTTGGGGTGAGGAGAAGCTGAGCCAGCTCAGTTCAGCTGATCTCAAACCTGCAAGCCAAGCTCCAGGAGAAGAGCCCAGAATGTGACCTTGGCAGTGCTGGGGTTCCTGGGTCTGAGCTAAACTGCACTGAAGTTTCTCAGTTGTCTCTCACCTGAGCTGTGTCCTCACACCCTCACTGGGAAGAGGAAAACACTGTCGGTACCTGAGCTAAATTCATGTAAAGCTCACAAACCCAAATCCAAAGGTTCTAAGGTGGAAAGGCTGGGAAATTAAGGTTTGATTTACCAAAGCACACAAGAAAAGGGGCAGGGTGGTCAGAAATGTTGGCCTCCTGTTTCTCCAAAATGCTCCAGGCTGTCCTGGAAAGACCAGTTCCACTTTGCACCCTTCCCTTGATCTTTCCCTCAAAAAGTTCTCCATGGAGGCCCCTGATTGTGACCATGGCTTGTACCAAGTGTCCACTGGAGAGCAAACCAAGAGCTCCAATTCATTCCACAATACTCAACAACATTAATTATTTAACTCAGAAATTACCCTGGTGAGCCACAAATCCTCTACAAAAGAGACCTTCACCCTGAACCTCTACCTGGCCACACATCCTGGGCCAGGGCAGAGAGGACTGACAGCAGCAGCTTCCAGGGGGAAATGATGGGATCCTCCAGGCAGCACATACGGACAACCTTCCTGATGGCCTGTGCCAGACTAAGGCTGCTCTGTGCTCCCTACCACTGATCTGGAAAATGGAATTTTAAAGCTCTTTCCATCTTCTTAAGCCACAAGCCACCTCCATGCATCTTCTTACCCTGAGACACGGGGAGGAACCTCCCTTTGGGAAGGCCTCAAAGCAAATGAGACTTGGTGGGAAGACAGACTCAGCTCTGCAGGATCCCAGGGAAAGCTAAAGACATCTTTGGGGCAGCATGACCCTAAATTTTCTAATTTTCCCCTTAAAACACAGGCTTAATGTTTCAAAAAGCTGCAGAAGGACAAAAGCTAAGACTAAAATCACTCCATAGCTCCCAGCACAGCGTTGATCAGGGATGTTCTCTGTGTCCCTGATCTGCTGAGCCATCCCACCTCGCACCTGCCTTCCTCCCCTGCCCACAGCCCAGCCCCAGCAGCACTCACCATCCAGCTCCTCCACGGAGATGTTGGCCAGCTGCTCGCTGTCGCTGCCGGCCGAGAGCGAGCGGTTCAGGTAATTGCCCTTGTACAACAAGCCAGCTGTCACATGGTGGAATGGCATCTTCTCCCTGCCACCAAAATGGGAAAAGAGAGGGTCATTGGGGTTATCTGCCTTTGTTTCATGGAATGGAGCAAAGGCTGGCCTGGAGGAAGGGCTGGAGCAGCAGCTCAGGCTGCAGGTGGGTGTGAGAGGGGTGGGCTGAGCTCGGAGCCAGGGTCTGAGGCAGGAGCTGAAGGAACAAGCAGCAAAGCAGCTGCTGCCTCTGGCTGCTGGAGAGGAGCGAGGGGAGCCAGAGCAGTGGAGCCTTAGGAAAACAGGATTTCCCAACACTCAGCCTGCAGATTTCAGCCTTGGTAACAATTACAGAGAGCACTGCACTGACCTGCAGGTAACAGGTCACAGCATCGTGGAGTGTTTGGGTTGGAGAGGACCTCAAAGCCCACCCTGAACCACCCCTGCCACGGCAGGGACACTCCCACTGTCCCAGGGTGCTCCAAGCCCCGTCCAACCTGACCTTGGCCACTGCCAGGGATCCAGGGGCAGCCCCAAGTGCTGCCCAACAGCACAACTTCCAAAGGCAGGGAAGGGTCTGGCATCCCTGAGACCCCACCTGGAGCATGCAGCCCCCTCAGAGGGTCCAGCCAACCACCCTGAGCAAGGCGTTTGTCACTGCAGGGCCCCAGCTCCAGACCCCTCTGGGAGGAGAACATCCACATTGGAGCAGGGCCCCACAAAGAACATTCCCATCTCCCAGGTCTGAGAGCTGAGGAGAAACCCTCTCCACAGGAGGCTGGAGCAGGGAGGTGTTTGCAAACCCCACAGGTCCCAGCCACAGGGAAGGGCAGGCACTGCCCAGACAGGAGTGGGAATTACTGTCAGCAGCACTCACCCTGTGATTTAGGAGACACGAGGAGGAGGCGAGTTTGCCAAAGTCAATTGAAATATTAAGAGGAAGATTTCTCATGCCCAGGGCTGGATTCAATCAGCACAAGCTCATCCCAGGCCTGTTGTGCTTTGGGCTGCACATTTCCAGCAGAAATAAATCAGCAGTGTCCCCAGAGCCACCCAGAGCTGGCCAGGGACTCCCTGGGGCTGGAGGTGGCCAGGACAGGCTGGGAGCGGCTCTGAAAGCCACCAGGGCTCTCAGTGCACAGGACAGGGGCTGCTCAGAGCCCACCCTCGGTGCTGCAGGTTCTGTGCCCAGGAGGAGGTGCCAGCTCTGGAATGCTGCTCCAGTCAGCAGCACCAGGATGATCTGGCTGTGCCTCAGCCAATAACTCAAATATACAGACAATACAGATGGATTCAGTGGGAGCAAAAGCCTTCCTGCTCCCTGGGCTGGGAACAGCTTTGAGAGACATCCCAGGAGCAAACAACCTGGAGACACAGGCAAGCACAGAGGGAGAGAAGGAGGCTCCTCCTGCACTGCTCAGCACGCTCCAGGAATTTCTCTGGCAGTAATTATGTAAATAAATCTTAATCGTAATTTTAAGTATTTTTATTTGGGAGCCAGTTTGCTCCAGCAGCACATTAGAAACATAAACAAGGGGTTCTGTTTCATTAAGCACATCTGTAATTTCCCAGTCCTTGCCAATTCATGGGTTTCACTCTGAGACGTTGCTCCCTCTGACACCTGCTCGGCACTAAAATGGGAATTGTACCTGGCCAAGGGACACTGAGAGGCAATGCCAGCTCTGCTATCACTGCACAGACACTTCCAGCCCTTTGCACCACCTTCATTTGTTCCCAGGCTCACCACAAACTATTCAGGCAGTGACCAGTTCCTGTTTTCTCTGGACAATTACCCCCCAGGGTAAGCACAGAGTTGGAAGGGACCCACAAGGGTCATCGAGTCCAACCCTTGGACAGCCCCAAGAATCATTCAAAGCAATTACACTGAATTTTCAAATCACTTGACAGGAGTTTCAGTCTCTCCTGGGCTGAGCTTGCACTGCAGGCTCAGTGAGGCTGTGGGGCTGGGCTCTGGCACTCCTTGGCCAAGCCCCTGGGTGAAGGAAACCCCAGCCCTGCAGCCCCTGAGCTCAGCCACAGATGGAATAGCAGCTAGCCATGGATTTAAAACATTCCTGAAATCACTGTCACAGCCTTGGCTTCTACAACCATTAAAAAAAAAAAAAGACAGTGCCTCTCCCCTGAGGGCTGAAGAGCTGAAAATCAGCTCCTACCTGGATCCTGTGGTGTGTTTTAGTGCTGGAGGAGAGCCATGATACCCTGGAGTGAGAAATGCTGGATTGAATTCTGCTGCCCAGGTATATTAGGGTTTTAAAGCTGTAACATCATTCAGCAGAAACCCTGCAGAGCCTCTGGAATCCAGCACCTCTCAGCTCTAACAAGGGATGCTCCAAGGGGGCCCAGCTCCCGTGCCAGAGGCCCCAGGGATGTGGAGCTGTGCCTCAGGAACACTCAGCACCCTCAGACGGGAACCTGCAGCCAAAGCCAAGCCTCAAAGGGGGAGAAAACAGCGAAAAGGGGCCCAGGAGGGGCAGGTGGGGGAGAGCTCCAAAGCACCGGAGTGGGAAAGCCCTTGAGGGTGGGATCCATAAAAGCTCCATGGGAATATGTAGGTGCCTGTCTGGGATAAAAGGGCTGTCTTGGCACAGCCAGACTGGTCCAGGCTGGGATTCCCAACCCTGGATGTGTTCAGGGCCAGGCTGGAGCAGCCTGGGACAGCGGGAGGTGTCCCTGCCCGTGGCAGGACTGGCACTGGGTGGGTCCTTCCCAGCCAGGCCATTCTGGGATTCTGGGACAAGCTCACTTTGAATGCAGCCTCAGTGTCCATGTCAGAAACACAGAAACCTCCTGCAGGTTCCCTGTGGCTGCTGCTCCCAGTGTGCCCAGCAAGCCCTGGGACCCTCAAACCACAGCTGGGGCGTGCTGTGGCCCCATCCCCATGGTGACACCTGGTACCATCAGCAGCAGGGGCTGGGGCAGGGCGCTGACAGCGTTTTACTTCTCCAAATGTTCCATCTGAGCACTGTGCCCCCTCCTCAGGAGCCCTGGGGCTCCTGCCCCTTCTCCAGAGCTGCACAACAGCCCCTGAGCAGGGAGCTGGGCTGGGCTTTGCTCTCCAGCACAGACACATTTTCCACCAGGCACCTTGCAAACCAAATGCAGTGTGGGGATTTGGGAGCAGTGAAATCCCCTTAAATAACATCATGAAAAATACCACAGAAACATTGGCACTGAAGCAGAAATCCCTCAAAGAACCCCTCACCAAGTGTGTAGAGATCTCACCATGGTACCTCAACTGCAGGAGGGCTGAGCCCCCATGGGATGGGACTGTGCCACCACCCTGACACACAGGGGTCAGGGCCAATTCTGACTCTGGCAGGGTTGTTCAGTTTGGTTTTTAGTTTATACTATTACATCTGTATTTTTAATTTCCCTAATAAAGAACTGTTATTCCTACTCCAATATCTTTGCCTGAGGGCCCCTTAATTTCAGAATTATAATAATTCAGAGGGAGGGGGTTTACATTTTCCATTTCAAGGGAAGCTCCTGCCTTCCTTAGCAGACACCTGTCTGTTCAAACTCAGGCACTCA
This sequence comes from Pyrgilauda ruficollis, assembly GCF_017590135.1. NCBI lineage: Eukaryota > Metazoa > Chordata > Aves > Passeriformes > Passeridae > Pyrgilauda > Pyrgilauda ruficollis. The sequence continues at coordinate 879,428 of NW_024528710.1, read as the reverse complement.
AAGAGCCCCTCACCAGGTCTGTGGACTGTCCCCATGGTCCCCTGGCAGGTTCCAGTCCCTGTGCCAGGCTCCCAGCAAGTCCCACCCCCATCGTGCCCTGCCAGCCTCACTCCTGCCTCTCAGCACAGCCACACTTGTGAAACTTAGAAGATTTTCATCAGCAATATTCCATCAGGATAAAAAAAGCAATCTCCACACTGCTCACGTGTCTGTGGCTCCCATTCCTCACCAGCCCCTGTGCTGCTCTTCCCAAAAAGGTTCAGAGCCCACGAAACCCCACATGATCATTAAACACAAGGTTCCAGGATCCATCTCTGAGATGGAACTGGGACCAATTTCTGCTGATCCTGGATCTCCCTGGCTGGTCACCACTTCAGAAGAGGTTTCTTGTTCCTCTCTCTCCCATGTGCAGCCCAAAGGGTGCCCAGGAATCTGTCCTGGGGAGTCCATCCTGGTTTTCCAGCCTCAGGAATGGAGCACACAATCTCCTTGGCACTGCCTGGGTGCACCACCCAGCCAGAATCCTGTGTTTGCCCTCCCCATGGAGCTGGAATTCCATGGACCCCAGGGGTTGGGAGCACCCTGGCAGGATCCCAAGCTGGATGTTGAGCCCTGTGGTGTCAAACAGACCGGGCAGAAAGGAGGAAATGTGGGATGAGGGTAAAATGGAGATCTCCAGCTCTGCCACAGGCTGGGCTGAGGGAGTCTGAGCTGCAAGAACAGGAAGCACACCTCTGTGGATGGCCAAGGACTGGAGGGGAGCACCAGCACAAGCTTTGCTCTCTTAGCCCTTCCTCAGGGCTGAAAGGAATCCAGGAATATATTGAAAATCCAGGGAGCGGTTGGGAAACTGGAACAGGAGCTGGGAAGTCCCTGAGGTCACTTTTAAACCCTTTAAAAATTCATCAAGTTAAGTGACAGTGTTGAAGATGCTTCTCCCTGGGCACAGCAATGTTTGAACATCTAGAGCAAAGCAGAGCAGGGACTTTGGAGGAAATGATCCCATTTTCCCCAGGACTGAGGCACTGCCATTGTCCTCAGAGGGAGGCTGTGTGATCTAGATGGATCCAAAGGACAGCAGAGCAAACAGAGCCTGGTGTCACCTGGGAAACCCCTGGGATATCTGATCCTCCATGAGGCACCAGCCAGGGGACACCTCCCAGAGAGGCTCCATTGCTATTTCTGGTCCTTTTCCATGGTGCTCTCCATGCTTCCTTCTCTCTCTAAGGAGGTTGTGACAGCTGAGGGTCATGGTTAGGCCTGGCTTAACGTCTGGCATGGGAGAGGCTGAGCTGAACTAAATCCCCACGGTTGCTTTGAAGCCAGCCCAGTTCAGGGAAGACAAAATTCATGTGCTGGGAAAAGTCACTTTGTCCCTTGTCACCTGCATTCCCTGCTGCTAACAATAGCTTTAAAGATTTTTTCTCTTTTTTAATTTACTTTGTGCACAAACTTGGCACCTGGAGTGCAAGCTGAGCCCGAGCTGCCCACGGCAGAGCCTGCAGGACTCTGAGGGCTCCTCTTGGCTCAGGAGGAGCTCGGAAATGCAGAGCTCAGCAAGGTGTGAAGGGGAAGCTGCAGATAGAAACTGCCCAGGTCTGGTTTAGCCAGGCTCAGCTTAGGGGTGAGAAGAGAGCCAGGGCTGAGAGCAGGCTCAGGCTTGGTCTGCACTACAAACCAAGAGAAGTGGACATGGAAGGAGCTGTGGGATGGGGAAAAATAAAGTCTGGTTCTTTTAAAATAAGACCCTAAAATAGATCATAGATCCTCCCAGGGAGGCCAGTCCTGCAGGAAGTCTGTGATTGCTGACTACTGATCCCAATCTTTATTGATCTCAGAGCCCAAACCCCCAGGAAGGCACATTTGGGATATTTATAAACACAAGAGAGAGCAGAGGGCACTGCACAGGGCACTGGACCCTCTGGGCAGGGCTGGGGAGCCAGAGTTGCTCAGGCTGGGCTGAGAGGGCAGTGAGCCCTAAAGCTCCCCCAGAGCTCTCGTGGGACACAGGAGGGCTCTCCCTTTCCTGGCTGGGTTAGACCTGGCTTTTCCACATGTATTTTCAGCAAATGAATCCAGACAAATTCCACCTTTCACAAGGATTTATGGACTGCAAACACGAGACTTGAACCCACACATGCGAGATTCACTGAACATCTGCTGCTGGGGTCCAGGTAAAATCCAAATTAACCTCCAGGGACCATTCCCAGTCCTGACCCATCACATCCCCAAGTGCTCCCAGCACACCTTAATGGCATTTGAGCTCTATCTGATCATTTCTTGGCATAAGCCTAAGAAAATGTTCCTCTAATTCAGGCAGGAAATGCAGATCTGACACACCTGCCTTGGGATACCAACACCAAAGCACCTCATGGTGATCACTGGGTAAAAAAGCCTTTACAAACAGATCATTCTGCAGCATTCAAAGATGTAATTGGGAAGAAAAAAAATCCTCTGCGAGGCAGAAAACAAGATGTGAGTGACAACCTCATGTAATGTACAGCACCTCAGGAGCCACAACCTTCCACGCTCAAGAGCTACAAAGCACTTGGAGCTTCAGAAGGTTTTGTGCTGGGGCTTTCTCCCACCTTCTGCAGTAAATTTGAAATGAAAAAGCAGAGGAAGGGCACTTGAAAAGACACCACATCTCGACACAACTGCTGCTGCTTTGAATTCCGGCAGAAAGGGAGAGCTGAGGGTGCCGGGCCGGTGTAAAAGCCAGCGCTTGTGCCTGGGAGCGGCTGTGAGAGACAGACAGAGCGGTCAGAGCTGCTTTTGTTATTTCTGAGCCGTGGCTGGGGCTGATCCCAGCTCGGAGCCCGGGAGGAGAGGACTGCAAGGACCTGAAAACTCCGTGTCTGTCCCTAGGGCAAGAGCAGCCCTCCCAGGGGGAAAAAGCCCCTTTCCACCGCAAACGGGCTTCAAGTGCCCCGTCAAAGAGCCAGCAGCGCTGAGTCACCAGCGATCCCTCTCACCCGAGCTCCGCTCAGCTCCCGAACTCATCCTCACCTTTTGCAGACAGAAATCCCCAGATTTTTGCTGCCCTCTTCCACTTTCTGTCACTGCTGCTGCCCCCACTTGTGTTTAACTAAGATTAGTAAAAA